>NW_017804298.1:1269900-1295989 GCF_001625305.1 Branchiostoma belcheri
AGCTTGTTTTTTCCACTCTCCCCCCATCTCCAGATCTTCCTTGAGGGCTGATTTGACAGCGTCAGTTATGTTCACAGCATCCCCTCTTTCCAGAGACTTCAGGGCAACAAAAGCAGTGGTTGGCTCGATGTTGTCCTTGAGGTACCTGATTTGGATAACCTCCTCTTCGATATTACCCGCATCACTGCTTCCATCTGCTAGGACAGCGACGAAGTCCGATTCCTGCAGACTGGAGCGTAACTCCTTCTTCATTCCAAGGGAGATGTAGTCCACAAATATACGCGCTTCCTTGTCATTCCAGTAAGCGGTTCCAACATCCAGCCCATTACATTTTTGCAATCTTAGTAGCTCCGGGAAGTCTGTGTACGGTCTGCCTTGCTTGGCCACATAGAATGCAGTTCGGAAGAGATTTATCATCTGCTGTAACTTCTTTCTTCCATCTTCTGCACCACCTTTTCCATGGGTCTTTCTTGAATTGGCACCCTTTCCATGTCAAAACGGTTCATAGCACTGACGTGACCTGGTGATTTTTCATGAGACTCTATCACTTTTAATCTCATGGAAGTTGTCCCTGTAATGAAGGCATTCTTTTTGCCACTCTTGTTATATTTTCTGCAAGCCTCACACCACATAAGCTTTCTGTTTTTTTGTTTCAGCCAAGTGCGTCTTTGTTTGGTTGTCTTGTCCACGAACCATGAATCTTGGAACAGGTATATCTTCTTCTTCTTCTTCTTTCTCTTCTTTCCTTTATCCTAAAGAAATAAACAATTGTTTGGCCTTATAAACAAAAAACGCCTTGCCCTGTTCACTGCTTTAGGTCAGCTTTAATATCACATTTGTTAAAATTTCAGTGAAAAAGCCAATAGTAAGGTGACAGTCAAACAAATAACAAAATTGACTGCAATTCTTTTTTCCAAAGGGACACAAAAATTACCAAAAGAAGACACTTCAGACTGTACAGTACTTTTAATTGTACTACAATCAACAATCTTCTGTTTAAACTTGGTCACAAATGATAAACTGGTAGAGAAGTTGGTTGAAATAGAAACAAATGACAAACACGATAGTATCAATGATTTTGTTTAATTTCTTAACAACATGTTCCTTTGCTTGTTGTTTTTAAAGTAAGGGTAAAGTTTAGGTAAAATTATGAATTCAAATGACTTGCTTTGGGCAAAATACGAAATTTCTACACAGCAACATTTAATTTCTGGGTAAGACTTCACAGTATACTTAAAAAATTAAGGGTTCCACACGTAAAGAATGCTAAAAATGATCGTAGCAAGAGTGGAAATTGCATCGCTATGGAAATAACACAGTAATGATCTTACCGAAAAAAAGGCAAATTTGGATTCCGAGATCGAAAAAAAATATTTAAAAAAAATCTAGAAATAAAAAAAAACTCACACAAACCCCCGGTCGTTTTGCACTTGACTCCTCAGTTGAATCAGACTCTGACTCGGAATCCGACTCTGATGACCCGGAACTGGACACGGAAGGAGCACGGGAGGCCGTGGACGGCCCGGGAGTGTTGTCTGCTGCCGAGAGCACATGGCCGCCCCCCTCCCCCTCTGTCTCGGCGCTCCCACGGCACGGTCGGTCCACTTCTCCCTCGTCCGGGCGTGTTTCCCGTTGGTTTCCAGCTTCATCGGTTCCTTCGGGGTTTTGAAGAGCTTGGGCTGATGATGTTGTTGCCACATCTCTTTCGTTCGCCATTACGATCGGACCTCTGCTGAAGGAACCGTAGAAGCGAAGTCTGCCTCGACATATTTGTTTTTGCTTTGTCATCCACGAATTTCATGGCCGAATTTTGTCGACACCCGGGTATTGACGATGTGACCTCGAAGATTATCGAAGGCAAGCGAAAACTGCACGAAAACAACATTTTGTCACATGACATGCCCCCGAGGTAACTCCCAAAAAGCGTCGGAAAGTTCCGGAAGCGAGTTCGCGATGTTTTGGTCACATGACTATCAAGAAACCGGGGAACGAGAAGGAAGAGATCTCGTGTCCAGTGTTGTAGTCGGGATCCGGAAGTTGGTGGGTAACGCGATGTCGGCACTGCGCCGACACATTTTCGGGCTTTAAAAACTGACGTAAATCTAATTCTATCTCAAGAATTTCAAACAAGCAGTGCATCAAAGGTTTTTTATTATTTTATTCCATCACAGCAATGTTGGAATTACAGTGTTTTGTACCTTTACCGTACTTAATACTACAAAAATATTTAGGTGCACCGGTGCACCCACAGTCAAAAATTGGGTGCACCGATCCAATTTTGGGTGCACTAAGGTGCACATGCACCCATTATTTCGATCCCTGATACTGGTATATATGTCAGGGTACAGGCTCTGTAGAATTGGCAATTATACTGGTAGACATCCCTATCTGAGTCTCTGTCAAAAGAAAGTTTCAAACTCCAATCTCTAAACTGACATATGACATGACATACACAGAGAAAAAAGGCTTAACTCAATGTATATACAACCTATTCAAGTCAGGGCACATCCAGACATTCAATACGTCTGTGGGCAAGTGTTCGATCTTCCGCTAAACCCCAAGACTTGGACCTGGAACTACTCAGAACTCAAGATTGGCAAGTAAAATCCACTCAACCCTTTCTCAAACAGTGCAGTCTATCAATAACTGCCTATCTATGAAGTCTGTGTCTGCCATATCTGTACTTTATACCTTCCATCTGGCCAAGATATGATTCACCTGTTCCCTGCCCACATGGTTGATATTAGAATTAATAACCTAGTGTCAACCCTTCAACTGGTTCTCATTCAAAAACTTTATCCGGTTAAGCACCTACTACGATAAGGTGTGAGGTCTCTCTCTTTTTTTCTGTGGTTTTAATCTGGTAAGAGGAACCTATGATGTACTACGGTAATTTGACAAATACACCTGTCCAGAAAGGAACAAGAAACAGACATGTTAACAAATTTGTGTTATCAAACCAGAATCAAATAGCTTTAGTCCAGTATGAGTTCTTGTAATCAAATATGGTGTTTTTTTCTTGGTCTAAATTGTGTGCAACATCTTTGAAAAGAAAACTGTGTCATCACCTGTTCAACTAAGATATGCAACTTAGATTGAAACATCAAGTTGCGATCAGCCTTAAGTTCTTTACTTCAGAAGGCACCGAAAACTTTTAATCCGAACAAAAATAGTTCAAACACGCAAACAGGACTGGGCAATGTAAACATTTGTATGTACCCATCAGCCCACAGTGACAGTTGCATGATGGGATACCACAGCTGTAACTATGTCCTCATCACCCCATCAAACTTGTGTAAACTCAACTCAGCTATAACAATAACTGTGTTTTGATTTACAAAGGACATATTACACTTGACCTGCCAAAGCATAACACATCCTTCAACAAGCCTGCCCCTTTCTGATTAAAATCTTCAAGTGATTACGGAAAACTGAGACGAATATGACGGTTTACAAGAAAAAATTGCTTCATCCCTTTCAAGTTGAAGACCTTTCGGAAGAGGTACAACCCGACGTTAATGAAAATCCTGCTCAGAACGAGCCAACCTGGAACCTTTACAACTTGACTACCCTGTTGGGAGCGTCTTTACAGACTTTTAGTCGCACTTTCCCACGCTTAAGCTACACTGTGGGGAGGCAGTGGAATAAAATCACCCCTGATAGTCTCTAACCTCTCTGTCCCTCCCAGCATAGCTGAAACATCAGGGGAAATCATGGTTTGATTGAAATGTATCCTGACATCACAGGTGGACAGTCTGCTTCTTTGGGGGTCTGCATGGGGGTGGTGTAATAAAAGTACTTTGGGGGTCTGTATGGGGGTGGTGTGATACGAATAACTCAAAACTTGTGGTGCTTGTAGTCAAATCATTTCGGCAAATTTGTCCCTAGTTCACTACATTAAATTCAACTATCCACCAGTCACGCTTGAACTGAATTGGATTGTTCTGATGAGGAATTATGTAAAATTAAAGGCAGCTAAGTATGCAATACAAAAAAGTGGCATATAGACCCCTTCTTTCAATCTGATTCACCTGCGTAAACCAGTCCCTCACAGAGTGCGACATTGTAGAAACTTTGAGGTTTTGTGTTTGTATATTCTAGCTCGCATGTTGGGAACTGAACACTGATGTTACAGGCTTGTTAGGGCCTGTGAGACTTTCTGAGAAAAGAGGGAGATGAAAGCCTCACTCCCATATGGAACTGCTTCAGGTACTATGAGATACGATCTATACATTAGCCCTTCCCTGGGACCTTTCTGAAGTGGGAAAAATTTCTCGAAAACCGCAAGAATTTGTTTCTGACATGGAGCGAGCACTGGCTGGAGGGATAGTGTTACACGATAGGACAGTTGGGCCATAATTTGTTTATTTTCAGATGATGCCCCCAGAATTCCACAGGTCCAGCGATGCCACTAGTTGATACAACCCTGGACTGTTATTGTTACCCTGACAACAGTATTAAAATTTTTTGCCCCTAAACTGCCACATCTTTTACCAATCGTGATCATCTAGTAAACAAGGCCAAATTTGGAAACATTTTCACTTAATCTTCACTAAAATTCTTTCCTGAAACTTCAAATAATCAAACTGCAAAGATCTCGACTTTAATCTACGAACAATGATCCCGAATTGACCCGGAGATGTTGACATGTAAAGACAGTTGACATATTTGGGGGTGAGCCATATCAACAGACCATAATATACACAGATCTCCTGGCATCTGCCTGGGGAACTGTCAATCATAGAACAGGCTGATAACTTCTGTCACCTGTTCTTTCTGTCTTCGTGTCTGATTTGTTTGTTTTTCCACAGCGTTCTCTTTTTTGTTGTGGAGAGAAACCAAGCAACAGTGGACTTGTCGTGTGAAACTGTCGTGAGAAACTGGTGGAAGAAGATAGCATAGAGCATGTCTACATTGGCTGGCTTTCAAAGAAAGTACCGATAACATTTTTGTCATAGTTATACTAACTTATAGATTATACCAGTCAGAACACAGTTCGTGTCAAAAGTAATGGATAACATTTGCTGGTGTCAAAAGATATTTTTAACAAATTTGGGTCTTGAAAAATTTGTCAACACATGGCCTGGTCTGGCTTATAAATTTAACTCAACTGTTGCGAATAAAATTTGAAAGTGATTTCATACATTCAAATGAAGTAATGAATAGGTACAGGTCATTAAAATTGTACGGTTGAGGTTTAATATTTTAAAAGCAATTTGGGCACAGGATTGTTTTTTTAAGAACCAAAATATGGAATTCGCATGGCATTAGCTACACTTGTATGTGACTGTGTGCCTCTGTGTGTTTTACCACCCAAAAATGCCATACAATTATGTGTTGCCCGGGTAAAGTATTGTATGTGCAAATAAACACTGAGCCTTGGCCAATAAAGAGGTTATCACCGAGATCGATTTTTTATACAAATAGCATTCCAGGCTTGAACTTTTGTCTGTTTAAATATCAGTCTATAACCTTGCAGCTCTGCGATTTATTATACCCATAGCAACTATCAACGTATTGTCCTGTATTATTTGACAAACCACACTACTGCATTTCACAATTTGATTGTATTGTTTATGAACTCGAAGCTACCTGAGTTTTATAAAGGCAACCAAGAAGTGCCCTAAAGTAATTCAGGGGTCTCCCCAGAAATTTTAGGGAAGAAGTGCTCCCTAATCGGATGATGTCGCGGGGGAAAAAATCAGCAAATTTTCATGAAAATACTTAGAGAAAACTCTAAATTTGCACATTTGGGGATATGTGCTAGGATTTTTGTGAGAGGGGGAGCACCCTTGCTTCATTGCTTGGGGAGAGCCCTGATAATTTTGACCTACCAAATACAGCCATTCACCTATAGCACCTGACTGTCCACTTTCAAACACCTGCGCTGTTGCCTAAACCTTTGCAAAGCCTGTTTATTCATGTCTATTACACAGTAAACAACAGGATAACTATCGGAGACAAAGTCTGGGATCTCGCTCTCAAACAAACACAGTTCTCCATCAAAACATTGCTTATTGGAATGAACACCTGCGGATTGTAGCCAGGATTACGATTTATTGAAATCTGACAAAACGATCACTAAAGGTTTAGTTTTTCCCATTTTACTTCAAAAGAGTGAAAATCCACTAACAAAGAACTACATGTTTCCTCAATCCTGTTAACATTTTTCGAACAATGCCTCAAAGGAAGGGGAGGATCTTAAGACTCCTCAAGGTGTTTTCAAGGTGTCTGAAGGGGTGTTCCGAAGGGAATAAACGTCTTAGAGTCTGTGTTGTGTGTTTAGTCTGGTACTGAAGGAAGAATGTTGAGGAGACTTGTATGAAAAGAGAAGGATCATCTGAAGAAAAGGCAGGGTGAATAAACGCATCTATCGGAAACTGACTCAAAGTATACATTGTTCTTATATAACTTTTTAAGTGTGTATTTACAAAGGTTTATCGTGACAACACCTGAACTTAAAACATATTGCACAAGTTTAGAGAATACAGTCACAGTAAAATTCCTTACCATATACTATGATATAGCATTTTACCTTTACATGTGCCTTTCCATAGCATCCAAGACAAACACTGTATTTCTTTCCATAACATCCAAGCTTATAATCAGGTAGAAATACTGTTGCTGCCAAACCACATACACTCTTATACTTAGCCTTAATGTTATATGAACCCTTCCATGTCTTTCTTTATTGCTTGAATCATAAATCATAGTTTACGTGAGCAATATTCTACTTCTCATGGAGCCTGTGAACAAACAGCAGCAGACTGAAAACACTTCAGATACAGCTAATGATTTACTGTTTCTATAAAGTAGGAACAAGAGCTCAATAAATCTTCCCTAATTAAACTGGAGTGACACATTGACAACCCAATATCTCTCCTACATTAAAAGGAAATGAAAACTCGAGAGCAATTTTAGTTTAGGTACAGGGGAAGCAAGGAGTTCTATACTTCAGACCCAAATTATATACATTTAGATTATTTAAATTTAAAACTAAGGCTTCACATTGACAAAATGCAAAATCATTTTAGACTTAGAAATCAAAAATCTTAGGTAAGCCTTCTAGTAGTGAATTCTACAAGTATTTTAATTCATTTCTGACGGTACAATAAACTTTATAAAGTTTCCCACCTTAAACTTAAATTCAACTAGCTTTCTTCCCTGCATGTTGCTGTATTTTCCCCATAAAGACACTTGAAATGAAAGTAAATTTAAGTCTCAAAGTTCCCAGTGTCCACAAGTTCAAAGTTAACATTTGCTAAACATTCCAAACTCAAACAAAGCAACCCTACATCTCCAAAAGCACAACCTTGCCCCCACTGTTTAGGTGTGGCAGCGACAAGAATGTAGGAAAACAAACTCTTTCATTACCCCATTGTTAGTAGGTGTCACCTATCCATTGTTCCCTCCCCCCACATGCCATAGTTAATCCCTTCCTAATCCCCAAGGATTAGTCTGAGAAAGCAACACCTTGTTGATAAGTGTTTAACGCCCGGCCCCCAAGAGATCCATTGTTGTGTCCTTTGTCTATTGTGTAAGACTATACAATGTCAAACACATTAGGAAGCCTTTTTAAAACTTGTATAATCATTTATCAGACACTTTTGTAGCAATACTTGTGATAAACATAAAATACATGTCTAAAAAATGTCACTGTATAGAAAATATAGTGATAACTCTACAATTCTATGTCAAACATATTAGAAAGGCTTTTAAACACTTGTATAATCATTTAACAGACACTTAGTAGTCATCTTTTGTGGCTGTACTAGTGATAAACATAAAATAGATGTCTAAAAAATGTTGTTGTATATAAGAAAATATAGAGATAACTCTACAATTCTATGTCAAACATATTAGAAAGGCTTTTAAAAACTTGTGTAATCATTCATCAGTCATTTAGTCTTCTTTTGTGGGTATACTTGTGATAAATATAAAATAGATGTTTAAAAAATGTCACTGGATGTAAGAATATATAGTGATAACTCTACAATTCTATGTCAAACACATTAGAAAGGCTTTTAAAAACTTGTATAATCATTCATCAGTCACTTGGGCTTCTTTTGTAGCTATACTAGTGATAAACACAAAATAGATGTCTAAAAAATGGTACTGTATGTAAGAAAATATAGTGATAACTCTACATTTCATTGTCCTAGTTAAGGATAAACCAACATGCCTTTTTGTCAGTTGAGATAGATTACATTACAATAGTTTATATTTAGGTTTTCCAAATCCGTAACTGTTAGAACATGGGAAGGTCATGGTCAGAGACTAGTTCTAGAGTCTATAATTTGAATGGATGACTTTGTGTAACTCTAGCCATATACATTTTCGCAGGTCAAGAAGGTTCACGGTGTAAAATTTGTTACCAGTAAGGCAATACAGCTTGTAAAGCGACTTCACATGAAACACAATTACTGTTCCTCCATAGCAATGTGTCAACGACGTTTGGTAATGTAGAAGTATGTGACATTCTTTCTGCATGAAATGACAGATTCGAAGTGCCTTGAGACAGATTGCGTGACTACCTCAAACATATCTTAAAGAAACAGTAGACAGTCTTCCTGTCATACTTCACTTCATCTTAAAGAACTGCTGACAGCTATAACTAAGATGTCTGGAGTTATAAGACATGTCTCTCAAGTTCAGGAGAAACTAAGAAGGTTGCTAGGGCTCGAAATTCATTTTTCGGAATAGGTGCACTGGTGCAACCAATCTAAAAATTGGGTGCAAAAAAAATATTTTTAGGTGCACCATATAAGATAAGATAAGTAGAATGTCAACAAAAACTATAATTATGTTTCATTTCAAGAAAAGTACTATGACAATGATTGTATCATTTTTTCTAACACTTAGATGTTAAGAATATGCTGTAACTACTATATATTTAACATCTTTACATACGTTAAACCTAAGAAAATATTTGGGTGCCCTGGTTCACCACAGAAAAAAATTGGGTGCACTAAGGTGCACATGCACCCAGTATTTCGAGCCCTGGTGCTGCTAGCTTGGGGACGATAGAAACACCCCCAGACTGCCCCCAATCTACCAGGGTCCATGTTTCTACACCCGACATGTAACATTAGAATGTGCCTGTATAATCAGTACAACTGGGGTCAGGACTGGTATGCAACAAATATCATCTGAGTGCCTGAGATATGGGCTTGTTTTTCTGAACTCTGCCGAGGTCCTATTTGTCCTGCTACGCGTCACTCAACGCAGTACACATTAACTGTACCAAAAACATATTTCTATAGCAGCTATGACAACTTTTCTTGCCACAAGAGACTATCGAATATCAGACAAAGAGACAGACTTATAAAAACTGAAATATTACGTCTGCCAGCCATGCAGTTTTCCTGATATTACTCAAAAGATATCGCGAGCACTTTGCTACCTCCACAGTCAATCATTTGAATAATCTTTAAGCAGTCTAGACGCTCCAGACACTGTGTCTATATAAGAGGAGGCAGGGCCTAAGGCGTAAGAGGCATTTAACTTTCTTAATTGCGCCATAGATTATCCAATCATGTCAAAGTGTTGCAATTACGGTCTTGACCTTGGACATCAATCTATGGAAAGAGCGCTCCTGGAATGCCATCGATAAATTCCAACAATTATTTGGGGACGGGAAGCAAAAATTGATCTCTGTTTCAATATCTGTGCCAAATAAAGAGAAATTTGGCAAGTTTGAAGTTGCCATCTTTCTACGTAAGTTGGCATCAGTCAAGAAAAGTTGGAACTTGCTGATTCAACAGGACATCAATAAATTTCAACAATTATTTGGAGGCAGGAAACAAAATTGATTTCTTTGGTTTCTGTTTCAATATCTAAGCCAAAAAAAAGGATAAGTTTGCAGTTGCTGTCTTTTTACAAAAAGTTGGCATCCCTCAAAAAGCTTGGAATTTGCTGATTCAACAGGTCATTTGCACTTTTAATCTTGCCAAGTTTCTAAATGACTTTCAACTTGCCAGGTCAACCCATAAATCGTCACCCAACAACTTCCTCCAAAGTTCTGCTGTTTCCAGTTTTCACCAACACTTTATAAAACTGCCAGATCACACTTCACCCCATATCTTGCCAAGTTTCCTAACAGTCTCAACTTGCCAATGCTTTCCTGAACTTTGGACTTCCGAACTTTCTCAGAACTTACAACTTGCCAGGTTACTCTATAAATTAAAACTCAACCACTTCTTCTGTAGTCCTGGTGTTTCCAATTTTCTCAAACACTTTGATGAAGCTGTCTGGTATGTCTAACATGTAGATCACACCAACCTCGCCTATCACTCATTCTCTTGGACTTTGCTCTTTCCGGCTTGATCCACAACTTTCAAGTTGCCTGCGGGCTACCTCACCTTGAACTTTTCCATCTCTGTAAAAGACTTGGAGTTGCCAATTTGAGTGAAACTTTGACGTTGCCAGCTTTTGATAAGTCAGGCACAAACACTGGAGGATAGCAGGTATAGCTGTAATGAACTGGACCTTTCAAAGCTACTTTTGTAGTCGGTAACATATCAGAGGTCCTACAGCAGACAGCTTTCTCTATGAGATGCAAACCAACCTGCTATTATTCTACAAGACATTGAACTTTCTAGCTCTGTCTATAAGACATGAAGTTGACAATCTTATCTGAAACTCACATCTTGCTAACCTTTTCTTATCACTGAATCAATCTTAAATTGCCAACGATCTGGGGGACCAATTTATACTACACATGACCTTGAACTTTCTGGCTCTGTCTAAGACATGAAGTTGACAATCTTATCTGAAACTCACATCTTGCTAACCTTTTTCCTATCACTGAATCAATCTTAACTTGCCAACGATCTTGAGGACCAATTTATACTATACATAACCTTGAACTTTCTGGTTCTGTCCAAGATGTGAACTTGCCAATTTTGTCTGAAACCTTCCCTATCACGGAATCAATCATAATTTGTCAACGATCTGGGGGACCAATTTATACTATACATAACCTTGAACTTTCTGGCTCTGTCCAAGATGTGAACTTGCCAATTTTGTCTGAAACCTTCCCTATCACTGTATCAATCATAATTTGTCAACGATCTGGGGGACCAATTTATACTATACCTAACCTCTAACCTTGAACTTTCTTGCTTTTTCCAAGATCAGAAGTTGCCAATTTTGTCCGAAACCCACATCTTTCTAACCTTTCCTATCACAATGAATCTGCCAATATTCTACTAGGACCAATTTGTATACCTAACCTTGAACTTTCTGGTTCTTTCCAAGATCAGAAGTTGCCAATTTTGTCCGAAACCCACATCTTTCTAACCTTTCCTATCACAATGAATCTGCCAATATTCTACTAGGACCAATTTGTATACCTAACCTTGAACTTTCTGGTTCTTTCGAAGATCAGAAGTTGCCAATTTTGTCTAAAACTCCCATCTTGCTAACCTTTCCTATCACAGCGTATCTGTTCTTACCTGTCAATATTCTCTAGCACCAACTTGAATTATCTACCTAACCTTCAACTTGATCTTCCCATCTATGTCTTAGTCATGAATTTGCCAACTTTAACTCCCGTCTTGCTATCCTTTTCTATCACACAGTGTCTGTTCTTACATGTCAATATTCTCTAGCACCAACTTGAATTATCTACCTAACCTTCAACTTGAACTTCCCATCTATGTCTCGGCAATGAACTTGCCAACTTTGCTTGTAACTTTGACCTTGCAAACTTTCAAGTCCATCACATGAACTCCATGATAGATAACCTTGATTACTGGTTCCTCCACAGACAGGATAGTGATCTTTAAGAAGACAAGAGGGCCTTTTCATGGGGGATCAAAGACAAATGAGGTGTCAGTGAAACACCTGTCCCCCTGTTATTAAGCCCTGCCAGCTTCAAACTTCCAAAGAGATTTACAGTTGGTGGGATTTGCTGCTTAACAGGTGTGCTGGCGGCTGGGTTTTGTCAAAATCGTGAGGCGAAAAAAGATTTGACAGAGTCTTCCTGTTCTGTTTACGCCTTGAGGAACATGATTTTCATAATAGACAATTAGGGAAGATGGTGTCAAAACATTCTTGGATCAATTCATCATAGAAAATGACATATAATTAAGCAATACATGAAGCTCACATCATTGCAAAAGACAGACTGACAATAAGAGTTATGAAGAAGAATTGGATCTTCTACCATGTCAAATTTTGATGCTGTTTGTATCATTTGTATGCTTTGTTGTTTGTATGCTTTGTATGCTTTGTCTTTATGTCTAATGCCAAGAAACCTAGCTACATACTTGTCTGTTTGTACTTGTATGTTTGCTAATAGAAAATTAAGCAGCTAAAGCACCTAAATATGTGTATCAATGACAGTAAATTACGAAGGTAACATTTTTTACAGGGACTACTTTCTGTTAAGTCACACGAACACATGGCAGCGTGCCAACACATCAGCATCAGGTTGTGCCATGTCACCGGCCTGACAACATAAATACTCATCATGAATGTAAGGGGTACTTTTTGCCCTGAATGGTTGGTTGTCCGACACACGCTTGGCTAACTCACTGTGTGTTAAACAGGGGCTCCAGGGCTCCGACAACACGATAATTATACACCTCCGGGCTACAAATTATCGCCATGTCTAGCTGAAGGAGCTATTGTCCATTGTTGTCGTATCATACTTTCTTATAGATTCGCAAATTTCGCTAACACTACCTTCTCACAAAAAATATCAGCAAAAATTTTTACGTATTTGTAGTTCAGGCTTATATCAAAGTGTAAGGCAACTTTTTACAAACTATTGTTGGTTTATTGTAGAGTTTTATATCAAAATTTGTGCCAGCTGTACACATGTACATGACGTAACCTTTATAAATGCCATGATGGTGGATTCAAGACTTGGAGACATAATCTGTTGAGAGTCTCTGAACTATAATAGGAGGCAAGCTGACCTGATGTTTGAGGATCACCTACTGACATATACCACCCACATGTTGGTTTAACTTCACAAAACTCCAGATTTGAAAGAATTTTGTCAATATGAGGTCATGCTTTAACATACAAACTGCGACTTCTATTCCATAAAATAAATGTAATGACCTTATATCATAAGCTATAGTGGCTGCTCTTGTAACTTGACTGCATCAAAACTTATTTTGTTTATTTCAAACGAGTGTAGCAGCACTTTTCTACAACAATGATGCAGTACGATACCAAAACTTTCCTTCTGTCCACTTACACTTGTCTGTGAATTTACAATGGGTTTACACAGTAGCACCATTTCCCTACTCACTCCAAACTTCTAAAAGACAAAATATCTGATAAAACTGGGCCCGAAGACAAGGATCACATTCAGATCTACCAGATTTCCAGTTCCATTGTGAACTAGCGAGACTCCCAGATCCTTTATAAAGATTCAAACAATAGATAAAAAAGAGATATCCTGTCTGGCAGTCCTTTCCTAATCCTGTCAGTCATTTAAGAACATAAGCTACAGTATTATATCTTACAAAAGTATATTCTTGTCTTCAAAAGGAAGCCATACATTGCCATCTAAACTTTAGCAGCAATGCATTTTAAAAGCATGTTTCTTGGCCTGTTTCTGGCACAAAATGGCAATGTACAATTTGAGCCTAAAATATACATACGGTTCTATCTATATATCAGACATGTATATATGATGCAGAACACTTGGAGAATCTTTCCCACGCTTATGAGTCATCACTTGTGGATCATTACGATGCTCACCACTTACAAATCACCCCACATGTTAGAACAAATGCTCCGCACTAACTCCCTGAGTTCCCCCCTTAGTTTCTGCAGTTGTCGGGGGCAGTTGTTCTGGAGTTGAACTTGTGCCTGTTTTAGAGCACAGCTGTTGCCAGGAGAGGGCGGATCCCACCCTAGGCTATGTTTGGCAGCGCTGGCTTCACCTGTTGTGTGGCATCATGTGATTCAGAACTACACAGTCCTACAAGTCACAGGCCTATTCTAATCTCCAAGCAGATGTTGTTGGGAGAGAAAGATCGTAAAGTTTTCTCACAGGCATCTTTTTTTTCTACAATCTGAAAAATTTTTTAGATAAATTTTCATACAAATTGCACTGCATTTTCTTTTTGTGACCTCCTTGTTTTCTTTACCAAAGTTACATACACGTATCTGATTCTGAATCGTTAATCATTCAAGACATTAAATTTTTCTGAAATATTTCAGAAATTGGGTAATCTAACTCAGGTAGCTCAAGGGCAAACAACTGGCTTTCTGCCAGAGGAAATTCAAATTATCAAACTCTCCAGTGTCAGAAAAATTACTTCCAATATTTCCCAGTCAACCCATGCCAACTACCTTGACTAACAATTCTGCTTTAAGTTAAAACACTGGACACATACTCCACATATCGATCAAGTACAACCCTACATCAACCACAACCAGACTTTGTTTTCTTCAAAAGCCTGCTGGCTTTTCCTAAGGCTTTTAAACCCGGGCAGGCATAGCTGCTATCTTCACTCAGCCCCACAGACCAGTCTGATAAAATTTTAAGACCTTGTAACGCACTTTCGCTATAATCCGCCCTCTAACTTACTTTCACTTGAAGCAATATAACTAAGAAATATCTCGTTCCTGAATCTTCCCAGAAGACGTCTTCAAATGGGAGCCAGCCTTAAGACATGCCAAGTGGGATATAAGAAAGATATCTCTCACGTCTTAACAGTTTCCGTGAGAAACTTGGGCCAAAGGAACCCCGGCGTTATCTCTCCCAAACCTTCCCTCTGGCGATGAACAGCTGCGGAGAGGAGGACAAATTTACCGACTAACGTAAACCGACGTTCCCAACTTTGATTCACATTGCAATGTGGGCTTATCTGGTGAACTGTCACTGTGCCTGAATTACGCCTGCGCCTAAAGAGAGCTCATTCTGCCTACATGACGGGACCACACTGATGCTGAAAGTCTTCATAAAGCTTTAGAGAATAGAGAACATAACTTGTGGACTTAGATGGGATTGGATGGAAGAGAACTGTGATCCTAGTACTACTAGCTATAACTTTAAAGACCCTCCATACAAAATGTTTCTACTATACAACATTTATGAATAATACTAAAAGTCAAATGCAGTTTTGATACTCAAAACTTCTTTAATGTCTTAAAATATCTTCACCTATATCAAATTTCAAACAGACACCTTTAAATTTGAAAGAGACAAGGAAATTCATTGAAATCTTGCATTCAAACCCACATGTCTTCTACAATGCCTTCTGAAGCCTGACACGAACGGCTATCATATTCAAGGCTTACTCAGTGCCTGTTCCAATGTACTTTATGGTTTATTGCACGATATTCCATTTTCTTCAATCTAGGTAGCATCTGTTGTTCATCCCTGCTGACGATCCAGGCTAGCCATAATGTGATCCCATTCTGTTGCACTGACCTGTGCACGATTCTTTCGCTGCACCTTACAGCACACAACACCCTTTCCCAGTAAAAAACGAGCCGAACCATTATACAGAACAGGCAGGCAAGGGTATGTGAAGGTGACTTGGAACCTCTTTTACTTCTGATCAAGCTTTTTGACTGTTGCGAGGTGGTAAGGTCTGCACCAAGTCGCTCGTGTAGAAGTAAATAAAAAGAGAGGAACTTCAAAGCTAATGCAACTTGTACCCTAAAGTGGACTCACTCTGAATGTCAAATCTAAATGTCTCTGATCACCTATTCATGTATGGGAACAATCTAAAAAGACCCTGCAAGATCAGAGAAGTAGCTACGGCATGGCTAGAAAGTAAAGAAATGATTTCCACTTTCAAGTTTCAGCGGTGAAAGTTTTGCATTCACGGCAAGACCATTCTCTAATGACCTGAGTATGTAGCGAGTGACAGTACAGTACTGGCATACCAAACGAAACATTCATGTGCAGATCACACAAAGTTCAGACCATCAAAGCTATGCTGATTTTGTCGCTTGCCCTGAGAGAAGAAAGTTTTTAAACTTGATCAAAACCATGCAGGAGGGTGTAACGTTATGCCTTTGGCGATAAGATAACATTTGCGTTATCAGCGTAAGTATGTCTTTTCCCCGAAACGCTTAATGGTGAGGTACAGCACAACTCTCCAACCATCCCAGAAATCCTGATACAGATTTATGTCTCTGTACTTGGGTTGAAGAACGATTGTAAGAGGGCAGCGGTATTGAATTTCAGCGGACAGACACAATACCAACAGGATCAGGAGCCCACTTATCCCGACCCTTACACGACCTTCAAGAGCTTACGCTCGCGACCTTGGCTAGTCTAGTCCCTGTCGAGACTCGTAACTGGTAGCTTCAGGATGTGAAGAGCTCGAAAAGGGCAAACAAGCTTCATTGTTCCTCAGTACTTTTCATTCAAGGATCTTATGAGATTATGAACATTTTGTAAGTTGTACATGTAACCTTTGCTGAGCCTTTTGTATGTTCAAAACTTGGAGACTTTTTGGACATTACATGTAAAAACTTTTCAATGGCCAAACAGAGTGATATACAGTCAAACCTGTTCTCAAAAACCACTCAAGGGACTGAGAAAAAAATGGTTGGTGAGTGAGGGGTGCTCAAAACAACAGTGTGGAATTGGAAGGGACTGTTTTAATGTTGCTTATGACTAGAAGTGGCTTTGGCCTGGCCAGCAAGATTCGACTGTAACAACATTACGCTGCAGCAGAAATTACAACATGGCCAAACATGGGATCACTTCTTTCTGTGCACAAATGCAGTTTTCTATCCAGTAGCTATAAAAGAAACCACTACCAAATCCCTTAGGCTGAAGAAATATTGCCTGTACAGCTTACCCTTGGCCCTACAAAGCCCTGGTCATCTAAAGTAGCGTCCACTGTGTGTCGTTAAGAAGCAAGACCTTCAAAGCACCAAGGCCATGCAATCCACAACCTTTTGTTGCTTAGTCTGTATGGGATAACGTGCCATTTGAAAAGAATGTATGTGGTAAAAACTGATGGAGAAATCTGCAAACTAGCCTAAAACAATTTCTCTTTCCTCCTCCCTCTAGAGCCGGCCCCACACATCAAGGCGACCTTTACCCCGACCTTGCGACCCTGTGACCTTGAGACCATTTATTCTAAGTGCAGGTCAACCGCAGGTGCAATTGCGAAGTCCCATGATGCACTATCTCTGAGTGCTAACTAAACTTAACTGTGGGAAAAAAGTGAAGAGGGGTCCTTCTGGGAAAAGATAAGATGAGGCAAGTTCCTGAGCTGAAAAGGGGTAAAGCTAGCATCTTTGTTTTCGTGACAAAACATGTAAAACAAGAGGGATTTGCTTTTAGTACAGGCATCGACTGGCTTTTGCTTCTTTGTCAATTCCTGTATTCAACCACCTTACCAATAGCAGTCAAATGTAAATCGTAATGTAGCCATTCAAATGTTAGCTGAATATGTAGAAATCTTAAGAATAACAGGAAGAAATTTGAACACTAATTTCAATCACAACTCAGTTAAAATATCTTCTTTCTTTTTCTTTTCCACTTTTCCTACCCTCCAATGTCTAAATGTACCATTACCATTTACTGACACTGATGCCAGAACCCCAGCTTTATCACTGACCTCTGACCTGGAGGGTCGTGCCAACATGCCTGTGCCCCTGCCCCCCAGTTTCAGTAGCCTGCCAAGTTAGATAACACCTCATAGAGCACATACTTCCACTGTATGAGATACTGCTTCACTAGAGCACATACTTTCACTGTAGGGTTCAGCCATAAGAGCTGATTAGTATGGACCTCAAACTTCAGGCATGAATATTATCCATCTCATGCTATATTCTTTTTAAACTTGATGGGAAGATACATTTTGCACATGAAAGACTCTTTGACAAGCAAGCAGTGAGAATTTTGATATAAAAACTCTATCTTTGATTGAATTTTTTTCCTATTTGTTAAACCTGTTTGAAAATACAATGCCACAGTGGTCATTGTCATAAGACATATGTAGATCTAACTTGTAATCCATCCAGTGTATTATAGGATATCCCACTTTGCAATTTTTCTCAATTTCTGCATGGGAATAAACTTTCTTGGTACATTCCAGTATTAGCTCTTTTTCCAGTAGTAACGAATGATGAATCTCACTGTCCAGTTTTATCGCGTTATCCTGACATTATTCTGTCAGCGGCGCGGGTTTAAAAGCTTAAATCCTGCAGGCAGATTTAGTGCTTCATGAAAACTGAAAGAACTGGGACAGGCCGGCCTTTGATAAACCATCGCTTCATTTACGGTGCGCCTCTTCGGGCAGGTTTGATTTATTGCTATACGAAAGGTCAAGAAAGATTTCACTTTCAAAAAAAAGTTTCAAAGTGCATCCTTTTTGCATCAGCTGAATAGAAACCACACTGTAGCTGGTTAAATATCACAGTAAATCTTTCCAGAGTTTCATTTTAAACATCAAAGCTTGGCAGAAAACAACGGTTCTTTAACATATTTCAAACTTCATCAGCAGGGGTCTCCCCAGAAATTCTTATGGGAGAGGTACTCCCTAATCGGTTGATGACAAAATCAGTGAATTTTCCTGAAAATGCTGAGAGAAAACCCTAACTTTGAACATTTTGGGAGTGGTGCTAGGATTTTGGGGAGGGAGGGAGCACCCTTGCTTTATTGCTTGGGAAAGGCCCTGATCAGCAAACCAAATCTTCTTCCCGTTCTCTTACTTGATGTACATCAATTCTATACAGCACTCCCTTTTTCCGTACTTTATTTTGACCCTAATCTTTTGCTGCTTCTCTCTCTCGTAAATGAGGATGCTGCTTTAAAATTTTCAGCGGGGCACGTGCCGGCGATATTATCAGGTAAGAGCATCGCCTCGCATACCAATCACTTCCTTTATCCCGCCGTAACAATTTCCCTACCCGTCATGCTGATGAATGGTTTCTTCCACTCCCTAATGCATCCTGGGAAATGGGCATGGCCCAAGGGAATGGAAGACAAGCTGCCACAACTGTGACTTGTGTTTTGAAATGAAAACCATTTCTTTCAAATTCAATAAAAACGTTTGCCGAAAAGTTATACACATTTTCAACTTTCAATAGTGTTAGACATCTTGAATGAGTAACAGAAGTAATGACGTCAAACCACCTGAGAAATCATAATTTGTGTTCGTTAAAATTCCGCAAATTGGCAGGAAAAATTACGGTAAGTTTCATCATATCTATGCACAAATTCGTCATGTTATAGATAAAAGTTGAAACTAATATCTTCTTTTGGAGGTTATGTTATACATTTTGCAGTTGATTCAAATTACCTCACAATCTATAAGAGCTCGATACATCACTGAAGACATTTCCTATTGCGCAGTCATGAGAAATATGACAGCTAAAAGCACCTTATGATGCATTGACGTATTTCTACGCAGATGACTAATCCTCGACAGTCATTCCCACAACTTTTCCCTCCCCCCGGAATACAAGATGGAAGATTCCCAGTCACATGGAAGCTCATTCCGAATTCCGGTCACGATGATTCCATCCCGCAACCCCACCGATCTAATTCATCAAATCCGATTCGCGGCTGTTTGGTTTTGAGTCGTTTTCCCAAGACCCAAGGTGTCTCCGAATTTTACAATTACTTCTCATCATCTTCGAATCTTCTGTCTTCTCCTCCGCCTCCTTAGCTTACTTAAGACTCTGAACCTCGACACCTTGGCAATGAGGCTTTTTTCTTCCAGCCATCGCTCTCCCAAGACTCGAGGTGTCTACGAATTTTACAATTACTTCTCATCATCTCCGAATCTTCTGTCTTCTCCTCTGCCTCCTTAGCTTACTTAAAGACGCTGAACCTCGACACCTTGACAATGAGGCTTTCTCTGCCAGGGTTTTTTTTCTAAACAGGGGAATAAGGGCACTGCTCCCTCATGTAACCAGCCAGCTCCCTCATACCAATTTTCAGATAGAACCCTAAGTGGCTACATACACATCATCTAGTCTTTCTCAAAATGATCTTTTTTTCAGTCAAGATGTAAAAACAATACAACAATGCCTTCTAGCACTACAAACTGTGTTACTAAAAAAATGCCCCCTCGGTCACTTCGTTCCTTGCCATGCTTGTGATCTGCTCCCTCATGCTGAATTTTTGAAAAACCCTGCCAGCCAATCTGTACCAATTTCCGAAGCGAGAGAATTGGGAATCTGGTTAGGCCGTGCCACCTTGTGTGACAGTCCTCACTCCAGGCGATTCTTCACTGTGTGGGAGTGAACATTTATCAGCTGGTCGCACAACGCAACATCTGGGAGCAGCAAGGAATACTGTCAAATTCCCTTAGAAATGATATATTGAAGACCTGCGGAAGGTTAAATAAGGATACACAGAGAAACTAAGATTTCTCATATTAGTTACCTGTATGTTTAAAATGTATATTTCGAAATTGTATGCTTAAATGTCTGATGTACATTTTTCTTTGATATACCACCTCAATAAAATTCATATGAGCCATTTTTCTTATTGCTCTACAATCAATACCCAAAGAATGAATGATTGAAAATCTGAGTTAGGTTTGCAGATTTGAAATAAAGAATTTATAGCATTTGACACGAAAATCCTTGTAAACATAAGCATCATTCCTCTAGCAGTGACATGTTTTCTATGTAAAAACAAGCACATTTATAAAATAACTAAATACGGAAAACGAGAAAAAGCAGAAGTTATGGGCTCGTTTCCCATACGATTATTTACAGCATTTGACAAGAAAATCCATGTCAATATGGGCATCATTATTCTAAAAAGGACATGTTTTCTGTGTAAAAAGAGGCACATTAAATAATAGCACCACAAGAAGAACTAAGCACAGAAAATGAGAAAAAGCAGAAGTTATGGGCTCGTTTCCCAAACGATTATTGACAGCCCCATGCATAATGCTCTCCCCACTGCCATTAGTGTCTGTCTGTATCGACCAGGTGAAGCCGGTGAGCATCCGTTTTCATTACGCTGACCGCTCCGACCATCATTACTGAAATTCATTTTCATCAGCGTTTCAT
The DNA here is from genome assembly GCF_001625305.1 of Branchiostoma belcheri. Lineage (NCBI taxonomy): Eukaryota > Metazoa > Chordata > Leptocardii > Amphioxiformes > Branchiostomatidae > Branchiostoma > Branchiostoma belcheri. Next base: position 1,290,874 of record NW_017804298.1, read on the forward strand.
CAGGACAATTTCAAGTTCAATATTGCTGGAGTCTGGGTGAAGCTCGGGGGATATTTTTTTTCCGATAGCTGTTGTTCTGGGGTGGGCCAATTCTGTGGTTTTCAGATTTATTAATATTTTAAACACAGGGTCAAAACAAATTCCTTTCACCAAAAAACCCAATGAAACAAATTCTTTTAACCAGCACTACGGAATAAAATTCAAAATAAGCTTATCGAAATACATTTACACTTGAAAATGAACCAACTCTCAATCAATGAACATTTTGTACGATATAATCTCAATTCTATGAACACCCTTCAAAAATCTTCTCAAATGTTAGAAACTTTTATGTATTGCTGGGAGTTCTAAAAATACAGTACTAGTATCACAACTTGTTTTATATCAAATTTCAGCTTCAATTAAGATTTCTGGTTTTAACGGATTGATTTACGTTCATATTCATAACCTTCTGGGTTTGGCATATACCAAGCTGTGCAGTCAAAGTTGCCATTTTCCAAAAGTGATATATGGCACGTTTCCGATGACCTGAAATTCTACCCAACATCATGAGGGATGGTCTGACCCAAATACACAGGTCCATAAAACGCCATCTCCCACCTGTGATGCAGGCTGTGACGCATGTACGCCATTTTCAGCCAGCGAAAAAAAAAAAGCCCAGGGCTGAACGCACTGAAGACTATGTTTGGTAATGTCTCATGTCCAAACATAGCCTTAGGTCAGACTTACGTAATGGAGCATTTGGCTCATTTCTGTCTGTATGACTGATAGCAAAAAAGGTGTACCAGACATAGAGCTGCCGAAATGCTTTCTTCTTCTACTTTAAAGTACTTTTTTTAAAACCATGATACCTTTAGGTCATCAGACTTACATAATAGGGGCTTTCCTACATTGCTATCTGTATGACTGATTACAGAAAAGGTTTCCCAGAGGTAGAAGTTTATAGACTGCCGAAATGCTTTTTTTCTTGAACCTAAGTGCTTCTTTCTTCATCCCAGGGTACCTCTAGGTCATCATACTTACATAACAGGGGCTTTCCTTCATTTCTACATCAATGTATCTGTATGACTGATTACAGAAAAGGTGTGCCAGAGGTAAAGTTGGGACTACCAAAAGTACAAGCTTTTTTCTTCATCCATTACCATTGTGCCCGTGGGTCAGACTTACATAATGGAGAATTTGGCTTGTTTCTATCTATAAGACTGATTCCAGAAAAGGGTGTGCCAGAGGTAGGAGTTAGGACTGCTCAAAGAAAATGCTTTCTTCTTCATCCATTATCATTGCGCCTACAGGTCAGTTTTACGTAATGGAGGATTTAGCTTGTTTCTGTCTGTTTGACTGCTTACAGAAAAGATGCACCAGAGTCACAAGTTAGGACTGCCAAAAGCAAATGGTTTTTTTCTTCATCCATTACCATTGTGCCCTATGGGTCAATTTTACGTAATGGGGGATTTGGCGCATTTTCTCAAGCTGTGCCAGAGGTAGAAGTTAGAACCACCAAAAGTAAATGCTCTCTTCTTCATCCATTACCATTGTGCCTATGGGTCAGACTTACAGAATGGAGGATTTGGCACATTTTTTCAAGATCATGTGCCAGAGGTAAAAGTTAGAACTGCCTTTAAGTAAGTGCTTTTTCTTCATCCAGTACCATTGTGCCTCTGGGTAAGGCTTGCATACTGGTAATGGATTCCTTAGCTGTTTTTCCATGCACTTCTGGCACTTTGACTGTAAAATGGTATCACAGACGTAGGAGTTACAACTGCCTAAAAGCTGTCCCTACAGCTTTTACCATGTCACGGCTTGGCATAAACTTTATTTTGCAGGACAGAAAAGTTTTAGACACATTTCATGGGATTTGGTCATATCCAATTTTGTATATTTCTAATTTCTAAACTCACAAAAAAATTGTAATTTTTTTCAGTGATTCTTATAGCAAATCAGGAAAGTTTTCATTGCTATATTTTCACCTGAAACGTCCGAAAATGAAGGAAGTAAGATGATGTGGGCTAAACACAATAGTCTCGAGCCTTACCTTTAAGTACACGTAGCAGTGCGCTCGCCGAAGCCTCTTGCCCAACAATTCTAATAGCAAATCAGCAAAGTTTTCCTTTCTAGATTTTCACCTGAAATGTCTTGAGTATGAAGGAAATAACATGGTGTGGCCTAAACACAATAATCTTATAAGCCTTACCTTTAAGTACACGTAGCAGGGCGCTCGCCGAAGCCGCCTGGCCAACGCCGTTGTCAGCGTTACACTCGAACGTCGTGTCATCCCTCGGGCTTCGCAGGGGGTCTATCCTGAGCACCGACCCCCTCCCGCCGTTAAAGAGAACCACGTCAAACCGTGTCCCGCTGCTGGTGTTGATCTTCCTGCCGCCGGCTTTGGTCCAGGTGAGGGTCGGCACCGGGTCTCCGCCGGCCTCGCACACCAGGCTGATGGTGGACCCGTGGATACCGGTCACGTCGACTGGCGCTCGGATGATTGTCGGGGGATCTGGTGGAAGGGGAAACAGACAAACAAACATGATTTATACGTCTAAAATTGGCAATGTAGTGACATTATGTTATCATACATTGCCAATGACATCTAAGAGAGTTTGGATGCATGTCAAAGGTTCTGGTGGGAAAAATAACAATAGTTATTTGTAATCTTATGAATGTGCTATAATACATTCCCCACGATTTATTTTGGCCACTTGGATGATTGTCAGAGATTAAATTGGTGAAAAAAATGCAGTTTTTGTTATGACATCATGTTATTCTATATAGGTATATAGGAGTGCAAAATAAAGGAATATAATGAGAAATCTATAACTTGCTGCAATACCAGGGTACCATTTAAAAAGAAAATTTTATACTAAAGACAATCTTTCTGGCACCAATGCCATCACATCTTCCAAGAATTATACTGTCTGAAATGTCTGGAACTATATTTGATGAAACAAGATTTCCGCATCAAATCCTGCCAAAATATCACAGCCAGGGCCCTCCAGACAGTAGGGAGAGGGATGTGAAGGTCACCCAAGGACATAAATATGGTCGCCGCAATCAGCCGCAGACAAACCCCCAATCAAACGCATCCATCCATCGTCACCTCTGGGCACTTGGTCCTGCGACAAAATCACCAGCTGTAGGAGGGTGGTGGGCAGAATCACGCGCTCGTATCCGTCCATTTCTCGACCCCACAAACTTCAAACAGCGTCCATCCGACGGCAGTTAGGACTCCTGATTGTGTTCCTTAGCCAGGGTAAGATTCGAGCGGCTTTCTATGGCACCGGAGGGAAAAGGGATGGGCACCAATTGGCTGATTCTATTCCAATTCGGTTCATGAAGGCTTGTGAGGCCGTTAGATGAAATTGGGGACGGCCACCTCGCCTGGAAATTAATTAAGCCAGGTACACCGCGGATTGGAGCGCGTGTGTGGCTGATCAAATCTGCGTGACTCACGCTTGCGTTCTTTAATGATGGATGTCTTCCATCGCTTATCGTGATTCTAAGAAATCAGCCCACACCTTTCTAGTGTTTTTGTCATTCCTTCTTTATTGTTTCATTAAAGGATGATGAGAGATAGGCAGTGAGGATGAAAGAGACAAGCTTAATGAATGTATTTAATGCGAGCGTCCTCTTCCCATCATGCTTAGCAGCGAGTGACATCACCTCATGAATATTGAATGAGCAAGGGTTATTCCAATATTGTTATAGGGGGTGAAAATGAAAAACAGTTTGATGATATGCATCCACTTTTTCTTCACGCGGAGTGAAGGACTGTGTTTCAATTTGAAACTTTGAGTGAATATTCTGACTATGGATTGGATACTGCACTCTTTCAATCAGCTTTAGAATTAGATTCTCAGTACAATTACTGCACTGTTCTTCTGTAAAAAAAAAAGGAAATGCAAGGACGACACCCAGTCTTACAGTGTTTGCAGTGTGCCACTGTGTATCTAACATCTATTTGCTCTTCCGTGGAAGGTACACTGTGGTGCTTATCTGTTCTACACTTCATGCATCACCACATTTCCCTGTGGGCTATCTCTGGGGTACAGTAGGCAGGGCTTTACTAGTTCATTTTATAGGTTCTTAGAAATGCTGAACAGTAAGAGGAATACAACTATTACAAGGGATCTCCAAAAGAAATGAAAAACAAAATTTAAAGCTGCTGCACCACTAGCTACAATTAGAGGGCCACCTACTCAATTGCTTCTTTTTAGTAGTTTCCTAGGACATACTATCATGCTCTAAATTTCTGGACACAGATATAATCAAGTTTTCATCTCAGGCACCTGGTTTTATTTTGATTTCTAATTCAAGTCTTAACCTGCTTGATAATCTAATTTAGAAATGGCCTAGAACAAAGGAAATGACTTGGTGTTGCCTGAGACGCAGGCCTTTTTGTTTTCTCCTAATATAGACAGGTGATGGCAGTCAGAAAGGCAAGGGGTCGGCGGTGACAGACACGGAGGAAAACAAACGACAACTCGCACCATTAAACAAGAATGGCTCTGCAACAGAAGCTAGCGGCAAAAGCCACGGACTTGCCAAGGACGTATCAGCCTTCTTAAAGAAAATTGCTTCTCTAAATAGAACCCCTGACACTTGAGTGACACGTTCAAGGTGACATACCTTGAGAGCAAGCGAAGGGGGGTGGGATTATTCTTGGGTGGTGACAGCGGGACTGAACTATTTCACCGTAATTAGAGGGGAGTTTATTGACTCTTGTAAGCCTACATGACAGAAACCAAGACACAGGGATCTACCATTACAAAGTGGGGGTGATTGCACGGAAAACTGTCAGTATTACGTTAGGACAAAAAACACTGAAATAGAATGATGTAAACGATTTAAAGTTGACAATGGAAAAGCAAGAAGAAAGAGAAATGGTGTGATTTTTCATGAAATAAAAGAATAGCATCATCATAAATTATAATACAGGAAACAATTCAGAAATTTCTGGAAAGTCTCCAAATAAATAGTGCCTTTCATCCCCCACGATTGATCTATAGCTTATCTAGTTCACATCAGATGGCAAATTCATCACGCATCCATTCTTGGTACAGCTCCAAACAAAAGTTTCGGGCGCATGAACGAAAACCTTTCAAAAGATTGTGCGACAAAT
>NW_017804298.1:1296009-1350812 GCF_001625305.1 Branchiostoma belcheri
TCTGGGGGTGTATGATCCAATCCCTCCACTGACAGGTACACCAGTTGATCTGCGCGATCGATATCTCGCCAATTTCTTCGGCGATTGCCACCATCCCTCCTCCATTGTTCCCCGGATAATACCCGTGTTTAGCTCCGAGCCAAGACAGCCCCCACCGACGGCCAGATGCCCCCGTCTTCGCGCGAAAGCCTATTAGCGATCGGCCGGAATTGAAGGCGTGAGGAAAATGGTTTTGGTGCTGATCACACCTGCTGCTAGGTTGGTGGAGGGGCAATGTTCGGGGGTGCAGGCAGGGCTGGGTGCAGCCTGTGTTATACAATCTCTTGATCGGGCCTCTTTCCCTAAGCTTGTGGCCATGCACCTCTAACTCTTGAACTTCCATTCTCAGAGTCAGAACTAGCAATGCTTGAAGCCTTCTAGATGTCTGACCAGTAGAAGGGCTGCTAGAAGCATGATTGCACAATCTCTCTCACTGTCAAGGGTTGATTGGGCCTCTTGCATGAGACATCTAACTCAACAGAACCATTACCATTCTCAGATATTCAGAACTATCAATACTTCTAGCTAAAGCATTATGCAGTCAAGCAGGTCTAGGCATAACCACTTTCCACCTGCAGTTTTGAGATAAGAAATTGATTTGAAAGGTTTAGAAAGTTGCAGTTTTGCGGAAGAAAAAAATCAACTTGCTGGTAAGAAAGGTGAAAATACCCTAAGCTTGGTGCTGCGAACAATCTACATATCGTTTGAGTCAAGCTTTCAGCTGAAAGCGCAACTTGCTGATATGAACTTGGCTTTCAGGTAAATTTGGGCCCTTTCAAATGCACTGTGATGGTTTGGTATGATCCTAGGTCGCTAAAGGCAATCTCACCAAAGTGCTGGTATAAAATCGCTTGCCGAAGGCAATGTTCCATTTCGGGGAAAAAGGAGGATATTGAACCCAGAAGACAAGGGTTACCTGTGGTCATTCAAGTTTCGCCGAAAAGTGGTCTCTCTCGCTGGTTTTCTTTCTAAATTATTGCAAGAATCTATAGAAGAGTTATCGTAACAAGTATCAGATGTCACCGCCGAAGTGTGCGCACATTTTTCTCTTCAGTCCTGCGTCCGTTATTCCGAGTATATTACCATACCTTTCGGGTTTGCTGCATGCAAATGTTACCATGAATTTCTGGTATTTGGAAGCGTCTATACGGGCGGCAGCAGACCGAACACGGCGCTATTGTATGGGTTACACCGCCCTGATCGAAACAATTCCAACTATGTCTCAGACGAAAGATGAGATAAGACTTATGAAGCACCTTTACGGCTTGCTCCTGGAACAACAACTTGAGGTTTCTAACCTTGGCTGCTCGTTCTTAAGTCTCAAATTCGTCCGCAAACAACCAAAAACTTTCCCTTCAATTTTCACAAAAGCACAAACCGTCACAAATCACTACATCTTTGTCTAAAGGTGTAAAATGATACATACGACCGACAAAGAAAGTAGACAAAGACAAATTGTATTTTGCAACATGAATCCGTGCAGATTTTATAACAACTTTTATATTTGTCTTTTAGAAGTTAAGATCAGTATTTCTTGAAACTTCTCCTACCAAAACTAACAGGTGGATAGCAAGACATCTCTGTATCTACCTGTAAAGTTTTCACCTGTACGTATTTCTCACAGGTGTACAGTTTCAACAGAAAATGTGTCTATTGTGAAGATTCTACGAAAACTTCTATATTTGTCTTTCAGAAGTTAACATCAGTACTTCTTGAAACTTCTTGCACTACCATGAACAGGAATGTTACAAGACAGGTGTGTGACAAGACATCTCTGTGGCTACCTGTAAAGTTTTCACCTGTGCGTATTTCTCACAGGTGTACAGTTTCAACAGAAGACGTGTCCATTGTGCTGCAGGTCCCATGTAACGTCTGTCGGCACCCCGCCTCAGGACAAGGCTTTTACAAAGGGAAACAACAGGATGGGATTTAACTCGTGTAATTTGGTAGCTGAGATGTCACTTCCAGAAGGCTACATCATTGTGAGGAATTTTCGTAGTGGGATTTTTAGACTTAGAGGCATAATGTGTTCTTCTGAAGTAAAAATATGACAAAGGCTTTCATGAAAGAAAGAAACATTACTGTTGTTAAGTTCCATTACAGGGTATTATTAGAGGCATACAGTAATATGTTCCTTTGGGGGAAATATTCCTTTTACAGAAGAATTGCCTAAGGTCTAAGGTGTTTCATTCAATCTTTCTATGCAAATATCAACATTAGGGAAACATCAAAATGGTAGCCTGAGTAGCTGGAAGGCAACATCACTAATGACTATAAACTGATTGTTAGGAATTCGATTAGTGAGTGGACATAATATGTTTCTTTGTGGGACTACCTTTCTTTCCAGAAAAAATGTTTCACATCTTTTCTTTACAAAAACCTGAACACTAAGTTTTTTCTTCGGACGGAATTCAATTTCCAGGGAATGCAAAACACACTTCCAGGTCCAGATTAAAAACATTCCCCTCTATATTCAATTGGAATATCCCACAGTTTCCCTGATTATCGACTTCCCCAGGAAAATCCAATACCTCCTGGCTGTACCCTCTCATTTGCAGAATAGTTGATCACTTTCCACTCAGGTGCGTGGATGTGCGATAAATACCACTTTCTTACCCTACACTTAATTTTCCAGCTATTTCCTTACCATTAGCCGCGCTGTACAACATCTGTGGCCCCTACTTTATCTGAAGAAAGTGTCCACAGACAAAAATTAACGTCCTCCCAATTTCAAAAGAAAGATGGTGACCGAAAACAACTTTTCCACGAAATATCCTAACTTTTCTCATTGTTTTTTTCCGAACACTTTCATCAGTTTTTATTCCGGCTGCATCAGTTTTAATTCCGGCTTCCTAGAGAATAGTAAAAAGATTTTCTTAGCTGTAACGCAATTTGTTTTAAAAATTTGTTTGTTCTTCAACACAATGTTTAAACAGGATATATTACAAGGTGGGGATATCTTAGGGGCAGTGATGCATACCTACACCCAATTTTAGGTTCAGGTCCGGATTCAAGTCCAGAGGTTTAGGTTCAGTTCCGGACTTGTAAGTCCGGACCTAAACCCATGGCATATACAAAATTGCATGTTGGCAACCTTGCAATGTTGTCTGGGTGAAACCTTGGCCACATAACATGGAGGCCGGTACTTGACGATGCCCGATAGCAATGTTTTCTTCATTTTGCAGCAAAGATTTTGCAATCTACAGAAGGTAGAGAAGGACTCGGTTCTTGACTTTTAGGTTTTTTTTTGGACTTGAACCTAAACATTCTTACAAGTCCAGATCCAAGTCCAGTGAACCGGTATGCATCACTACTTAGGGGCCTACTGTGTGCTTTGACAAGCACCTTGTAACCATGCTTATCTTATTCAGCATATTTTAGCGCCTCATTCAGGAAACAAACAACTTCTCTTTACTGAGATAAAGGAAACAAAACAACAGATAACCATCCAAACACGCATCCCGGCGTGGGTCCCTATTTCCTTACTAAATACTGAGCACACAGAAGCAGCTAGATTTCGTGCCAAACATTCTTTTCCGGGCAAATAAATTTCTTTCAACTCGGACCCCAAAGTCTGTTCACATTGCACAGCCAGAGTTATGAAGCTTTCTGCTTAGACTTTCATTTCTACAATCAAGATTTCTTTTAAAGATGCAATGTGATCATCTAGATACTGTACAAGACATCTTCTGGAGGTATTTCGTCTACTTTTCCGGGCAAATAAATTTCTTTCTACCTCGAGCTCAAAGACTGCTAATGTTCCACAATGAACTATTATTATGAAGTTTTCTGTGTTTAGATTTTCTGTTCTACAATCAAGTTTTTTTTTAATTTTAAGACAAAAAGTGATGGTCTAGATACTGTCCAAGACCTTTTCTGGAGGTATTTTCTCTACTCTAAGCTCGAGATTCGTCAACATGGCCCAACAAAACCGTCTTTCGGTAGTCATGACAACCGAGCAAGAGGCGGAAACGAATGGCATGTCAGCTGATCATCAGAGGAAGTCAAGTGCCACTTCAGGAGGCTATTTGGGTGTTCAGTTTTCCGCACTGAATGGCTAAGTTTGCGGATTGCTCCGGGTTTCCGAGCAATTCCTTTCTCGATTACAATGACCGCCGTTTCTGAGAACCAGACTCCTCTTTCTTTTGATGTCTCTGTTTGGCAAGGGTACCCAGGGCGCTCAGGAAGAAAGGGGTATCATTTAAAATCTTGTGCCAGCGATTTGGCAGTCTCAATTCCATGTCAATTGCGTGCGTTACTATGCAATTTGGAAGCGAATTTCAAAGAAGTCAACTTCTTTCTCTTTCCTCCTTTCTTCTAAGGATGCCCTGGATACACATGACAATGTCACAATTATGTCACTGACCATTTCTTGGTCAGCAATTTTGGACTGAGGAGGAAAAGTTAAAAAGGAAAACAGTTTACACTGGCTATACAGCATCACACTTGTGATATACTGAAAGAATTTTCCTCAGAGTCTATAGTCATATTATCAGCAAAGGTTTCAGAATGTCCATGAAGGTTGAACTTGAACATCTAGGTAAGAAGATACACAAGAACACTGTTACTCAAGCAACTGGATAGATTTTGAAAGAAAACTGGATCATCTCATCTCATCTGGTCCTGAGAGTTTCACCAAGAACTGGATACATTTTCACAATCTATCCAGCTGCTAGAGTAACAGTTTTCTTGTGTACAGGTTTCAGCAATACACACAGACCCTCCCCACAAACTTCCATGCTAGCCTGAACTCATCTGGCCTCTCATCTGGTGTCCCCTCTGGCAGGGATAAACACAGAAGGCCACCCAAACAAACACAGGCTGATCTCCCCTCCACTCCAGCACAGAGTGATGCTGTACAGACCCGGGTACTTTACAACCTTCGCAATCTTCAATTCAGACATTTTGGGCCTCTGGTATTTTACAATTATAGCCTTCCTGGTCAGGAGAACAGACATTTTCAGGCCCTTCTTGAATAAACTTTCTTCATTGCGGTCTTTGGTAGCCTATGCCAGGCTATAGAAGCAGGTGGAAAGCATAGCAATTGGCCAAATGGATAGATAACATGCCAGGGCAGTTGGGAGCATCCAACTGTACTCCTTTACCAGAACTGTCTCTTTGATCAATTTCCAGCAGCTTCTAAAGCCTACTAGAGGCTAGACTCTGGTACTCAAATTGTTGTATAGCGCTCTCTTGTAATCAGAGTAACAAAAGAAAGGTTAGAAGTAAATAGAACTGTTTAGTGTGGTACCCAAATAGAGCAAACCTGCCCACTTAAAATATTTTCAGGTCCTTTTCTACCAACATGCAGGAAAAAAACTCGGCCAATTACTGACTCTGGGATCAGCAGATGGCGCTGTACTGTTTGCTTACAATCACTCAGCACAGATCCAGCAAAAAAAACGGTCCAATTTCCAGCAAAGGCCAGACGGAAACCTGCAATACCAATCCGCCATGTTGACGGTAGAGTAAAGCGGGTTTATTTTACTAAACATGCAGCTGGGAACCGTATACCCTTTGGCCTTCGGCTGCTACATAAAAGCTGGGAAGGAAACTTGTAAGGAACCCTCCGAAAAGCCATGCCACAAAGCCAGGTGATGCTTTCACCTCTTCTGTTGGGGGAGGGCAGGGTTCGAATATTTTTTCAGTCGTGGTTGCACTCTTGGAGACACGAGTAGAAGTTTAGGTTGCCCCGTGCTACCACGCTAGTATCATCGTTATCTTTGCTCCAGTTCGCTCCAACGGTCGCTAACGGTCTCTTCAGGAAGTGAGCATGAAGTGATTGCTGGAATGAACTGAGCTTAGCGACCACTGATGCAGACTAGAGCTACCAATGAAGCGAATAAGGATGGATACTTTCATTTTGAAACTGCCAACTAGCTGCTGCTCTATAATAATGAAATGTATGTAATGACTGTGTGTACCACAGAAATTTCTTATATTTGGATAGAATTTGAATGATGCAAAAACTGTTTGATACTCCATTTCAGTTTAGAATTTGAGACAACGTGACAACCTGTATACTGTTCTACAATTCCTATTGCACCGAAGTACTCTACCCTTCTCACTTATGTCTGTATTTACAAACTGGTTACCCCAGACGCCTGGACAACCATTGTTTCAAACGCCGTGTAAAATTTGAGCTATTCGTGAGCGTGGCTGGGCCTGCAAATGGACCATCGCTGCTGCAGCTCCGTCAGTGGCAGAGGCAGTGTTTATGCTGGCTGCGAGCCTTCTCACATGCCGGCATACCTCCTCACTGTTTATCCTAGACTGACAGGAGCGATCCACATGCACAACAGTCAGGGCTACAGTTTTTAAATCAGCTATAGGATTTCAGATGTGGAATGGATGTAAGGCTTATAACAATGTTTTGCTGACATTCTACTTCATCTTATGTTGTGCACCCAACATCTTTTCCACACACCTAAGCTAAGATTTTTGGTTAGGTGAATAAATATCGAGCCCTGACAACAACAGTCCACATGCACAACAGTCAGGGTTAGAGTTTTAAAATCAGCTATAGAATTTCAGTCTCTTGTTATGAAGAATGGATGTAAGGTTGGGAATACTACATTTTGCTGACATTCTACTAAATCTTACAAGTTACATGTATGTTGTGCACCCAGAATACATACCTAGTCTTTTTTTGTTAGGCAAACCGATGCACCTTTCTCAAAAATAAATTTTGAGCCCTGTCAACAATACAGTGAAGTTGTCTCAAGAATGTCTAGAACACTTGAATATCTGAAGTGGGCATACCTCAGGATTAGTGATGTTTTTATACGCACCATTTTCAATGCAGCCATGTTAGGATACCTAGCAGAGTTATGACAGTAGGCATTATACAAAACACTGGTCTCCTTACATTTGGAATTTTGAATTTTTGAATCACAGAAAAGAAAAGGCTACAACATTACTTCAGTTAGAGCTGACATGAATATGGAAATTAGCTCCTTTAATTGAATTATGGCGGCCATCTTGGTAGCGACTATAAAAACACTAGCGTGTAACATAACAGTAAATCAGCAGTCTACATGTATAATTCATGCAGTAGGCATGGTGTTATATGCTGTGTGTGGTTAACAATTTGAAAGCTTGTAAATTTCTGTGAGTTTGCTCAATTCTTTTTCTTTTTATCCTATGGCTGCAGGAACCTTTCAATTTAGCAATCTCAGCAGGCAGCCAAGTTTACTCATGCAGGAACTTGCTCAATTTTTTAATCGTATGGCTGCCATGAATTGAATGATGAAAGCTTACAACATGTTCTAAGAAATAGCAACCAAAAAATCCAAAGCAGTGAAAGAGACCTTTTTATGATATAACACAAAAAAATGCCATCTATGCCAAAGACATAAAATGCACTGCCACGAAAGCTTACAACATGTTCCAAGACATAGCAACAAAAAAACCCAAAGCACTCAGGTTTGATATTCAAAGAGAGCTGATGATGATTTAACACTATAAAAAAGTTGTCTATGCCAAAAACATAAAATGCACAGCTATGTACTTGAAGCATTTTATAGTAGCAATGATTCAACTTTTGGGGGGAAAAAATTCTGGAAAATAATGTAGTTTTTTTTTTGCTCTATGTATGATGCAACACCCAAAAGCAGCCAAAGACTTGAAGTGTACAGCATTATACTTGGAGCATTTCATAGCAGCATTGACTCAACTTTGAGAAAAACATTCTTCAAATTAGTGCAGTTTTTCTGCTATACAGAAGGCTTTATAATCACCCCTTGACCAAACAGAAGTAGCCTACAGCACAGGAACCTTTTAATTTAGCAATCACAGCAGCAGGCCAGGCCAGTTTACTCATGCAGAAACAGTTGTTAATGAAGACTGGGGCCTGAGCCACTACCTGATGGCCTAATTCTTTTCTCTGCTGTGGATTTATTATAGGTGCTCAAAATCACACACCATAAATTTGAGAATCAGGGAAGCACGAAATATGTGTACAATACATCAGCTCTTGCTTTAGTAGCAGTTTAGACCTGACGAAAAGGATATTGCAATCCAAAATTGACTGGAAATCTTTCTGTGTTTCATTAAAAATGCACAAACTATCTGATGATCTTATCCAGCAGGAGGTTTGAGTAATGTTTCATGCATGGAAGGGCAAAATAATCCAACCATAATAAACGCCTGGCTAATGGGTATAAACCAAACAGGCCCCCTCCCTCAAAATTTATAGCCAGCTTCCAGTGATTTACACAACACAAAATTAAATTGGGGGCTAAATTTGGGACTATAAAATCGGAGCATCATACAGTACCATTGCTAGTGAAATGCATGTTGGCTGTGTATAGCTACACAACTCTGAGTCTGATGTATAGCTATTTCTCCAACACCCTTGTAGTTCAGAATCAAATTAAAAGCTGCACAAGCCCTAGCAAGGACATAATCCTGACAATTTGATAGATTTCCGAGATAGAGAGGGCTGGATTGAATTAGCCCCTGCACAAATTTCCTTAGCACTCTCAAATCCTGGCTAAATGTGTCCAACTGAGGAGGCATTTCAATCCAATGGCTCATCGCCCAGATTAATTTGATTTGGTGTGAATACAAACATAGTGTTGAGAAATAATTGATATGTTGGGGAATGTGAGAAAAGGGAGGCAATTTTTGGTACATAAAATATAAAAATATTTCACATTACTGTTTTGATTTTACAATAAATGTCCATCCATATGTTACATAGACTATAGGAACAAAAGACAAGTGGAGTTTTAACTTGTTTTGACTTGAATTAGAAAAAGGAAATATAATATTTAAGCTAGCCAAAACATAGAAATATTTGTTGCAAGGGTGATTCAGAAAATAACATCTTAGGCTATCCTTTCTCAATTTTCAAAATCACATGCATGTAGCATATAAGGAACAAGACCAAGACAGGCAAGTTTTATCTCAAATGTCTAGGAGAAAAGAAAAATAGGGAAAACCTAATTCAATCTAGGTAGACTATGTACTGTAGCTAGCTGCCAGCTCAGGGACCTTCTGTAATTGGAACCATGTCCCCTCAACATACAGCCGCCTGACCCTCCTGACCCAAACCCCAAAATCTGACCCCTTCCCTCCTGTTCCCAGCCTTCTTTTCCAAGAATATACCAAAGAAAACCTCCTTCTCTAGCCTTTATGATTACCCATTTCGTAAATCGGTGATACACATGAGGCGATGCCTTTTTATACAGTTGATTATGTGCTTCCCGATCCCTTGAGGAAACCCTGGTATTGCAGCGGAGCTAAAAATTCCATCACTAAAGCTGGGTGCACGGTGCCAATCATGATAGCATAAACCTCGTAAAAACCCTTACCTTCTGCTGCGGCCAGGGCGGCGAAACACGCCGTGAGGATGCCAGCATACCACACGGCCGCGAGGTGTCTCATCATCGCCCCTCCTCTTCTCTCACTCCTCATGCTTCTCCTACTAACGTTCCTCGTACCCTGTAAAACAGCGATGCAGAATTTCAGCACACACGACTAGCCTGTATAGTTCTCTCTCAGTCAAGATTTTCCTAGGGTAAAGAGGACTGAATCCTCCAGAATCCGAAGGAATCAGCAGTGTTATTCCAGGAGGTTCAGCAGTGAAGCCATGTTGGGCTCCTCTCACAGCAGGAAGGAGGGCTTGTGTGTGTGCACAGGGAAGCCGGGCTGTTTACCCCACTGTTTGTGGATGGAAGGCTCCCAGATCAAGATTCATTATTGACTGGCACTGCAATGCAAAGGCTGGCTTATGGGTGGCAGCCGGGGACCAACCATTGCTACCCTATGGGGGTGACTTCCTTTCAAACCTGTTCATATACAAGCTAGATATATCTTCAAACAATCCTTAGCTACAAAATAAAAAAATACAATTCTTTTCCTTAAAGATTTTTACTATGAATTCTTAGACCTAGAATGGAACCTCAATAGCTATTAAAGAGAGACCTATTCAGAATCATTACTGGACGGTCCCCAAAGGGGTGGGGCCATGGTGGAAAGATATCATATGTCGTTCTGAGGCAAGGCAAGGCCTGGTGCTGATAAAAGCCAGTTTGAGTGATAACAGAAGCAGCAATATGCCCGCTACGAAATTAAAGGGCCAACTCCAAGACAAACTGGCAGCTTCTTGCAGCATAATTTGAAGCAAAGCATCTCGACCAACCGCTGCCATCCCAATCTCCTAGCCTTGGGAGGTACCACTATTGGCCTTATCGTAGGAAGATTGAGTGCTCGACCATAAAAAATATACAAGCCACAAGGGAATGAACAGAGGAGGTTGATATGAAATGAGAGTACAACCCCCCTAAAGTTGGAACACAGAAAACAGCCTTGTTTTTTACACCCTTGGTTTACATACCAGCCTTTCCAGATGCAAGTCACACTTCACACTGAGGTGTAAATTGGGCCACAGAAACATGAAGCCCATATCCTATTAGGCCACTCTAATCTTTCCCTTGATTTTGGGACCCTGGCTACTTGGGTGAGGGTAAAATGCAAAGGTATCCATTCACTAACAATGTCTATCAAATGAGGCAATTCTAAAACAAAGCCTTCAAATTCATTCGATACGAATGAAATATTTTCAAAGAAAGCCATGTTTTGAAATGTATTTCTTCGTCAGATTTTACACTGTAAATTAGAGAGAATACTGCAAGAATCTACCAGTTTGATATAAAAAGCAAGTTGTACTCTTTTTTATATACAGTACCAAGAAACAAGCAATGGCATTAAACTGGCCTCAACAAAGGGACATGCCGTAATTTTATGGCCCTGTCCCATAGGTAATTTTCTAACGACATCAAAACACAGTACATCTTGTATCATAAAACATACCCATGATATTTATGTACAGTTCATAAAATACAGACCGCCCCAAAACCTACGCTCGGCTAACTCGTAATGGGGAGTTCATTCGGACATAAGGTTGTAGAGTTATAGTGACAGTTAGGTGTCTATGTTAGCCACACCTCCTAAATCTGCATATAAATCATATTTGCTGCTTTACTGGCTTTAAATATTCATGTGAAATCCATCAGAAATAATAAGGTTTACGACATTCCTATGCACCTTCAGCATACTAACCAGCTCTATATAAATTTGAGTCGATTATAAAATTTTACATATTGAGTACCCTATTGTTTTTCAACATGATCATTCAGTTCTCTATTGGTTACTGGTTAGTTATCATCAAAGTCACTTTCAAATTGGTATCTTTTGATGTGTTATCACTATTTATATCATAATGAAATAAATTTTGATATAGTATTTTAGTACAAGAAAGTTTCTGGTTATTTTCATTCTATTTCTGTATTTCCTTGATGCTATGAGTTATATTATATGCAATAAATGAGAGATAGAATTTCCTACAACTTTTTTCCGTCATATTTCAACTGTTCTACACCCGACAACATAGCCCGGCATTGTAATAAAAATGGCCCAAAATGAAAGCATCTCTACGCCATTGTATATCACTGACTGTTACACTGAGAGCCACAACACAAAAGAATTATCTGTTCCGAACAACCTTCCTCGTTACTGCATACAGTCCCGGGGTGTAGTACGATCGTAAAATAGATGCATTTCCGTGGTGTACTATATCAGAAACAGTTATGGGGAGAGAGCTACGGTACAAAAGAATTATCTGTTCGGTGCAACCCTCATGATTAGAACACACAAAACAGGGGTGTACATCATGTGGGAGCTCTGCTCTTACTTTTATTACAAGTACTACAGTACAAAAGAGTTATCTCTTAGGCGAAACCTTCGTCATCATGCCATACAAAAGTGGGATGAGCATATGTGCGAACCCTGCTTTACAGTTTACTATTATTACGAGTACTGTAGTACAAAAGAGATATCTCTTTTAGGCAAAATCTTCATCATTACGCCATACAAAAGGGGATGAGCATACATCTTCTTTTTACAATTGATGGGAAAGTCATCCTGTACATCATGTGCAACTTTTACTACGAGTACTGTAGTACAAAAGAGATATCTCTTTTAGGCAAAACCTTCGTCATTACACCATACAAAAGTTGGATGAGCATATGTCTTCTTTATACAATTGATGGGAAACTCATCCTCTACGTCATGTGCAAGCACTGCTCTTACTTTTATTACCAGTACTGTAGTACAAAAGAGTTATCAGTTTGGAAAAAGCCTTCGTCATTACGCCATACAAAAATCTGGATGATGCAAAACTCATCTTGTCCATCATGTGGGAGCTCTGCTCTTACTTTTATTACGAGTACTGCAGTACAAAAGAGTTATCTCTTAGGCGAAACCTTCGTCATCATGCCATACAAAAGTGGGATGAGCATATGTCTTCTTTTACAATTGATGGGAAACTCATCCTGTACATTATGTGCAAGCCCTGCCTTTACAGGTTACTTCTATTACGAGTACTGTAGTACAAAAGAGTTATCTGTTGGTAAAAACCTTCATCATTACACCATACAAAAGATGAGCATACATCTTCTTTTACATTCGTTGACAGGGCTGGAAATACTGGGTGCATGTGCACCTTAGTGCACCCAAATTTGAAGTTGTGCAACCATTTTTTTCTGTAGGTGCACTGGAGCACCCAAAAAATTTTGTAGGTATTTTTGTACATATGAAATGTATCATAGTATACAGGATATTCTTGGCATCTAAGTGTCAGAAAAATAATAAAATCTTTGTTGTGGTACTTGGTTAAGATTTTGAAGTTTGCTCCCATTTCAGATTCAAGCTCAGAAGAGGAGCAGTATGATCTGCAATAAAGTTTTGTTCTAAATGGTGCACCCAAAAAAATTTTGTGCACCTAAATTTTTAGGTTGGGTACACCAGTGCACCTATTCCCAAAAATGAATTTCGAGCCCTGGTTGGAAACTCATCCCGTGGATAGTACGAGTCTATAAACCTTTATCAGCCGGATGATGAATGGTCCGGGGGAACAAAAAGAAACTAGCGACTGCAGACAATCAGTGTAGCCGCGCCGTGAAATACGGGCAGCGCTAAATCGGACGGCAGAAATCGATGCGAAGCCCCGATCCATCCGGGATGATTGGAGCCCGTCCGGGTGATGGATCTTCGCGGGCGGGAGGGCAAATGTACGCGTCTACCTGTATCTGTCAGGAGATGCCCCCGCTTTGCATATTTCGGGGATAACTAGCAAGAAATGCCAAAAAGCAGTTAATCAAGCAACTGGATATGATTTTGGAAACGGTCAGACGTTTCTGGTAGCATCCAAGTTTCGTCAGTGACACTAAGGCCCTGTTCAGACAGAATCAGTAAAAGCACTTGAGTAATATCTCATTTGGCATATCTCATTACCTGGATATCTAACCTTCACCGACGTAACTAGCAAAAATTGTTGACAATTTTCCTTATTTACCCTAAACAAAACTCACAGTGACACCTTTTCCGCAACTGAGACCAATCATTAGTGTCCGAAAGCTCACTCTTAGTTAATTATATTGCAGAGAAGGGTGTAGAATTGATCACATTCCTTTGATTTCAGGTTGCATGACAGTTCCGATGGCCAAATCCATCTTCCCTGCTGACACTTTGGACAGCCTGGATGGATTCTTGTTGATTTTCTGCCACTTTCTGCAGTTTTACCTGCTGTTCAAACCTCACGGCTTCATCACCTTGGCTTCTCCTTGTCCAGCGAGAATCTAAAGGCTCTACTTTGATATGGATCTATGGATTTTAGTCTACTTTCTCTTTGTCAACCTGTGCAACCATCTAGAAGTGAAGTGACTACAAAGGATGATCATATCAAAGGCAAAATCCTAGCCAAGGCTGAAGCCTACAAGTGATAATTTTTTTTTGTGCGAGATACATATAAATGTAGTTCTGTGACGTTAGTAGAATTTTCAGTTCTTTACAAAGCCAATACTAAACAGAATGCCCTAGGTAATTTTCTTGCGTGAACGAACTACTGTGAAAAACAAGTTTGTTGTTTCAAGTTTCTCATTCCTTTGAAACAATAGCCTCAAAACCTTTGAAGCAAGGACAGCCCTGAAATTCTGATCACAATTGTTATGTTTACAGGGTGGGGAAACTGATGGGTTTTCCAGGTTAGGCCACAGAGCTACAGGAAGACAAGTCCTGCTGGAAGGGACTAAAATAACAAAGAAAAGGTTTGCGTAAAATTTTCAAGATGTCTGTCAAAGAGACTTTTATTTCTGTATCAGAAAGTAGTCGATAGTCTTTTGTAAGCACAGGCTTTCTACTTTTATTTAGTAACTCTATAAAAATCTTTCAGTGCTGCAGTGCAAGTGCATTTTTAGTATATAGAATGGAAACCTTAAAGTCGATAATAATTTGCCCTATCGTGTTTCTAAATCGTTTGTAGTATTCGTGTTATGATCTTCCAATATAAGGTTTCATCTAACACAAAGAAACGAACCCCTAAATTTACAAAGACAACTGCGCTTTGTAACCAAGATTTACTGGTAATACTAAATACTCAAGTTGACTAGAAATTCTCAGATTTGGTCCTCTAGAAATGTGAACCGAGAACATTGAAACAAGAGCCTGCAATTCTTAACCCTCTCCCAGCTGCCTAACACTGTAACCTATAGGTAGTCAAACGACTACTTCAGTGTGCTAAAGGTTAATATCATCATGTAGATGTGAGTCTATAACATTCAGCTGCCAACGGATGCGCAGACCCATCTATAATGGTCCCACATAAAACCATTTGCGTCAGGAACAGTGGTGGTTTTGACAGCACAAATGATCGTCAAATATGCCCCTCAAATAAAGTCATAACAAAACCCCCACAAAAACCAGCCACCTGCGAAACCGGGGGCTCCCCGGGAATGCATAAGTGGGCGAAACCGGAAGCTTGAAAATTGAAAGTAAAGTAAAGTATGCGTAGGCACTGCCTGCATGTATGTAAACCAGGGGGACAATGTAGGAAGTTGGAAAGTGGGGACACTTTGGGGGAATTCCCTCGTATTTGTCTCCTAACCGCAATCGAAATAGCAGCGCCCCCGCAATATAAGTATAGATTACCCTGCTTTTAAAAATATATAGAACAGTCTATCATTTTTCCCAGTTACACGTTTATGCACCGAGGTACGGCAGCTTTTGCTGATAGATTCTTTCATAAACTCGTTTTGTCACATGCCTTTATCATACGTGCTTCAATGATTTCCAGTAAAGAATTCTGATATTCTAGACCATGACTATCTATCAAGACAACACATATACATCTATATCAGCTTTGTAACCTGTCAACATGTCAGTTTATGTTACATAGGCTGTGGCAATTCTTGAGTAAGCAAGCAATTAAACATGACATAAATGGAATCCAACTCAACGCATAAACGGAAAACGATGTGCCACAATATATTCTGCACGAGCAAGTTGATATATCCGCTAAAACCTTGTTTTATCATTGTCATCACAATGGTTATGATGATTCATATATTTTGTAATTCTATCTATAATTTCGATCGAGCGACGGTGCATGCCAAAAAAACGGTTGGGCTCATCGCTTTGAACAGAAGTAATGATCGCTGATTGCCTGGATCTTCTGCCTGCAATCCAATCAGGGCCATGCAAATTATCGCCAACCGCTTTTCAGTCGTTTGAAAATTCCGCACTACAATTCGCAGTTTCTGCTATCAGTGCTTAAGCCTTGTAAAGCTATAGTCACAGCAATTAAGATACGACTTAATAATATGAATTTTAGCTTGCATATCCTGCAAACATTTTACTAAAGGATGTCTAGAGTTATTAAACTGTCCCCATGTAATCTGGATGTTGGAAAAAAAGCCCTTAAGCCCCGTATAGCTATAGTCATAGCAATCAAGATACGACTTAATGATATGAATTTCAGGTTGCACAGATTGCAAACATTTTACTAAAAGATGTTCAGAGTTATTAAAACTGTCCCCATGTAATCTGGATGTTGGGAAAAAAAGCTCTCATGGGAGCAAAAAGCTTTTGATGGCAGTGATTCCAATTAAGAAGAAGTACTGGTGTCATTTTCTAGGTACACTAATGAGATGGATAGAAATTTGGTTACAGCAGAAGGGGCAATTCATAAGGGGAAATAACTACGTTGGACCAAGAGGGGCTACAATTGGGAATACAAACAGGATTTCTGACCAATCACATGGAGAAATGAGTGTGCCGCTAAATGAATTGCCTTGGAAACAACATAACGATAATTTGCTTCACCACTCCAGAATATATCATACTTGTGAAGGGTATGCTTTCTATCTATGGCAATCACTCGAGATCTTTATTTGCAATCAGATACAGATTCATGTACAGATACATATTCATGCACAGATACAGATTCATGCACAGATACAGATTCATGTACATATATATAGATACAGATTTTCCGAGTAGGATGACTGTGTTAGTCCCTACACCTGAGTGAGGGTCACAGTTGACTCGGTGGCCTATGCTGTCTAATAAGGTGCTTATTTTGGATTGCTGACTTTGTTGATGAAAACATTCACCGATCAAAAATTTGTCACCAAAATTCCTGGCCCAGTATAGAGTTGAGGATGGAATTTTTCTAGCGTCTAAGAAATCTTTCGTATGGTCGGAATTGAGCCCCAAATTCCAGCAATGCTGGAATAAGAGGCACAGGAATCGTCTGCGATGAAAACTTGCAAACAAGCAATGGACTCCTGAGACTAAATTAGTCAATTCACAAGTAAACATGACTTGTAGCTCTTTGCAGAGAAGGAGGGCGGGGATGGCCATGGTTGCCAGGCAACCTGTGGCATCATGGGAAGGCCTCGCCCATTTGGCGTACAAATAAGGCCATGACCCTAGCTCCCGCTGGGGTGAGGAATACTGTACCTGACTGGGAAAAATCATGGGAACCGCTGAACAACATGGTACAGATACTTTCCACTCAAAATGTTATTTGAAAACTTGACTTTTTAGGTGAATTTCTCTGCTACTGTAGGTATTTCAATTGTAAATAAGTATTGGAATACTGATCTGAGGGTTTCATAATATACTGGAACTGATAAAAATTTTGATCTGTGCTTACACATTTGTAGATTAGAAGACAAGAGAAGAATTCTTGAAAATTGCAAGAAATGAAAAACTGAGGAAGAATGCTAAGCTAAGGTTTGCATCCTCTTCTTCTTACTTATCTTACTGTGGTTTCTGTCATAAGTCATATCATCCTTCCTTTCTGTCTTTTCTTAACCACAAATATACCTCAAAAATGTAACTTCCAGGCTTTAGATACACACAAAGAAGTCCACCACAATACACATTCTCTCCCCACAGATTCCACAAAGGACTTTCTCCCAAATCCATCTCATCTAAAACCGTCAGTAAATCTCGGTCCTCCCGCCACGCGAGAGATCGACCCAACATCCTCTCCCCCGAACAGACCCCGTTTGAAGCCTGCCAGACTCCTGCCTTCCAATCCCAGAAATCAATCGCGACCACCGTAATAGACATAATTTCCCACAATATGACCAATGGGCTAGAATATTATCGACCAGTCAATCGATGCACCGTCCCAAAATGAAAGAGAAGGCGGGCTAGTGTGGCCGACCACACGCCCTGAACTTGTCACTAGATGCCGTTTCAACGCTGGAAATAAGCAGTTACCGCACCAAAATCAAGCTAGAAAATCGACTTGTGGTAATACAAGGCCTACAGAACACTCAAGGCTGTTCGATTTGGAAAAAGTTTTGTGAGAAATCTACGAAACAGTTGTTATTCAAGAGTTTCTAAGAATATTCCTCTACTAAAGCGATATTTCATGATTTGGCAATAACATATCAAGAGAATCCATTAAGGGTGAATAAGTGTGTTCTAATGCTTCATAAATCCCAATATGTACCTTAGGCTTGCAATGCACATAATTAATAGTCTCTTAAAGAGTTGTTAATGCACGTTTCCAAGGGCATGTTTCCGAAATTGTAGGGTTACATCGTTTTAAAGTATAGCGTACAGCTGCTAATGATACCACTGGCACTGCAGATATGCATGTACGGACACTTATTTTTCAAAAGGAAGACTAATTTTGCATCCAAGTCCATGTCGCATGACAAATTTCTTTCGCTCGACTTTCAGACCCAAGCCAAAGACTTGCAAAGTGCGCAGAAAAAGAAGTATCTATCTAGGGAGGCAGCGTTTTAGGGACGCTGCGACTTTCTTAAGACTAAACCTTCACCTCAGATGGCTTGTAAACCCAAAGGAAAACTCAAAAGCCCTACCTGCGCTCCTCTATTACGCAGAACAAACTACAGCGAGGTTGATTACGAGTCTCCGGCCCCTAAAGGCAGCAGCCATCCAATATAGAAGAAAGGCCGAACATAATGCAACTTCATCAATCAGACGCACCAAAAAAGGAACCTTATCTCCCAGTCACTTTATTCATTCCTGCCTCCGAGGCCCTGCTAGGAGAAAACCAACAAGTGGAGGCATTTGTTTTGTCCTCAGGGTTCCCGACCAACAGGCCGGGACTGTGTTCTATGGCTGCGCATACACTACCGATGATGTCATCCCGTCCTTACATGAAGCTGCAGCTATTTTGTGCGCCTGTTCGGGTACAAAGGTTCGAGTAGCCGGTAATTGTGACAAATTTATCAACGTAACCTGCTCCGTGGGAAGTTGATATATGCGTTCGGTATCTTTCCTGAGGGTAATAAAGTGCATTTTTATTGTTACCTAAACGACAGGAAAGCGGCGTGTGTGTGTGCCGTGGCCACTGTCGGCTTGTTTTTCACCTCCAAAGTGATTACAAGTCTTCTTTTCTCTGGATAAATGGCCCGGGATTCATTCCAATGCCACGTGAAAATCGCTCTACGATAGCCAATTAATGACCCGCTATTAGACACTTGGGGCAAAATAACGAACCTCCTGTTGTTAGCTATACACAGACCCTGTCTGTGAGAGGGACAGAAACACTTAATTGATGGGTGTGTGTTGCCTAACCCCACCTGGCACCTGTACAAGTCTAAAGGTTGTGCTACGCAGTTCCTGATGTTGTTTAGGAAAAAAGTCTAAAGGTAGCCCTACGCAGTTCATAACATCCTACCGTTGTTCTTAACTCCTATTTTTTCGATTGGGTTATGAAAGGGAGACCTTCTATACGTTATGTGCAGCAAGGAGTCATGGAATTCATTCAATTCATAGTGTTAGGGCACTAGGATGAACTGAAAGCTGTAACGTTTTATTCGTGAATAGTCTCAAAGTTGGTAGATCATAGGATGTGAGTGACATGACCATTCCAAATTGTTTTCTTACCTTATTCGGTTTGTGAATGACTAGAGTCTGGCTACTTTTCACTGCTACTGGTGCTAGGTTATATACAAGAGAATTCCAAGGCAATACCAAACTTTATATGTTTGGAACCTCTTAAGCTTTTCAACAAGTCTTTGTTTACCTTACAAATTAATTTCTTTTAAGATTTGATTTGTTGTAAGGTTGGAAAAATTTTTACGACTAGTTTCGAAATTCAAAGCCATTGTTCAGAGCCAAGTGTATTGCTTCAAACTGTGACACTTTGACAATATTCTTTACCTTAAAGTTTATGACATCTTCAACTTTTCTCAGCAACCACGCAATACTCCTCTCGAACTTGACTTTGAACTTTGCTTCAGCGAAATAAAGTTACAGTCGTGATATTCCCAATGAGAAAACTGGTCTGTACGTAGACACATACATCAGGAAAATTTACTACAGTTAATATTCACCGTTGCCAAAGGCCACGGCTTTATGGTACAACAAAAATCAAAGTTACCGGCCCCCAGAAACAACACAGGTCAGGACGAAAATGGGAATTTCTACTTCTATAATTTGTTTCCAACATTTAAGGTACAGTTTGCCAAAAGTCTGTGCCAAAAGGTTACCAGACAAAATTACATCTGTGAATTGCAGCCGTATTATTTATAGATTTTCGTACGCAGGTTATATAGACTGTAATGAAAGGGTACGACATATCGTAATTTTCCCACATATAATGTATCATTGAGGAAGTTTTATTAAAGAAAAGGCTGTCTGGTAGACGCAATGGTAAAACTTTTGCTACGTTGTAACGATTTGACATATGTGATTTTGTGGCAATCATACAACAATATTAAAACAATCAAATTGCCAATAAAAATTTTACAGTGATACAATTGAAAAAATCAGAAAGTAAATTTTAATCAGCCTGTCTTATGCATAGCATATATGTCACTATGTTTCCTATATTGGTAGAAAAAGATTTACACAAAAAATCTTTGCACGTATAAAACAGCACTGTTTGCATTGACTATCTAGCAACGCAGATATTGTTGATAGAAGCACCTAAAATTTCTCAATGCCTCCAGGCCAACAAACCTTGACCTTCTAATAGAGACATACACTCTGACTTTTACAAAGCAACATCAGTTGATCAAAGATGCATATCACAGCATATTGCCCTTTATGAATAATACAATATTATGTATTACAGGATTTGGATGATCATTTTTCATTCTGTATACTGAATAGGCCGTATGTAGCATTTTCTGTTTAATCGCCACCTGTTCCTATACAACACCTGTATCAATTATCAAATATTAACAATATCTTACAAATGTTACAATTTAAAAGCACCCTAACATGGAGTTTAAAATAATAGCGTATTTAGAAAATGGTGTTGAATTATTGAGGGTTTTTAAAAAGAATATCTTGAATATCTGAAGTGAGCATACCTTGGAGATTACTGATGTTTATCTCTTAAAAAATTCACCATTTCTTAAAAATATGACTGTCCCTGAGTACCTTGCAAAACCATCAAAGTTGACTTTATATAAAACCTATATGAAATATTAACAATCTTTTACAAATGTTTGAACTTCAAAAACACCCTAAGCTTGCAAAACTTGTATAAAATATTTACAAAAACTTCAAAAACACCCAAAGCTTGCAAGTCTAAAACCTTCAAAGGTGCAATTTAATGCAGAAAGTTCCCCGCCAGGTCCACAATTATTTGCAAGGTTACACCGACGCGGGAAGGGCTTAGCGGAGCCACTTCTGCACCTGATGCCTCATAAAATTTGCACAGCTTCAGACCCACACTGCGTACTGCTGATCTAGAAATGTTCGCTGTGGGTTTATTTCTGCAGTTTTCACCGCAAATTTATGACGTTTCCATCGTAAACTACTTTATTACAGATTTATTTCAACCACAAATTAACCTTCAGCATGCAAAGGTAGCTGTTTGGTACCAAATTTGTATTGGTTATGGGTTCAGCTATATAGGAAGAAGGTTTAAATATGGCTAACAGTATCAAGTTATAACTAGAAAGAAAGATTTTTACAGTGCATGTCTGTCAAAAATAGCTTTTTTTTTCACAGAGGCAAAGCAAAATCAATGCCCACACGGGTACAGATGTCAGCCATGAAATCACGAGGGAACAGACTTACAAGCTTGCTTTTGAACCACAGGAGACCGTTTCGTCTTTTTCGTTCAGTGGATTTTTCCAGCGCTTAGCACCGAAGTACTCTATTGATTTTCCCAGTCCATTCTGCACTAATTGTGTAAAGGAAAAGACCCTGTGCTTAACATTTCAAAAAGCAAGGAGACTACGACCACCACTCTAGTCCTACTCATCACAAAAATGCCTTAATCGATCAAAAAAGAACTATTCTGAACGCTCTGAAATGCAGAATTGAATGCCACAATTAAGTACAGTAAAGCACAGTTAAGAGAAAGACCTTGTACTTAACATTTCAAAAAGCAAAGTAAGTACGACTGCCACCCTAGTCCTACATAAAAATGTCTTAATCGATCCAAAAAGAGCGATTCCGAACGCTCTGAAATGCAGACTTGAATGCCACAATTTTCCGCTCGACAATTTTCCCCGCAGCCTCTAGTTTAGGCTCATCACCAAGTCCAAAGCCATCCCAATTTTCGGTGTCCTTGGGGAACCGAGCGAAATCCATACAAATTAGCGGGGAGCCCTCAGAAGGGATGCAGGAGGGAGCGGAGGTTTACATCAATCATGACTTCTGAGGCGTCCTGTAACGTTTGAAATCAGCAGACGCAGATCACTGGGAATATGAACAACGATTTTAGATCAAAGGCCTTCTCTGAAAGGAGTGATTTATTAACGATAAATCTGCAACCATTTCATAATGCGGCATTGTGTCATTTTTCATCCTGTTTTTACCAAGCAAAGTGCTTCATTATGGACTACTTGCATCAGTTTTTGCTCCTAACCATTAGAATTCTTGGTGCCATTTCACTTGTAGTTGTACATTTTTTCCTGGGCGATATTACTACACTTTACTAGTCACTAATCACTAATTTTCTATATGATGAGAATTTTCTGAGGAACAAGTATCATTCCAACTTGGCCTCTAGAACTGTAAATCAAATAAGCTCCGCCCCTTGAATGTAGCATGACATATAACATGGGGATAGACTCTTGACAGAGCAACCCTCTCAGGGGAAAAACCTTCACATTCAAATTGTGCAAATATCTGCAAAACTGTATACACTGGGGAGACTCAAACACTGATCTCATCACGGGAAAAGCGGCATTTTGCATTCGTGCAATGCTTTGGGGAAATACACTCTACATTGGGGGGGTTTCTATATCTATTTAGCAACTCTAGAGGGACAAATTTACCTTTCGAGTCATTGACATGATGTATTTTCTGGATCAGTGCTTTGTGCGGAGATTCAACAAATGAGAGTAAAGGTTTCGTAAACGACATGTTCTTGCATAAAGGGATCACGATTCGTGGAAAAACTGATTGCTTGGGGAGAGAGATTGCTTTTGGAAAACATTGCCCTGTCAGAAATTACATGTATATCTGTGGAACAACAGTGGCTGATATGTCTGTAGGGATGTATCCATATTCAAAGCAGAATACAAATGTTTCAGTTCATGTTTTCCTGCAGAGAATAGCGTGATTGTTGTAAGAGTTTTGCTAGCTCTGGTTAACAACCTTCTCCCTGCTGCCTAACCCTGTAACCAATACAAGTTTTGTGCCAAATGACTACTACTTCATGCCAGCAGACATCACAGTTTGCCAGCTTTTCTATCGGTTTAGCTCAGATTTCAACAGTTGCTAAGGAAAAATTGCAAGTTTCTGACTTTTTAGACACCTTTCATGGTGGTAGCAACATTTCAAGGTAATGGTAGAGTAACATACAGATTCTAGATATTTAGTTTTACTGCTAGTACTAGTGGTGGAGCTAAAACTCTCAGTCTGCAGTCTTGGTGTCAAGTGATACATGTACTAGGGTGGGGAGAACAGAGACGCCAAACATTTAGTCATACTTACAGTTTGGGAGAAAACTCACACTTTCTCAGCAACTCCGGCGTCACATGTGTCTCCTTGTGCGCTGGGTTCTGAGTGACCCAAATGGCTCGCTTCCCCAAACACCGCAATTTCACCCCAAGACAATCTCCCCTATCATCAAACCACCCTAAATGAAGGCCTGCTTCTTCTAATTACAGCTTGGAACGACCACTAATGAGAGAGGAGACTCCACGCAGTTCCTTGAAGTCTGTGTTATCACCGTGTCTCAAACAAGGTTCTTTCTTAAGATATATGACAGTCGGGTTGCAGAAAAGTACCTGCTATAGATGCTGGAATGTTTAATGACTGTAATGTCTTTCCGCGGGAAATAACCCTAGAGTGGTATACCGCACGCTGAAATGCTATCATTGCCAAAAATTACTTAAAAAAATAAAGGCAATGCGACAACGTACATGACCTAACATCATCCCTATATTGTTCATACGTGACCGTATTAGTAACAACTTCACATATATCTTTGTCTAATGATGCTGTATCAGTCATACAGTCCTTGACTAATGATCTGCCATTTAAACTAAATAAATCTGTGCCTCGAAATGGTACAACAGAAACTGTTGAGCGATGGTTTTGTGTCCCTGTCATGTACTGAATGCATCTCTCTCTCTCTCGTGAAATCCATTACCAATCTTGAAATAATGACCCCATTCTGTGATACATGCAAGGAGACAGACAGATAACGACCGATGATGTCACCTGATTAATTATTCATGAGCTGATCTACGTCTGCACTTTGAACCCTGTTATCATATCACAGAGATTTTTTTTCGCTCAGAACAGATTGTTACAACCTTTGACACTTCTGAAAAGAGATTCGTGATTCAAGCAACACATAAAGTGATATATATCTCAAACTTTACCATCAAAAATCAAGCATCATCCCAAAAAAGGTCATTTTTTAAATTTCTCTTCAAAATGGAAAAAAAAATTATACATACATGTACATGTAGTCTTTTCGTCCTAATTCTTCTATATGAAGTTTTTACTTTAAAATTTCCCATAAGATACACAAGTCTAACAGATACAGAAATGTCAAGTAATATATTTTGGTAGCACTGCCTTTTAAATTCTTCTAAATTTGCTACAAACAAACAAACAAATCTAAACTGTTGAATGACTCATCAGGTCAGTCTAGCCAAAAGTCCCCACCGTGAAGTCCTGATGAATAATCAGACAAATAAAGAACAGAGAACGATAAGAAATGAGGTCACATATCAAGGTGACTCACCTGTAATACCTGTCTGTATCACACACCTGTCACTGCTGTCATCAATCACGAATGAAAGATAAGAAATATTGTGATGCATACTCTCCAAGCAGAGGTTTGGGTTATTTTTTGTGTGTTTTTCAGCTTTTTATCAGGGTTTGTTTTTAGCACTAAAGTCTAAAGACACGCAAAAAAAAAACCAAGACCCAAACCTCTGCTTGGAGAGAAGTGATGCAACCATTTCAGTATTCTCCCTCTAACCTTACCTTCTCCCTGCTGCCTAACCCCATATCCAATTCAAACTTGGTGCCAAACGGCTACTGTACCAACCTGAAGGTTAAAAACAGCCATAACCATAAAATTGCCAGGTTTAAACTTTGTCTCAAACTTAACAATATCAACCAAACATACAGTATGTATTCTTACCTTCTTTCACTACCTGACTTTGATGAAATGACAGAACCAGGACATACTGTTGTTATTACTACACAGACTACTGCAAGAGTTGGTATTCTTACGTGAGAACCGGATACTAGAAAGCACTTGAACGATCACAGTTGATACAAGCCAATCCTACAATTTTGTGCTGTAAACTCAAAACCAACCACATCTAAAAACCCTGAACGTATTTAGTACACTCAAGTTTTCCCATAGACCCACCTCAAGTTGCCACCGGGTATTCTTCGTAACAATGCTACAAGGACAAAAGAAGAAAAGAAGTCGGTGACTGTCCACGAAAACTTGGCAACTTTCCGACACTTCTAAACTTTTCCCACAACAGGAGCTACCTGTTTGTGAACCAGGTCTCTCATTGTTCCTAGAACTTCTACCTAGACCGTGGCTATGTCAGAGTGACTCATGATATTATTCTTTACGACAGCAGAACCAGAACAAAAGAGATACGCAATTTTTTTGGAACCCTTCCCACAAAAACGGGAAGCCACCCTGCTCGACAATCAAATGTCACTTTGTTCCCACATCGTCTACGTGGAAAAACTTCTTGTCAACGTAATTTGTAATGACATGAGGAACAAAAGAGATACGTAACCACCAGACGCTTTTGAAAACTTCCCTCAAAGTGGCCTGTTTGACAATCAAATGCTGCTGTTTTCCTGAACTTGAGAGACTTTTTGTCACATTAATTCTAATCATACTAATGGCACGAGCAACAAAAGAGATACGTAACCACCAGACGTTTTAAAACGCTTCCCTCAAAGCGGCCCGTTTGACAATTAAATGCCACAATCTTCCCTGAACTTGAGAGACTTTCTGTCAAATTACTGTAAGTCTACAAATTTCCGCGGTATATTTAGATTCGCGGAATTCGCGGGGACCTCTGTACCGCGAATCTATTTCCCCGCGAATATGTTTTGCGTAAGTGCGCCCCCCTCCCCACATGCATTAACGACGGTAAGCGAAACACAAACACACGCGATTCACAAATCACTGCAAATCAACTTTATTCTTAGCAATTGTACGTATGTTGAGTACCAAAATCTTTTTAAGTTATACTGATGTCAAAAAATTATAATATTATGAGACACCGAATCGCGATACTGCGGCACTGGCCGTGTCAAACGTGCACCGCCGGACAAAAATCTCTGTGTGCAGAGCGCCGGCCATGCGCGCCCGGGCGCTTGAAAATTGCGGGCACATCGGGCATATCTACAAATATTTTGATTAAAAATATAACTGCTGGTATCTGGTTATGTTAGTTGATTCTCTTTTGCGCCCTGCTTTGCGGGTCGTTTTTTTTTTGTTTGTTTGTTTTGCTGGATAGAAACGCTACCGTGGGCCGCTACAAAACCGAAGGCGACCTTTGCATACTTCCGGGTTCAAAATCTCGCCGAAGACGGCATAAATATTTTTAGTAATATATATTTTCCCGAAAGATTCTTTCGATTATGCATTTCTTCACTAGAGTATCGATGTGTAGTCGTGGAAAATAGCGTTTTAGCGCTTATTTCCGAACAAAGAAAATCGTTTACACGTGCGTCAGATCGATCGTCAGCTATACC
The DNA here is from genome assembly GCF_001625305.1 of Branchiostoma belcheri. Lineage (NCBI taxonomy): Eukaryota > Metazoa > Chordata > Leptocardii > Amphioxiformes > Branchiostomatidae > Branchiostoma > Branchiostoma belcheri. The sequence continues at coordinate 1,322,545 of NW_017804298.1, forward strand.
ACCGGCAGTCTCGCGCGGTGCACGAAACAAATTTTTGCGCCGCGTTTTAGGATATAAATGCCGGAACACGAACTTTTATTATTTTAAATATACACTTTACAAATTTTTCTTTGAAAAATAGCCAAGGAGAAACCGCGAATCTAAAAATACCGCGGATTGTCCATTTTCCCGAAACCGCGAACTTTAGGCCCCGCGAATCTAAAGAGACTTACAGTAATTCGCAATGACACGAGCAACAAAAGAGCTACGTCACCACCAGATGCTTTAAAACTCTTCCCTCAAAGCGGCCCGTTTGACAATTAAATGCCGACGTTTTCCCCTGAACTTCTGCCCAGACAGTTATTGTTACAGTAATGACTCGTAAGCGAAGGTCAGCTCTGTAATAGACAGGCCTGGGGAAATTTGCGAGAAGAAAAGCCGGATGACGCAAGTCCTCCACTTGTTTACAACCTGTCTGCGGGTCCTGACGACTTTAACAAGTTTTCCCACCGTTCACCAAATTGCCCAAATTGAAAAGACTTCAGTTGGGAAGTAACAAGGACAGGCGTCTGTCCTTCAGTGATGACGATAGCTAAGGGACGAACCAAAAAGGGATTGTAGGGGTGCGATTTCTTCTTTGTTTTACAACAATTATATACAAACTTCTTTTGTCTTTTCACAGTTTGCGCAAGTTTTCTGTCACTTCTTTTCATGCATATGTTGCACATCTTTTTTGAAATCACACGTTACGATTTTTTCCTATTTTTAAACACTTCTCCCTATGATCTTTTGGGTGCATCCCCGGCAGAAAACTTCATTGTCGCCCGACTTTGAAGTTCTCCTTTCAATCAACGTCACCGCCATAAATGAAAGACAAAATTAGACAAACAGGCAACGATATAAAGAACAAGATAACGAGGCCAGAGGCCCAACTAACGAAGCTCTAAGGTAATTTTCCGCTTTAGTGTACAATAAGTAAAGATGAGTGCCAGCGAAGACGATCGAGCCAAGTCCGTCTCACCTCACCTGTAACACTTTTCATCCGCAAACAACTCAAAACCAAAACATATAACTATGATTCTCGGCCAAAACTTTCTTTGTACCGTAAACTTGTGCATGTTTGGGTCTTCTTTCGGATAAATACTTGGCTAAAAGCTGACCACATGGGGGTTGTACAAGGGTCTACCCTTAGGCGTGTTGTTATCTGTCGGTCGGTTTGCAGAATGAGTTCTTCTCCCGTCCACCTTTTAGTGGTGCGTCAACAGAACGCCGTGCAAGCATCAACAAAAAACTGGCCTTGCTCCGCTGGGCAAAACCTTGGGAAAAACTCATGCATGCTGATAGGGAGTGAGAGAAGCTGATGGAAATAGGCTTTTAAAAGATACCGCGAGAGAGGTGGTAATGCTAGGACCTCCCCAAGACTTGGGTGTAATTGCCCAAGACGTGCAACTTGCTACGCATGCCCACTGGATCATGATAATGACTACAAGTATCACTGAGGCGTCTTTAAACTGACAAGCGATCTTCGCAGCTAACGAACTGAAGATAACGAGCACACGTCGTTCGGGGCTCACCTTGCGTCAGACTCGGTCGCGGCGCCCGAAGGTAAGGCCGTGAAAAACGACATCTTACAGCGTGAAGACAAGAGATAATTAATGGTGCATTGAGGGATGGCTTCGGGGCAGGGACACCAAAACAAACGTGTGTTTGTGCCGAGCAAACAAGGCTCCTGGCTCCGGTGTCGACGTCCCGGGACAAATGGAAGCTCCGCACGCAAGTCAGGACCGCGACGGACAGCCGCTGAAATCGAACGCTCGCGACGGGAAGAAGGGTCTGTTGCAGGCAAGAGCCCTCGCTCCTTACGGGGGATTATCTAGCTGAAGCATGGCGAGTTCAAACGGCTTGTGTTTTCAGGGAACGATTCAGCTCGCACGCCATCAGGGCTCCCGACAAAACCAACCCCGGCTTTCAACAAGCCAAACATCAAACACAAGATCTCCTGAACACAAAAAATAACGGCTACTCAGAAGGCAACTTTGTATTGCAGGACCCACGCAGAGCTACTCTCTTTCAAAATATCTCACCCCAACTCCACCCTGAAGGCAGTGGAGAGTAAAAAGACACCATGTTTCCAGTCCTCAGTGCTGCATGTACAGAGGAGGTGCATGGAACGCTTGCGATGAGCCTAGAACAAACAGGGAAGAGAGGGGCAGGAACCAACAATACAGCCTTTCATCCTAGCTACTCTAGCCATACTCACGGAGAACCGCAAGCCAATACGGAGATGTTCCCCCCTCCTAGCTACCCGCCGCACGCTATGTTTTCGAGAAAGCCACGCAATAAACGGAGGTGTTTGGTGTACGCTCGCTCTAATCCAGTCAACACGAACCGTAGAGGTGTTAGAGGTCCCACTAACCCTCCGCTGATCCGTCTTGAAAGAAAACGTAAGCCGACTTAAACCCGAACGAGAGCCTTAACATCCGCTCGGGGAAGAGACTCTCGTGCGAGAAAACGGAGAACACCGATGACCTTCTTCCGGCGAGGATTTCCGATCCTTAAAGACGGAAAAAACATCCAATAACTCGAGGATCAAGAGACAACAGCACAATCCTCCTATATTAATTTTCATCACTTCCCGAGGCTTAGCGCTAAAGCTGTATATTATTGCATCCCATACATCTGCATTATGTTCTAAGCCAACCTGGGAGGCAACCTACGCAATGTGTACTGCGTAATAACATGATCTTTGCTCCTCCCATACTTATGCATGCGTATGCCTGCAACAATGGGTTTTGCTCCATAACCAAATGTTCTCAACTATCTCCACAAAACCTTCAGTTTTCTCTTCAGAAATATAAAATATATGATGCCAGCCAACATGATTTGGCACATGAAACTTTGTATTTGGTCCACAGTACTAGACACTGAAGTATATGCTTGGAGGTAAATTGTATACCAAGTTGAACAGAATTGTCTGTACCCTAGTATTATAATATAAGACAATATTTTGATCATTTTACAACTCAACACCAAACTTACACTATAAATTAGTAGAATCATTCTACAGTGCTCACCTCACTTCGATCAGGATTCCTAATTAAATTAACCATATTCTAACAGACAATTGAGATACCTGGACACTATCAACTTACACAGAGCAAGGTGTTAACGACTTGCACCTGAGGACTTTCACACGAGGAGATCAAAAGAAAAACAACAGGAGTGCCTGCCATGCATGTGTCGACAACCTGCCTGCAACTGTCATCAGTCAGGTCCTGTCAAGCTAACACAAGGCTCGAAATACCTGCATTTTCTTTGCATACCTGCACTGGTGCAGGTGTAGCATTGGAAATGCACTTGACAAATTACCTGTACTACTCTGCATGACAGTAAAATTTGATGAAGTATGCATCATACTGCAAACAGTAAAGCTTATGTCTTTATTTAGCATTTCACAGGCAATAAGAACTCAAATCATCAGTACAGCAAACACAAATCCACCAACACTTGCATACTCAGAATATGGACTAGTGCAGGTTAGGTGCAGGTAAACATAAGAAATACCTGCACAGCTACAATTTTACCTGCACTAACCTGCATATGCAGGTGATATTTCCGGACCCATAAGCAGTACAACAACCCCTAGTGCAAACTTGCAGGGCTAAAAATAAATTACGCTTACACACCTACAAATACCTGGGCTTGCAGAAAAACAAGTCACGGAGGCTGTCCTCAGCGGGTTGCAGCAAGGCTCCTTCGCATAATGTCTCCACGAAAACAAGATCATAAACCAGTTAGCAACAGACCAATTTCTTCTGCTGGCGCGTCTTGAGCACAATTCTGACTGGCACGACGCTGCGAGTTCGCAGCCTTCTGGCAAGTCAGCCTTCCCCTTGGGCTACATGACATCATGGTCCTCTCGTCTCATTGGCCAGGTTACTCGTAATTTGAATCCCAGACAGTTGCCTCGTTTATACTGTCTAAAACCTATCATTTACCGCTGCTAACATACCAGAGAACTCGTAAAACATAATTTGTTCCCCCACTTTCCGATGGATAGATGTCCACCGAACAGGATGGCTGCTGCCCTGTTGTACTTGACGATTGATCAATGGCTCGATGACCAGCGGAGCAAAATTAATTCCATCTCCCTACAGAACATGGCTGTACATATGCTTGCTGACAAAAAGCCCACCTACCAATCACTTTTATCACGGAGTGCATGACACATGTAGGCTTGGAGCAGTGATAATGGCAGCTCTCTGAGTGGCAATTAAATCCGACTGGAACTGTTCATGCTACTGAACCTTAGTGAAGTGAAAGAGTACTTTATAGACAATCTGTATGGCATAACGTTGCCCACATTCAGTTGAAACAGTCTTTTACATTTGAAAGAAGTATTTAGGATAATTAGCGCTAATGTTTTGATTGTTAACGAGCTTAGAGGTGAACCTACAACAAAAACACAGGGACAAAGAAATGATGTTCAAAACTCAGGGAATATTGCAGGCAACCCATGTCCTGATGTGCACTCTATATCATTGCAGAAACCAAAGCCGATTATTTCAACTCAAAAGTGGACACGCCTTTTGTAATATTCTTGCCTTTCTCCCACTTTCCAAGATGTTTATGCCCGCATTTCTCTCAAATTCTAATCCCCCCATAGCAGATATAGGCACGTAAAAATGCACTTTTCCTCCCAAGCTGTTATCATATCTCCAAGGCTATCATCACAAAAAGGACGGCGTTCATTAGCGACGGGCAAAAAAGTGACAGGCTGTCATATGTGAGATGCGTCTGCCTAAACCCCTAATCATGTGATTGGGACTCCTGTCATGTACAGGTATGGTTATCATATCTTTTCTACAAACAGCACGGGGCATAAACCCGCTCCCAGACTATACAGATATGCCCAAGGTTACTCTGATCCGATATCAAAGTAGATTTTTGACGTGAACGAGGCTCAAAGGACGTTTCAGACTTACCAGAGCGGATGTGAAATATGCGCGCGTCGAGGGTGTTATTACTGCTTTGCTCTTTTTTCAAATAAACACAGGTATCAAAGTGCTAATGGTTTAAAACCCAAAGCTGGCTGTAAAGCCGGTACGGATGCAGAGGGTCCCTTTGGAAATGTGATCTTTGTTTGTTTTATCCGGAACATTCATATTTGGCACCTGAGCACAGGTGAAAAGGGACTCCCAAAACAAATCACCGAATCAAAACAGTTTGCTCCTGCTGAAGACATATCCTCAGCTAGTGTAAACAAACGTCAGGCTAACGTAAACACGATAAAACAACAAATACAAGTATAACCATCAGTCAAGTTTCATGCCAATGCCTCAATAATACTTTATCATTAGTTTGTTATCACACCGATGAGGTGCTCTATCTATTTAAAGCCATGCTAATCAATATATCTGGAGGGTTGGAGGTCCTGTTTATATATCTACCATTTCAGTGGAGATTGAAGGACAAAAACATTGAAAAGCTGTTCATTGATGGACCTTTTTTGTGTACATTTGAGTTGCATATCAACCTTAGAGATTGTGCTGTAAATTTTTGCTCATTGAAGACATTTTCGACTTTCTTGTCTAAGGTTATTGTCTCCTTTTTTTCTGAGATGTCTGAACATTTCAAATATGGCAAACTTCTCAGAACAATTCTTCACAAAAATCATCTATGTTCAAGAATCGTAGCTCTTACACCAGCTATGTCAGAGCACTGAAGCGGACTTTAAACAAGAGATATATGACAAAAGATGCAGAGAAGTGACAACTCCAAACCTTCCACTGACCCCACAGCGTGACCTCTGACCTGGGGTCAATCCTCCCACTAGATTGCCTCTTTCTCCCCCAAATCCCTGGTCAGAAGAAAAGCTTCACATTCATCAACAATGGTGGGCGAAATGGATTGGGGAATCAGAGGGACAATCTACCAACAACAGGCCCTCATCTATTCTACTATAACCTGTCATAAAACTGGACAAATCAAGCAGTCCATGAAAGGTATAACAAAACATTTCTCAATTCCAGAATGAACGCTCAAGAAAAAACATTACAATTTTACAAACGGTATTCTTTCATCTACTGGCTTGAATTTATGTAAAACCTGTGTTGTATAGCTTTCAGAAAGCTATACTTTCAGAATTTTTGGCCATTTCTTCAAACTCAGAACTGAGAAGTTACCGTAATATTGGTACAAAAAATGCCACAATTTACCAAGTTGTTAGTTTTATCGTTCATATAATGCGAAGAGGAATCAGCTTTAGTACCACAAATGCCTCTCCTGCCAAATATACCGCGGATATCACTCCTCTGGGATTTGGTATAATCCGATAAAAAAACAGGAAAATTTGGCCCAATTGTCGGGGCTGTTAGCACATCTGACCCTTTTCCGGCCTTCAACTGTTGAGAGATGACCAGGCCATTTTCTTTATGGTCCTCCTGTTGCAGAGAAACTTGCAGTAAAAACCCAAAACAAGACCCGAGAGGGGTCTGAGGTCAATATACAAAGGTTTCAGTGTTAAATGGCTTCCTCTTGTGGTAATAAAATGGAATATACACCACTCTTTTCTGGCATTAAAACAGAACACAAAGGTATTGTCCTAAATTTGGATATCTGTGAACATAGACACATACTGTTTTCTGTTGTAAAAGTACGTCTATGTGGAATTGGTAGCATGATTGTAAATAATAAAAACTAATCAATGCGCAATTCCCTTTTACGAGAGGTAAGCTTGAAATTGTCCACTCAAAGAAAATTACCTTAGATAGAGGCAACAGTGGAAAGAAGCTCTTTTTCTAGGTCAACCTACTTTTTTTAGGAACTAAGCAGGCTTAAAGTAGATAATAACAGGTGACTAGACTTCTTATAGGTTAATACCTACCACTCAACTGGCTTACAATACAGGAAACTATATACATACAGCTCAGACACACTTGAAAAGATATACATTTCTAGGTCAACCTCTTTTTTCTAGAACCTACAAGTCACAAAGACTGAGAACAATGAAGGGGAAACATCACACCTCACAGGTGAATATCTAACAAAACTCTGGCTGAAAACCAGAGGAACTGTAGATGTTTAACTTTGAAAAGATATGCTATTCTTGGCCAACCTACATTTTCATTGAAGACATTGAATGAAAAAGTTACCGTAATATACCAAAGACATTGAACAATACTACAGGAAACCGCACACTTTACAGGTGAATACCTAACAATCACCTGGCTGAAAATACAGGAAACCTTGTGACTTTTAGAAACACTGAAAGTAGAAACATTGAACAGATGCACTTTTTCTAGGTCAGCCTCCTTTTTTTTAGAACTTTTGAGTCACAAAGACTTAGAACAATAGAAGAAACCACACACCTCACAAGCAAATATCTAACAATCACCTGGCTGAAAATACAGGAAACCTTGCGACTTTTAGAAACACTGAAAGTAGAAACATTGAACAGATGCACTTTTTCTAGGTCAGCCTCCTTTTTTTTAGAACTTTTGAGTCACAAAGACTTAGAACAATAGAAGAAACCACACACCTCACAAGCAAATATCTAACAATCACCTGGCTGAAAATACAGGAAACCTTGCGACTTTTAGAAACATCGAAAAAAGAAACATTGAAAAGATGTACATTTTCTAGGTCAACCTCCTTTTTTTAGAACGTTTGAGTCACAAAGACTTAGAACAATAGAAGAAACCACACACCTCACAAGCAAATACCTAACAATCACCTGGCTGAAAATACAGGAAACCTTGCAACTTTTAGAAAATGCAAACCTTGAAAAGACACACATTTTCTACTAAATTCTAGGTCAACCTCCTTTTTTTAGAACTTTTGAGTCACAAAGACTTAGAACAATAGAAGAAACCACACACCTGACAAGCAAATATCTAACAATCACCTGGCTGAAAATACAGGAAACCTTGTAACTTTTAGAAAATGCAAACAATGAAAAGACACACATTTTCTACTAAATTCTAGGTCAACCTTCTTTTTTTAGAACTTCTTAGTCACGAAGACTTAGAACAATAGAAGAAACCACACACCACACAAGCATATATCTAACAATCACCTGGCTGAAAATACAGGAAACCTTGTAACTTTTAGAAACATTGAAACAATGAAAAAACACATTTTCTAGGTCAACCTGCCTTTTTTTAGAACTTCTGACTCAAAAAGACTTAGAACAATAGAAGAAACCACACACCTGACAGGTGAATACCTGACAATCATCGGCTTAAAACACAGGAAACCGCTCGGTCCACATCAGGCTTTACATCCCCCGAAGGCAGACTTACGGAGGAAATCGTCACCTGGTATCATGTCTGTATCTGCTTTAAGTGTCGTCTTTAAACATACTTAATGCCAGGAAACTCGATGTGGGGACAGCCTTTGTATATCGTTTACCCAAAGCAGAATTGGCGCTTTTGTTTCCAGCTATAAATATTGATTAGCAGTATGCAGAATGGCTGGAGTATCCGGTGACAGTTGTATGATAAACTGGAGATTTTCTAAAGATATTATCTTATCATTGTAATAGTAGGCTTTGTACCAGTTTTTGCATTTCTACCACACACGGAGTTACCAATGCAATGATCTGTCTTTGTTCTTCTAGGTTCTACCAAGTCATGAAACTTCACCTTAAATTCTATCATGAAATACTGAAATGCAACATTACATCAAAGCTACATGGCAACAATGGTGAAAAAAAGTAAGCAAATTTGCTGCTGTGCATTTTTTTGGCACTCAAAAACTATGCAGGGAAAGTGGCTTATACACAACACCATTTCAAATTCTACCATGAAATATTGAAATGCAACATTACATCATAGCTACATGGTAACAATGTTGAAAAAAGTGGCAAATTTGCTGCTGTGCATTTTTACTGTGCTCAAAAACTATGCAGGGAAAGTGGCTTAATATTAAGCTACACACAACACTGGTGAATAACAAACATTTTTCTAGTGAAACTCAATACAAACACAATACATGATAACACACCTTTCTCCGCTATGAAGTGGCAAATCACAGTGTATATCAGGAAATGTCTGCAATGTTTTATAAGGAATTTTAGACTGGGAACAGACAGGTTAAGATTTCTCACCTGAGGTACAGGTTTGAAGCAAACAGTCCCTTCCTGTCTGTAAATCGTCTGCCGTCTGGGCCAAGCTCACAAACGCACGTGGCCGTCTAACCCAGCTTCCTGTAAAACACAATGAAATTTCACATTAACCAAGGTACAGAGAAATGTTGCGCAATCACACGACGTCTATTGCGAAACGTACGGCGCACGAATGTCAAGTTTATTCACGTAGCGCACGTACCAAAAACCGCAGGAGAGCAAACATAGAGCACATGTACACACAATGATCTACACTTAGAATTAGCAAACAGTGACGAAATGTGAAGGGAATCTTTCACTCAAGGAACATTAATCTTAATTCACACTCGTCGTTAAGGCAGCGTTCAATATTGTACACTAAAATATCTATTTCACAAAAAAACACAAAAAATATGTACAAAGAACATCAATGAAGGTTAGACATCCAGATAATACGATAGGCAAAAAACAGTTACTCAAGCAACTGGATATGATTTTGGAAACGTTTGACGTTTCAGCTAGTATCCACTGGCTTTCGTCAGTGACTGAGAGACCAGAGGGGAAATGCAGGTTTATAAGCACAAAATTACACCAGTCTATATCTACATGTACATACTTTCTACACAGGTAGAGTTCTGCACCATCAAATAATTCAAGGCTGGTTTTACACTGAGTTTACCCCCATATAATATACAGTACAAGGTTGACCACACCCTTCTGAAGAAACCCAGACAGGAAATGGAGGTATGGTATAAGACATGATGTCATTAATAGCACACAGGTAGCGTGCACCAATTCCTCATTATACAGGACACAATTTCCTGCCTCCACCTGGCCCATTTCTTGCAATTTCATTCTAGATACATTATTCACATCTTACACAAAACAATCACTGAATGTTTGCAAATTTCACTAGGAAAAAGAATGAAAAACAGCAAAACTGTTATGACAAAATGAAATCATTCTTTCAAGAAGCTACACGTACACTATTATACCAAGTAAGTTTGCTAGCTTTCTTGTACACAAAAACTCTTTAAAATTCCTTCATTAGAGCCCTTTTTCTATGGTAAGTCTATACAAAAGCTAACGGTAAAGCTACCAAAGTGGGCCGCAAACTTAAAAGTAAGTAACCAAACAAAAACTCTATCAGAGACAAAATTCTTCATAACAAAAAGTTTTTTATCATATACTTATCATCATACCTATTGAAGTGTTCCGACCAGGAAAATCAATTATGAGAACTTCAAACGGCAGCGCCCGCAATATTGTACAGCTAACAAGGTTTGCAGGCGCACAATAGTCTCACGTTGCTTAAACCATTATCTACCTTGGCGAGGCCCAGTGTTTGTGTGAGTTGTTGGGAGTCAAACACAGGTATGCGTGATGTCACTACCAACACAAGGCCAGAACAAACACACACGCAGAGACTTTGGCCGTCCTTCCAAAAAAGACGGGTGACGTCAGACAAGGATACAACTTCGTTCAACAGACTTTTTAAGCCGATTAAAATTCTTAGGATTCTTCCTTCTCAAACAACTCTTAAAAGTTTTTAGTCTTTAGAGAACAATTTCTTTAGAAGTGTTCAGATAAATATTTTTAAAAAACTTCAAAGTAAAAACACAACTCTATCTTGTACTTGAGGATCCTTATATTTAGTTGCAAGGCCAAAAACAAACATGAAATCCCACAAAAATTTGAATATTTTACCGCGAGAAATAGTCATAAGCCAGGGGCTTATACTTTATTCCACTGTTGGTGCCTAAATACACAGTGATAACAAACATACAAAGGTTATATATATCCTTGTCAAAGTTCAAATTCTTTATTGTAACAACTCTTGGCAAGGAGCACTCCGGTAACCGTGTTGTTAGCACAAATATTACAACAATTCAAAACATCAAATGGCGCTTTTACTGGCCCTTTTCCACGGGCACGAGCAACTTTTCAAAGACATGAACATTACATGTCTAAGAATAAAATGTCATAATCTAGCAGTTCAACTTTGGAGGGTGGGGGGCTGTTTTGGGCAGATTTGGCACTGGAACAAACGTATACCTCATCAAAGTCAGTAGTAACTTTACGATGGCCCTGCTGTCTTGAATTTGTGTCCTTACAAACATATATACGTACACAATGTGCAAGACCATTTTTAGGGCATTCTTTTTAGACAGACGGATTGTTGTCTTTGCTGAGCTGTTGCTATTAGTATTGGAGCTTTTCCAACATTACTCACATCATCATAACATATCGTGACTGGGTTTTATTGTCTTTTCTGAACCAGTCTCACTGTTCTCAATTAAAGCTCTCCTGCCAGGCATCAGCCCAGTTCTTGTTATTCCACCACATGTCCTGATGGCTTCCAGACTCCGAGAAAATATGCACGCAGCCAGCGACTGTGTTTCCCACGAAAACTGAGATGTAAAAAAAGAGAAAAACGAGGGGAGGCAGCAAAACCAGGGCACGGTTTTCAATCAGATCCATACTGCTGTCCAGTGACCCCGAACCCCCAAGGGGTCAAATCCGTTAACTGGAAACAATACCGGCTACCTTGCGTAGGTGAGGAATATCTGACCTGCGATTTGTACTGTAATTTCACCCCGAGATGTTTAGAACTGGTCTGTAAAACCTGAAAGAACGGCCAGGGACGGCGGCTAATGGCCCGAGTTAGGGTCTGCTCCTGACCTGTGTTAGGGAGGGTCAAATTTTCCACCAGGGACAAATCCTTGGACCACAGAGGGTGAAGCTATTTGACCCGACTGGACTGATTTCGGTGTCGGAATACTAATCTCCTGGGAGAGAAACACCAATCTCAAACTTCTACAACTACAAAGGCTTTTCAAACTGATGGACTGTCCACTGCTGCCCCAAGTTTATCTTCAAAATACACAAATTTTCAAGCAAACCAAGGGATAGGGATTGAAAATACTGACTTTGGCCAAAGAAAATGTCCACTTCAGCTTGTTTAACAAGTTAAAATACATGTTCAAGAGCAAAAGCTTCTTCAGAAAATCCACAATAATCTTTCAAGCCAATCTTGGTTAAAATGGGATGATCAGATCCACACAAAAAAGAGCTACAAATTTACAAATCATGCAAATATTGACCGTCCCCAAGCTGCAACAATCCATAGAGATCGCTCCTCCATATTCATGCCAAGATGTTGCAAAGATACCCCTCCCCTTCTACCATTCCTATTCAGGAACTCAAAAAAAAGACTTGTGTGACTTTCCCATAGGACAGACCCACACTGAATATAGGCACAGAAGCCCTATTGCCATGTAAATGTACTGTCACCGGGGAGGACACAACTTTATCAGAAAATAGAACAATAGAACAAAGGGGTCAGAGTTCAGTTGCCATGGCAATTGACCCATCCGTCAAAGCTAGACAGGTGGGATTAGGGATGACAATGTACCACCTAGGTCTTCCTATTGTCTGAGTTCTACCCACAGAGCACAACCAAGATATATAACTCTATTTCTAGAAGCTTGGGGGTAAATTACACCTGATACCGTTCCTGTCTTGCAATGATGGTTTCCCTCCCTAGAGGAAAACGTATTCTATTATCCTTGTCTTTTACACTTTGGAAAAACATAATACTTTTCATTGGTGGCTATTCGTGGATATGACATTACAATACATGCAGAAGAAAGCAAGGGGATTTTTTTTTCATGGAACAAGGAAGTCTCCTTTGTTGATAATTTTCATCCACGAAAAGCAACTGCCCCAGAATATGACATTTCCGTGAGGAAAACGTATTCTATTTTCCTTGTCTTTTACACTTTGGTAAAACATAATACTTTTCATTTGTGGGTATTCGTGGACACGACATTACAATACATGAGGGAGAAAGGGGATTTCATGGAACAAAATTTCTTAGTATTTGAAAGAAGTCTTCTTTGTTGATAAATTTCGTCCACGAAAAGCAACTACCCCAGAATATGACATTTCCGTGTGACCGAAATACAATTCTTATATTTTGGAAAAACACAATACTTTTTATTTGTGGCTATTCGTGGCTATGACATTACAATACATGCGGGAGAAAGGTTATTTTGTGGAACAAAAATTCTTAGTAAGGGAAGTCTTCTTTGTTGATAATTTTCGTCCATGAAAAGCAAGTGCCCCAGAATATGACATTTCCGTGTGCCAGAAATATGATTCTATTTTTAACCTTTCCAATATTGCAAGTGTCAAGCATGAAAACATGTCCATTAGATGATGAACACTGCTAATGTGGGAGTGTATCAGTATCACGTGTAACTGCAGGACCAGGGTGACAATTTGTCAAAGCATCATCAGTAGCAGGAACAGTTATTAGCGATTACTGCACACCTTTTAGCCAGTGACCTTTCCACCTGGTAATTTTCCTAAGCACGCAGCGCGCTAAACTCTCCGATAAGTGGTCTTGAAAACGACCCCGAATTGAACTGATGACGTCTTTAAGGCACTTGTCAAATATCTCAACAAAAATTACGCACGGCAAAAATCGATACACGCTAATAAATCAAGCTGTCCGGAATTATGACTTATTCAAGCTGGCAGACGAACCTTTGTCGTGTCAAATATCATGAGATGTGAACAATTCGGCCGGACGCATAAAGAATTTAAGGCCTGGTGTTGCATAATGTATGACTGAAACTGTAGTGGGGAAGACAGGGGGTTGGGCCATGTATTATGGATGGTGGGATTGTGTGCAGGCAGAGTCGATTACTGCAAACAGCAACCAATTTGGGGATCAGGGCAGGCGACATGAAACTTTTATGAAGGATCGAAGGAGGGGAAATATGCATCATCTTTACTTGCAGTAGGTCTTTGCAAAATTCATTAAAGACTTTCAATATTTGGAAATATATCAGGTGAACTTTGAAGTGATTGCAAGACAAAACAAGGAAAATCGTAGATTTCAAACCTCCGGGTTTTTTTTTGTATTCTATTGGTTTAGGTTATTTGTTTGTGTGTAGTATGAAAGTTATGTGCGTAATATGTTTGTATGTGTTTGATGGCTACTGACGGTTGGTTCGGTATGGACTGTTGATCAAAGTCAGTCTGACAGCCTGCACCGTCACCCGCGCCATTACCCCCGCCGTCATTGCTGCGCCGTCACCCAAATTTTTTATCGGAACCAGACACCCCTCTGATTGACCCCTTTTAAATGCTAAGACCCAAAACTGCAACCTCCCCATTCCTTAACAACATGGTAAATTCCATTTTCAGCATGGCGGGGGTGTCCGGAGCACTTAAAAACATTTTATTTCGACGCCCATAAACACATATGCAATTAAACAAAAACGTTCTGCATCATCTGCAGCCCAATAGCAATACGTATACCGAACAACAGACCAATCCGTCCATCCGATCGCGAGAAACAGCTGCTGACAGAAATGTTTCGAACCATAGTAAAACCTCCTCGCGGAAGGATATCTCCTTCCCCGGAGGTAATTAGCCAAATGTCGTTATTTCATAGCCAAAGCTTTATATACCACACAAGACTTGCAAGAAATGCCTCCAATGTTCTTGGTACTGCAGTTAGCTTTTACGTTACTTTATTTTCAGAAACAGGAAATCTTGTTGGCGTGGCCACGAGTTAAACCTCCTTGCACCTGCAGTCAAAAGCCACGGCAACACTCTTGCCCCATTCTAAGACAGTCCAACTACACCCCTTGGCACGGAGCCAGCGGTCCCAACAAGAGCCATAGTTAAACAGTCCTCTGCGCTCTCTCCTACCTGAAATAATACCCCTGACTCCAGTCCTGAGGAATGTCTGCCTGTAACACTACTCCTCTCAAGAACAAGGGAGCGGCACTCTTCTGTGGAAAATCAGTGAGGAAACAACAGAATAAAGTTTGCTCCCTGACGTAGGTACAACTCTCCAATCGGAGGGAAGTATCGAACACGACACAGGATGTTATAACTTGTTTCCTACAATTTCCGTCTTCCGTCCACCCCCATGATTGTCATGGAAGAACCCATTTCTCAGGCATCTGAAGTTTCATTTAATGACGGCCTCTCAAAATTCCTGTTGCCTCACAACAGAGGGAAATATGCGTTAATTGAAAGCTACTTTTTTTCGCTTGTTTACCACAACAACTCCGTACCACACAGGTGGGAAACCACTTCCTTCGCTTACGCAGTCAGGTCAGGTGACTCAGGTGGGAGGATCACGCTACCTTCCCTTCTCTTCTGCGGTGTCAAGTGCAAGGATAAATAAATAAACATCGCTGTGGTTTTACATCAGACCAGCCCAAAACACTGAGGAGAGAAACTCGGCCTCGTGCCAACTTTTCGCAGCGGGCTCACTCAAGGTAACAGCTCACTTCCCGAGAGTTATCAAAGTGGCGTAAGGAAAGTAATGCAATCTAAAGCGTGACGTTAACATTGAAATGACTTTGTAATACCATAAACTCTCCAGGTGAAGCGCTCAAGTCCTGACCTTTACGGAGAATGTGAGAGCTGACGTCAGGAGCCGTTATATGACATAAAACGCTTGGCTGGAGATGGATGAAAGTCGCTGGTGGTGTTTGAGCCAAAAGCACAGTAGGAGAGATCAGGGGGTGTATTAAACAAGACACTTCTGGCACAAGTTTCAAGCCAGGTGCGTCCGAGTACTTTCTGAGAACAGGACGGGCTTGGAGATGGAATAACCGTTAGAACAGTCACTAGGAAAATACTTCAAGAAAAAGCCGCAGACAGAGTATACTTTTTAGTTCTCTTAGTCCTACAGTGAGATTTCCAGGTGCAAGTCCGAGTACTTTCTGAGAATAGGGCAGGCTTGGAAATGGAATAACCGTTAAAACAGTCACTAGGAAACAAAGCCGCAAACTTATACTTTTGGGTTTCTTCTAGTCCCACTATGAGATTTCACAACCCTCTACCAGGCAAAGTGTACTCTCCAGTGGACCAACTCCCTTTGCACCTTATCTCTCTATTTGGCCAATTTCTACTCTTTCCAGCTAACTCCTAAAGCCTGGAAGTCTACTAGAGCTAAGATTTAACTACCTTTGTACAAATACCGTGAGTGAACGAACTATATGTACCTTTTCTATCGTACCTAACTGTCTAAAAGTGTCAAGAATTAAGAGCCACACAAGTTACAACAATCTGGTGCCTAAAAAAAGCCGGAGACCACCGCAAAGCAGTACAAAGTTCAAGAACGGCTACGTATTTTAATGGATCAAACAGGGGGATTTAAATCAACGCCCTTCAAGATATAAATTATCAGTAATAGACACTTAGGCATACACGCTGACAGCCTCTCCAGGCCTGATCCAACAAACTGATATACAGTCCGAGCCTTCCTACTATATAACCTACCTACTTGTTTTGCTGTAAAACTCTTTCAGTAAGGCACTGGACAATGATGCCTCAGTTAATAGTAATACTTAGGTGCAAGGTAGCAATTTCACTGGATGATTGTTGGATCTGCAGTTTTCAGGAAATACTGTGACTATTCTTAAGAAATAATATGGCATAGAAGTACAATTACGGAGTAAGAGATACCTGAAATGAGATGTTTTCATCTCCTAAAAAGGTCAATGAAAAAAACGAGGTTTAACTTGGACAAAGGCGGTCAAAAGAACCCCATATTTACGCTGAACTTTCCAAATCACGTAAAAAGGTTACTCCAGACCATTTAACTCGTGTTACAATACGTCATGCTAAAGGTATTATGACTAGTGGTGCAATTATGACTCTTGTACTTGTATATGATACCCTTTCCTACGATAACAATCTAACACCTTGTAAAATTCAGCCCAACAAAACACTCTCCAAGTCAACTTGAGTTAAACTTAAAGAAGCGGCACCGTTTACAAGTAGAGACTGGGTTGTTTTTGAGTTTTATGATGGGGATGATGTCACCTGTTTTTTCTTGACAAACAGCAGACCCTCTAACTGACCTGTGGGAACACAGGTAATCATACCTGACTTATCTCAGCGCAGTTTCTCACGTCTGGCTACAACTCAACAATTCCTGCAGGTATTCACTGATTCAGCTACTCATGGGACTACAATTTAGGTGACTGACCAAAACTCAATAACACAAAATACTTCAGTACACTTTTACAGCTGAAATGGTTAATCAATGTTAAGGAAGCTAATAATGGTAACTACTATTTCTGTAATGTTTTACAAATAGCTTATACTTAATTGGTTTAAATAGCCTTCATTATGGACTTATGTAACTTATTCAAAACTTCTTCAAGCGTTCCTCAATTACACATTTAAAACTTGCACTTTTAAGATAGAATGTGACAAGGCAACATCAAAACGCAGTGATATATACTTCCTTTCTACTAAAAAACAGTTCCTGGTATTGTTGAGCTATTAAGTTTGTAGGATGTTTCTCAGTTTTTGGTCCGGACACGGTTCTGTTACCCCCCAGTAAGGTATGACTCATGGCTCACCCACATAATCAGGTGCACGGGGGACAAATTGTGTCCTTTGTCCGGCTGTCACCTCGAGGTGCTGGCACACGGCCAACAGGACAAACTGTCGTTGTGGCCTGTAAACAACGCATCGCGGCACGAGCATATCTCTGTACTAGCGTCACGCTGGTAAGATACCGTTATGACCTCACGCTTCTGTTGAAATCATGCCAATGTTTGAATCAAAACAACAAGACACACTGTCACATACTCATCTAGGTAAAATGTAAGAGATTTATGGCAACTTATGCTTCTAAAGCTCTAATAGTGATTCTAGCATTACACTGATATGATACCGTTATGACCTTAAAACGTTTGAATCACAACAACAAGACAGTCTGTCACACACTCATCTAGTTAAAATGCTAACACTTATAAGCTTCTAAAAGTGTAAACATTTGTTAAAAACATGCTAATATCCTAAGTCAATAGTAATCATGAAAGGTTTTTTAGTCAGAAGCCTGGTAAAAGGATTTATGAATAAGCTTTCACTCTGTACAAATACTTTAGGCATATACCTTTCAGGTTTGGTTTGCTTACTAAACACAATATGATGTTTTATGCATTAGAAAAACATTTTCGGTCTGCCACGAAGATCAGTTGGACATGCTAAGTGCAAACTAAAACAATTATAAATGTCATCTTCACTTTGCCCCTGAATTTTTAACGGTTAGACTACATTTGGTAATGCGATGTACAAAACTGACTTTCTAGCCTTGTTGGCCAAAAAATGAGGATGAAAACGCATCAAATTCTAACAGCTAACATGACATAAGATATGGCTAATACATAAATTACAATTAGCTATATTTAACATATTTTGCAGAACAATGGAATGACACTAATTGATCTATAACGTTACAAGGTGCTCCCATCTGAAACAATTTTTCACGCCCCCGAAAACGTGTTCAGCGTGCACGAATAACGGTCCAGCTGCCCTTTTAAACGATCAAAATTGCTGCACAATACTGGAAAAAACACCCCTCCGTACAACATCTGTGCTTCTTTTCTCCGGAAATCTAACATCTGTCACAGGAGCAAAACCACACCAAGAATGGTGAGCAACGAAAACAAATAATACAGCCCGGAAGGTGACTAAACTCGGACACAAATCTGGTCCTCCATGTGCATTTTGTCATGTTTCTTCTTGACATTTGCAGAATTCCTCGCAATTAATGCGAGATCGTGGGCAGCTAAGGCCTATTTTTACAGACATGCCAGGCGATGTTTTTGAGCTGCCAGGCTAAATCAGCATGGAGACAGGGAAGAGACAAAATAAAAACTCCATCAGCAGGTAGCCTGGAAGGCGGGGAAAGTGTGATGAGGATAATTACAAGGCTTGTGGGAGGATTCTAGCGGCAAAACATCTGCCTGGCCGGTATGTCAGCTGGTGGGGGAGGGGGGCAAAAATCACACCGAGAAAATCACAATAAACTTTCTAATTCACCCATCAAAATTCCACACAAAAAGCACACAGGGGCAACTGTAGGCTGGTGTGTGTAACCTGTGCAGTTTTTGAGCCTATGGGAGGTGAAAATAAACGATTTTTCGGGGCCTCCCTGCAAAGCCAAAATAAAGTCGTCTGCAAGCGGTCGCCATTTTGTTTCTGACGGCCGATAACATTCGGCGCCGCATAATGATCCTTCATCACCTCGCCCGGCGACAGGTTTGTCTACAGAGGAGAATGGGGGCCACAATCACTTGTTTCTGATAAATTACTGATAACAGAAGCAAGCTAGACCGGCCGGTGAGGGATTTTTGCGAGCGGGCTTTTTCCAGGGGAAGCCCCCCTCCCATCCCTTACCAAGTTCACCGATGGGGAACTATGGCAGCGCTACCACAACTTCACTCCCTACTCAAGTTACCTTTCCACCATTATTAGAGTCGGCACATGGCCAGTCGAAGCCCAAAAAGTCACCCAAATCTACAATGTCTTCATATGTTGCACAGGTAGTCTTTCAGATCGCTGTAAGTTTGGTGAAAGGCCCCAAAAAAGCAGGGAAAACAAAGAAAACCGCCAGCAAAAATCAAGGCAGACGCCAGCCTTTTCTAGCCAAAGCAATTGTTTCAAAAAGACATCGTCTAACCCCACTAACAGTAAGTTCGGCCCTGGTTTCAGGGATTAGCAACTTCGATTGATCTAAAATATTATCGGCAAACCGGATTTGGGGACGCATTAGCCAGGGCGACCCACGGCACCAACACACAAACGTCCGGCTCAAACAAAAATCCTAACAGTTGTTGACGAAATCGACAGGCAGAATATTTCCAACACGTGAAACAAGCGATCATTTTCACCAACAAACCGCTACCCTGTACTTCGTCCTTTTCCACGTATTCCTAAGTTCTGAAACTTCATGGGAAAAACACCCAAAATTGGAATGTTTTGTATCTTTTGTTGTAAAATTATGCCAACAAAGTGCCCCATAGTCTGCAAATGCTGAACATCTGAAACATTTGTGGACAAACCCTGTAAAAAAATTCAACCAACAACAACCTCTCAAAAACGGCGGACAACAAAATTCACCACCTCAACAAAAAAAATCAGACAAATCATAATTTACAACAACTACAGCCTCATATCATTATCTTTTTATTCTACAAATATGAAGATTGAAGACAAACAAAAAGAGGCGTCAGAAAATCGACAAGGTGACAAAAACTGGAGTTGTGTCCGATGGAGAAAGCGCCTGGATGTCTGCTTCTTATCTCACCCATCAGACAATCTTGTTTACGAGCAGCCTTTCTGGCAAAGCCTGGACTTTACTTTTCGGAACAGTAAACACTTCTAGAACCATTTACTTTGCAGCTCAGAACAAAAGTTTAGCCAACAAAACGCAACAAATAGTTTTTGTACGACCAGCATTTTTTCGACCCTGCCTTCAAAAACAACCTGGCACGCCTTTTCATACCTTCACGCTCAAAGCTCTCCCTTACTTTAACAGTTACCTGTAAACATATTTAACACATTTGAGGAACATTTTACTACATTAAGACTCAATTTAATCATAGTTTTACACATAATAAAATTGAATCTATACAAAATGCCAAATTGGATTTTTTTCGTCCCGCAATAAAATTTACCCTTGCGAATTTTGATACACTGAAGCTCAGCCTGGCACCAAACGTCAAAATCGTGTTTTCGCACAAATGTTTTTGGTAAAAATATAATTTTTAAGACAGTTTTCTGCCTTGCAAAGCAACAATTTGCAGAAAATAAGCAGGATTATGCTATAAAATCCGCTGGGATGATCAACACACTGCCCATTGTTGCCGGGCGAGAAACAAGTTTGATAATTTGTGTGACCTGGATTGTTGCACAGCGCTACATGTGACTATGCCGTACACAATGACCACCGTAACCGCCAAATTCGGATCAGCAGACCGGCGGCCAAACTACAACATTTAAAGGGCAAGTTCTCCCTAACAGTTTCCTCCACATCTGCGTGATTTTCCGTGTGATTTTGGGGACCGAAAAACACTCCAAATCGGGAGAGCGATGCGCTTTGAGTCACGGCCGGTACGGCCTTTTACAGCAAAAGCCTAGGGTCCAAGAGAAGCATGAACCAAACGCCGACTTCCATACCAAAATTATCCATTTAGAGACTGTAAAATTACGATCAAAGATGACCACACATATCTACAATCAGTACAGATTATAGATATATTGTTCTTAGTTTCAGAAAGACCAGAAATCTTTTTAAAATCGGCATGTTTACGTTGTAAGCCGCCGTGCGCCGCGTGAGCCCATGCCGGCGCATCGGCAGAGAGCATATGCACAAACAAACCCCAAATGCCTACGATCGATACCCACATACCCCGATTTTCCCAATTTCTACGTTATTTCTACCAAATAACAAGAATGTAAGACACAAAACTTACTGTAAAAATCCTTCCCTGTCCTCCGAAATACGAATAGAAGTGTCCCAGGACGTGAAAATATCCCAGGCTAGTCCGAAAACGCAAAGCAAAAATCCAGATATCTTGATCGCCTCCACTCGGCCGAAATTCTCTCCGATTCTGCAGTCAATATGGCCTCACTGAAGTGCCTTTATCCGTGATCACATCGCCGGGATGGACCCCGAAAGGCTTCCGTATTGGTCTGTCGCTTCTTCCCGGTTTTAACCAATGTTTTGGGCGGAATTCCTGGATAATTTGGGGTGTCCCCCACAGTACTGTCCCTACTTCCTCTCTGTGTGTTTCAAACGGCTGTCCGCTTCACTCGCTCGCGGACCAGACCTGTAACCTTCCGCGGCGGACTTCGCACTTAGCGCTACGCACTCGAGAAATACCTCTCTTATTTGCTTTCCCACTCTCGGATATTCTTCACATTCCCACACGTCCTCCCCGATAACCTCTCGAATGAAAAATCGATTTTTGTTGGCCCCTGTTTGAGGGATAAAAAGCGGGGGACACAAATTTAATCACGCGGAGGGATCGCTCATGCTAATTAGGTGTCACGGTTGGGGTTGACCTCATGGCACCGCCCATACGTTTGATTGACAGGTAATTAAGGACTATTTGCATAATTGACAGGTCTGTCAGAGAGGATCGGGTATCAGGGTGACGTGCTTGAGGAGATGGCAAGCAAGGTGCGAGGGTGAGGGAAGGTGTATGGGGGTTTTGTGTCTCCATTTTGAACTGGCTGCGTTCCCTGGTAGTTTTTGCTTCGGGATATCTAAGGGGAAAGCCATATGAATTCCGGTTTCAAAACCTTCCAATATTCGTGAAACACGTCAATACATTTTCAGATGACTGCAAATCATACAGAAATGGATTTTTTATTACGGAAAAATCGTTTTTGATCTTCGAAGATGAAATATGAAAATGGTGGCATGGAGGTTCATAGCTTTACATATGTGTCGAAAGATTTGAGAATTTCATGTTTGATGTCTTTCATGTCTTAAGTTTCGGCTTGGCTGTTGTGCTTTATCGTTTCATGATTTCTTTTTTTTTGCGGTTCTTGCTGACATGTATTTTCCGTGAAATATAAAACCTTACGGAAAAACGCATTTCGGCGGCACTGGCTTCCGTACACGCACATGGCAATGCCACGGTGGAAATATAGCAGACGTGGTTGTTGCCAAGTTTTCCTCTTTGGCGAAAGAAAGAAAGAGTGTTCCAGTAAAAAAAATGCTTCACAAATTTGAAATGCGCATGTCTATTAAAAAGAAGCAAATAATAGCGGTAAAAAGTTGTACGACACGAAAATCAGAGAAGACCCCCCCCCCCCCAAAAAAAAGAAAGCTTTTGCCTCGTAAGCTTGAATAAAATGTAATCTCCAAGAAGACGTAATGGGGTCGCATTGAACGCTTTCTGACTGACTGGCTTCTATCCAACATCTGCTTGGAGAAAAAGATCAACAGAACGGTCCGAGTGACTGACCGGTCGTGCGATTAGGCTGTCCATCACGCTCAGGTCCGGCCAACACACCTGCACAGTTCGGTCAACACCGGTCGGCTCCGGGTCTGACACGAGGAAAAGGATGGAAATTATAGACTGAACCTCAGTACGACGAATCCTTGGAATAGGACACACAACAGGTGGCCGAATGAAGGAAAGAAGAAGAGACAGAAAGAAAGACAGCAAGATAGAGGAATAGAGAAGAAATGAACAAAAGGGGGAAAGAGAAAGAAAGAGAGAGAAAAAGAAAGAGAGAGAGAGAGAGAATTTGTTGTCTTAACAGTACAGCATGAATGTCTGGAAAACTGGAAGGTACGGCATTGGGTGCTTTCTGATCGACCTACACCCAACATCCACTAGCTTGGAGATCAACGTCCGATCGAGTGACCGGGCCCGCCAACACACCTGCACAGTTCGGTCAACACCGGCCGGCTCCGGGTCTGGTCTGGCCAGGTGTATTTGTCTTAAGCACTGATGAGGTGCCGTCACATGTTTGAGGCATATGGGTGGGAAACGGTCTGCTGACTGTTATGAAACTGTCGCGTTACGAAATACATAGCCTCTACCAGGCTTTAGAGAGGCTGGAAAGAGAAAGTAGTGAACTTACTTTAGCCTCGACTACCAGGCTTCAGAGGTGCCTACAGATCGGCAAATTGTACCCCTTTAGCCGTCCAACTCCCCTGGCATGTTATCTATCTATTTGGCTTATTTCTGCCCTCTCCAGCCTCATTTGAAGCCTGGTAGAGGCTAAGAAGAGAGTAGAAATTGGCCAAATCGACAGATAACATGCCAGGGGAGTTATTCCACTAAAAGAGTACAGTTCGGGAGCGGCAAACTATACTCCTTTAGCGAACCAACTCCCCTGGCGTGTTATCCGTCAATTTCTAATACACATTTGTATTCTGAAGCCTTGTAGCTATAAATACTTATACATTGTAGTACAAAAGTTTGTGTTCATATCTGCTAATGCATGAAAAAGTTTGAGATTTTTTAGAAGCCTCATTGATGAAATTTTCAGTCTGACTAAAACATCGCTAAAGAGCTTTTTTTTTCAAACAAATCCATATATGAAGGTAACAGGATCTCAGTCAGAATCAGTGGAGAATATCACATACACTGTAACGCCTTCGGTCTATTTGAAGTTCGGCGTACGTTTACGCACGTATGTAGTTTTTCCCCACCTGTAGCGCAGTGAATGTGAAAACATCACTACAGATACATGTAGATTTTTTGAAACAAATATAACATCTGTGTCCATAATATCACCAGGGTCCATAATATCGCCACCAGTGAGAAATAGTGTGCTTAAAGATATTTTTACTGCAACATACCCTAGGTATGTACATTTGAGGTGTGCAGGAGTGCATACCAAAATTATGTTGCAGTAAAAATATCTTTAAGCACACTATTTCTCAAGGTGGCGATAGTATGGACCCTGGTGATATTATATGGACACGGATGTTATATGTGGAGGTAACAGGATCTCAGTAGAATCAACGGAGAAAATCACATACACTGTAACGCCTTCGGTCTATTTGAAGTGCGGCGTTCGCTTACGCATGCACGTAGATTTCCACCACATGTAGCGCAGTGAATGTGAAAACATCACCATAGATACAGTAGATTTTTTCAAGCAAATATATATGTGAAGGTAACAGGATCTCAGTCAGAATCAGTTGAGAAAATCACAAAACGCCTTCGGTCTATTTGAAGTGCGGCGTACGTTTACGCACGCACGTAGTTTTTCCCCACCTGTAGCGCAGTGAATGTGTCAAAGTCCAGGTGTGTTTGGCCTCGCATAACGGGACCGTGACGTCATCTGACGCACAGGTAAGGGCCGTGCGATCACGGTTTTATGGATGACGTCATGGAGCGCATTGATTTTGAGCCGTTCCATAAAGTGAACCTGATTTTCTTTGTGAAATTTAAGATAGGCAGTCATCCACGAGCATGTTCGCGCTTTGATAAGAAGTTGGATCTGATTTCTTTGTGACAATCGTGTATAGAATGCAAATCAGTCAACCACGAGAATATTTAAGCAACAAGTTGAAGAAAATCTAGCCATATTTGATACCTGCCTTCTGTTCTCCAAACAAAGGTATCATAATTCGACGACATTTAGCCAGTAATACAACATCCATTGAGTCTCCTCACTTTAGAATATATTTGTGGATTAAATGGAGACCTTTGCGACTGTCCCCTGTCGTGACCGTTCCCAAACTTTGCGGGGAAAAAGACCGTTATATAGTCTCCAGACACCAATGTGTTACTGGAAAATAGTAGAAATTCGCCAAATATACTGAATTATAAATGTATAGCAGGCTGTAAAGTACATGTATTAGCATACTCCTATGACCGACAAGCTCCTCTCCAATTTTTACTATTTTCCAGCAACCTAGAACGCATTGGAGCCCGGCAGGAACTACTAAGTACCGTTACAGTTCTGAACACTGAAACTCTGACTCACACACGGAGGGACAAAGTTCACCTTTACCGAACAAAGCCTGGTCTTGACCACAACCAAAACACCCGGGAAAGATCCGGAAACGTCTGACAAAATATCAGCATTTCTGACCTTTTTTTACTGCCACCAGGGGACTGATGGCATCATCACACACGACTCCCACTGAGAATATCACACATTCCTGCTTTATCGCTAACGACAGGCTGCCTTTCTCTCGTTCATTCCTTCTTTCATTCCTTCCTTGTTTCATTTTCTTTCTTTATTCCTCTATCTCAGTGTCTTTTTTCTGTTTGTCCTTATATTATTTCATTTGGCCACCTGTTGCTTGCCCTCTTCTACTCTCCAAGCAGAGGTTGGTGGGGAAGATCGTTACCTTTCTATATATGGTCTTTTTTTTCTGTCGGTGGGGGTAGCGACAGAAAAAAAACGGGGCATATATAGAAAGGTAACTGTACTGAGGTGACACCGATAGATCAGCTCAGCATTGAACTTCAAAACCTTCTTTAAGCCATTGACTTTACGTATGACTAACCTACGTTACCAGACCTTCATATCATAAAGCTGCCCTTAACCTTAACCAATGAGACAAGGCCGAGGTCTGCTAGCCTGGGTACCATCCCCAGTAGTATATTCGCAAACTCTATAACTGGTTATAGAGTTTGCGAATATACTACTGGGGATGGTACCCAGGCTAGAGGTCTGCATTCTTCTCAAGCGATTTTATTACTAGTTGCACCTAAACTTTCATATGTCACAAGGACTGTTCGTGTGAAACTGTCGGGCTAGAATTACTGATTTATTTCTCTCTGAAGACCGTGGACTTTAAAACGTCCTTAAAGTCGACTTTGACATTAATTCGACCATCCTCAGTTTCCAGACATCTTTAGAAGTTATCCTTCTCTGAAAGAACGGCTTGACAGCAGAGTGACGTTACGTTCTAATGTTCGAGGGCTGGCCGTGCTTTCAAGGAAAATTCATGCTAGAAAGCACGTAGCACATTTTCAGTCATTTCTTTCGGTGAACTCCCGTCTTATACTGGATAGAAGAGGAGGCTCGAAACGCATATTCGCTTGTAAAGTACCGAAGAATTGGTAAAGCAGGAAATACTGAGCCTGTCAACGCCAGGAAATGAGTATGGAAGGATGGTGAATGAGGAAACCTGAAACAAGCGTCAATCCAAGTTTTTCATGTCACCTCTCTTCGTGTTATATACCCCTACGGGTCAGCTTCTTGTGAGCTAAAACTGGCTAGACAGAGATACGTTTTCATTTCCATTTTTACTCCCCACTCCAAAAATAGTACTTGTGGTTCACTGCCCCATCTAGTACTATGGAAAAGGAAACCTTGACGTCACCACTGCCCTTTGCCAACTATGTCATAGCTATGCCACTTGTTCTTTATGACCACAACTCCAAGCACGTGCAACCGTCACTGATCCGATACCATCATCTCATGACTGTGTTCGCGATCGGGTTGGCATTGTGACCGGTTGTGGGTTTTAAAGGATTTCAAAAGATCTCTCTTAGGAGATATATTAGGCAGACAAAATTTCACTGCTTGCACGTGACGTTTTAGTACACTAACGCCAATAGAAATGCAGACATGAGTGGCAATATTGGTGTGTGTGGGGGGGGGGGGGGTAGACCCAAAATGGTGACGCACAGACATTGGTTATCGGAAAGGAGTTACTAGTATTCATAGTCTGGTGATCTCAAGATATGCGAAGGTAAAAAGTATGTTGAAGTAGAGGGAAATCACCTGTTTCTCACGTAATGACGCCACGCGCGTTTAACCCACCAACATGGCGGACGCTAAACTACGTCGCAGTCACGTGACTGCAAATAGCTTGCCTGTGCACATAATGCCGGAAAACTGCATGCTGGAAGTTCATCCTCACCATATTTCACCCGTCAAAGATCTGTCAGCCACACAAAACTCTCACACGCGTGACTACCTTTCCAATTGTTGAAATACTTACTCAGTAGTGTCGTCCCAAGGTCGATTGGTGCGTACACGGTATTAGAAACATTCTTCTATTATTTAAGATATCCAGGAGTGTCCTTGGCGTTCTTAAGGCCTGTAATAGTGCGCCGTTCCTTCAAACTGTCATTGACAAACGGCTTGCGGAGCGTAACGCCATCGCGAAAGAATTCAAAAAGACACCCAAAGCCGTAATGAAAAATTGATACCACGTTAGAGGTGCATAATTCGTCTTTTAGAGCTTTGCCGTGCCCTTGTGGAGATACGCGCCTGTAAATCATGCGAGAATATTGAGCGGCTCCGAACAATGAACGATGTCGAACATAAACTGAGACAGATGGACATCCAGAGGTACATGTGGGTCAGGGGAGGTCGCGAGGACTTTTCTTGGCTGAGAGACAAAGCGGTAGGGTTTCGGGAAACAGGTTAAGTCAGTCCGGGCACGCAATGTGAGCGGTGTGATACTTTCTCGGTACGGCAGCGCACTCAGTTCTCACGCGAGATGGGTAATAAGGCCACACCGGCTTAATTTTGTGAACTGCGTCCACGGTGTTACATTTTCTTCCGCGCTCTCTCTCTCTCTGTCTCTCTCTCTCTGTCTCTGTCTCTCTCTGTCTCTGTCTCTCTCTGTCTCTCTCTGTCTCTCTCTCTCTCTCTCTGTCTGTCTGTCTCTCTGTCTCTGTCTGTCTCTCTCTGTCTCTCTGTCTGTCTCTCTCTCTCTCTGTCTCTCTCTATGTCTCTCTCTCTGTCTCTCTCCGAGTCTGTCTCTCTGTCTGTCTCTTCTCTGTCTCTCTCTCTCCTCCCTCCCTCTCTTTCCTTCCTCTCTCTCTCTCTCTTTCTCTCTCTCTCTCTCTCTCTCTCTCCAAAAAAATCACGTACTCCATGGTAGTCCATGGTAGTTAGCGACAAT
>NW_017804298.1:1350832-1365269 GCF_001625305.1 Branchiostoma belcheri
CTGCTCTCTGTCTCTCTCTCTCTCTGTCTCTCTCTCTCTCTGTCTCTGTCTCTCTCTCTCTGTCTCTCTCTGTCTCTCTCTCTCTCTCTCTGTCTGTCTGTCTCTCTCTCTCTGTCTCTCTCTGTCTCTCTCTCTCTCTCTCTGTCTGTCTGTCTCTCTGTCTCTGTCTGTCTCTCTCTGTCTCTCTGTCTGTCTCTCTCTCTCTCTCTCTCTCCTCCCTCCTCCTCTCTTCTCTCTCTCTCTCTCTTTCTCTCTCTCTCTCTCTCTCTCTCTCCAAAAAAATCACGTACTCCATGGTAGTCCATGGTAGTTAGCGACAATACGGAGCCGGTGGTAACTCTGGAGGACGGCACCCAGGCTACCGAAGCTCCAGGACTCAAGAACTCATGCAGTACATAGTGATACATACAGTGCTGATTCATAAATTCTGCAAAAAGCCAGCATGTGCCGGTATACGTCGCTATGTACTACCGCAAATTCACGATAGCAGCTTTGTATTCCTGTGGTTTAGCAGCGTTTGTATTTTTGGCCGGAATTTTTTTTTTATTCACCCGCGCGCACTAGTTTGGGGGGGGGGGTCTTTCGGGATGTCATCCATAAAATTGAGACGATTTGGCCTAACCAGGAAAGAAGCGACAAGCGCGCTGCCCTTCCCAGCGAGGTTACGACGACTGGAGGGAAATCCAAGGATGACGATTCTCAGAAGAGACGGCGAAGGAGAATAACAAAGGGCTCGGGGAAGGGTTACAACAGAGAGTGGCGGAAAGTTAACGCGTCTGTGGGCGCGATGAAGGATTGCAGGCTTTGGGAAGACCTTTCTGACTTCTGAACACCCCTCGCAGAGTAGATAAAAGTTAAACTATTCCGCAGTTTTCCGAAAGTTTCACAGTAAATGAAAGTGTACTGTTCTAAGAACAGTTTCACCGAACGCGTTGTGAACATCATTAACGCGATTTGAATCCTTTTGAGTTCGTCCATCGAAAAGCATCACATTAACTCTACCTCTACATTTACAACTGTCTTAAGAGGCGAAAAGAACCTGAATCTGTACATACTAATGTTCATTTTTAAGATACCATACGCGTATATAAATTCATTAAATTAACGCTCTATGTTAACAATAACCAACAGAGCACGGAGATAGGCGTTCCATAATGAGTGGCCTATGGACAGGACGTAATCCCTTCGACACTTCACACCCGTCTGATACAGGTAGGTACGAGACACTGCTTGTCTTAAGATTAAGTCAGAGAGGACTACAGGAGGTACTGCAGTGTTTGCCGCCCCTCCCCCCCCCCGACACTGATAACAGGTGTTCCTTCTGTTTCTATCTGTTATTCTTTTTCTTGACGCAAAGAAAATAAAAGGCTCCCAATCTCATCGCCACATCTTCACAAGAATTTTATCTTTCCGTTTCTCAGTGTGCGAAACCCCCTTAACAACCGCAACTTAAACAAGAGATAAGACAACTGCTTTGAAAAGAAGACACTCTCAGGATCTCCTAATAGTTAACCTTCTTGAAGACACTTGGCCTGAAGATGGACCATTGGAGGTAAATACTGTACTACCCACATCTTTGAGAGAATCTTCGACAGTTCGCTATTTTAGGCTAAGAGTTCTTCTTTTGCTACTTGACCCGCACGGGAGTGTCTCAAGGATTCTTAAACACCGTGTGAGAGGTGTTCGAACAAGGAAGATGCGGTATTCTGTATCTGTATCGGTATAGCCTGTATAACCGCCGTAACACACCAGCTTCACAGGCACGCGGTGCGGCGGCAGCTGGCTACATTACACTGAATGACTTTTCACACCTAGTGCTTCGTGGAATCTCTCAATAATGGTTGTTTTCGTCGATTTTACGTAGAATTTTTTTTTATTTTTTTATTATTAATTTCACAAGTAAGACAAAGTACAGGACAAAGTGGTAGCGCACTCAAGTTACAATACTTATTTTGACGCTACCAACGTAGAATTTGTAGAATCTAAAGGCACATCTCTAACGTTACACAATAACAAATGTGCGCCTCTGCACAAAAAAAACGATGCTTCTGTATCCAGAAGTAACAAAAACGATAATATTATAGCTGCTGCGTAGCCTGCTATGACGGCTATGGATACTACACTATGAGGGAGGGGCAACAGGTAAGGTCTGTGGCGTTTTCTTTGGGGTAGGAATTTATGATATTAAACATTCATTTGTACACATAAGTGTTCTGGGTATTGTAGCAGCTCTGGTTTATTTCAAAGTTAAGGTCAGGGCGAGGTTGGAAATTTCTTAACTTCATAACCAGGGCCCGATCGCGTGAGAAACACGACAATAAAAGATTGATAAGAACCAGTTGTTACGTCCGCTGCACAAGGTAAAACTACAATGAAGATTTGCCCACACGAAATTGCATGGAATCTAGCCTCCGTAGCAGGCTTATAGAACTGGGGGTTTGGGGGTCTTCATGGTCTTTGGGAGCTTTTATGTGCTATTTTCTGATTGCATATAGACAACATAGCCGGCCTGGTTGAATTACCCCCGTTTTCTGAGAACTGGGCTATTCAGAAACCAGCAGAAGACCACCAAACCCCCAGTTCTATAAGCCTGCTACGGAGGCTAGGAATCATATATGTACGAGCGGATGTGAGATGTCATACCGAAACATCACAGGTTAGCACGGAACTGCCATTCATGGGCGTCTCAGCGTGATTTCTTGGAAGTCAGCGACCGTCTCTATCAGTACACGAACACCTGTTCGGGCAGGGGTGATCCTCTAATCTCCAAGCAGATCCTAGGGTGGCAAAAGACAGTATCAAATTGGCCAGGCAGTATCCATTGGCAAGAGACAAAACTAGCTTGATCGATGTATGTTTTAGAACACAGTACGTGTATATAGTACCTGTATACTGTATACCGTATGTAGGAACTAGTTCTTGCCGAGGTAATATCATTGGGGTATATTCTTATTGGGTATATTCTTATTACTTGTACTTGTAATTACCAAATTAGCCTTCGGTCATGTATTTGCCATAAACTTATTAGGGCTAGCTCAAAGAGAGCACCGACATTCACTGAGAACCCGTTGTGAAACCTGTACCGTAGTACTAGTATACGAGTCGAACATAAGTATATTCTTATTACTTGTACTTGTAGTTACTAAATTAGCCTTCGGGGATGTATTTGCAATCAACTTACAACAATCAACTTACAACTTACAAAGAGAGCTTAAGAGAGCCGCCGACATTTTGCCGGCATTCACTGAAACCTATACTTGTCGACCATGCCGACACTGGTACTAGTAGAAGGCGGTAAAGCACCATGTGCGTATTCTCCAAGCAGAGGTTTGGGTTTTGGGGTTATTTTAGCGTCTTTTTAGGCTTTTTTTATCGGGGTTTCTGTTTTGCACTGAATTTTGGGGAAAATAATTCAGTGCAAAAGAGAAACCCCGATAAAAAAAGCCTAATAAAACACGCTAAAATAACCCCAAAACCCAAACCTCTGCTTGGAGAGTACCATGTGCGTGCGCGGTGTGTCCAGGCCGTGTATGTATGTCAGTAGGGCCGTTATGAGAGTCGCTTCAGTGCTTACGGTGATGACAGAGTACAGTGGCGGCGTGCCAAGCCTCTGCCAGGCTTCGGGAGGCGGCTGGAAAGAGTAGAAATTGAGAAATTGGTTAAATAGAGAGATATTGAACATGCCGAGGGAGTTGGTCTGCTAGAAAGTACATTTTGCCGCACATGTACTTTCTAGCGGGCCAACTCCCCTGGCATGTTATCTCTCTATTTGGTCGATTTCTACTCATCCCGAAGCCTGATAGAGGCTAGTGGTGTGCCGGCTCCCGTGGCCGGATTTGGCGCAACGCTACCCCGACCTGCCCGCCGGCCTGCCGCCGCTCTCACGCGACCGGGTCTCGCTTGAAGTCGACACCGCACGAGAGAACACGATCATGCCCAAGCAGATGTTATAGGGGGAAGATCGTAACTTTCTTTGGTCAGTGGCTGCCGAACGTGCAATAGACTGAAAATTTTCCAAAGCGTCATTCAAAGCAGCCTGCTACGATTCGGGCGTTTTGGAGGCTTACAATTTGCTTTCGGACGGTACGTCGACGAAGACGACCCACAAACAAGTACTGAGTACTGAGAACTGCTATGCTGTAAGACAAAAATATGTTAACAGCCCCCAGAAGGTCTGAATAGAGGACCTAGCCTCTACCCGGCTACAGAAAGGGCTAGAAAGAGTAGAAATTGGCCAAATAGACAGATAACAAGTCAGGGGAGAGGCAAACCGTACCAACTCCCCTGCCGGTTATCTGTCTATTGGCCAATGTCTGCTCTTTCCAGCCGCCTCGGAAGCCTGGTAGAGGCTATAGAAGAGCTTGCTAAGGAGGCTAGTCTGGAGTCTGCTACGTAGGCTATCCACATTCCAAGTCGTCGCGGCTTCCACAGTTTTTCAAAGGGAAGCTCAGAGACAGAAAAAAAAGCGCCGGACCACCAAAGACGCCCAGCCTCTCCACGTCTCACAATGCCGCAGAATAGAGGCAGGTTATCGAAAATAGTTTGCATCAGTTTTCAAAGCAGAGAGAACTAAAGACACGGTAATCCATCTGAATGATGACGTGTTTACAGGTCACATGGGTGTAGTACCGGCCGGGCGGCGGATAGCCTTCAGTCGTGTTGTGACGGCGTCTTGAGAAAGGACAGAAATGTCGGTAGAAGTAGGTCAAAGTTCTGCCTACTTTTTTCTGCCTCTACTTCTTCCCTGATCTTGTGCTTGTTTCGCCTCTTTCTTTATTGGTAAGAACCACACTGTTTTTCTCTTCGCTGCATTCGTTATTTGTCCCAAGTTGTCTTTTTTCTTTCCTGTCTTTTTTTTTGCACGTCTTTCTTTATTTCAGTTATTGTTCGGTTTCTCGGCAACATCACAATATTATGATGCAGGACAGGTCAGTGGGTTAAATTAAGAACGTCCTTGGTTAAATATAGAACCAGTCTGGTTGCATGGAGAAATGATAACGAAACAAGATCGTATAGTATACTTTCTCCCTGTATGCACGTCTTTTCATTCTTCTTTTACGTCATACGTGGAGCAACAGCAGTTATAACCAAGAGCACTATATCATACACTGTCCTTCGTATAACAAAGATAAAAAATACACATGAAAGACCAACAGAACAATGGAAAAGACACAAATCGGAAGGCATGGCCTTCGCTATAGTCCCCATCGTACATTCCTCCAAAGTTAGCTGCAAAGTTTCTGATAGATAAGATACCAGTCAATTGGCTTCAAACTTGAAGCTAGAAAGGCCGGCATCCAGGCTACACAAAACTTATCCGTGAATAGTTTCATCAGGTTGGTAAGACACTGAGTAAAGAGACTCTTTTTATTTTATACAACCAAGTCTTTTATTCAGCCGACGTTTCGGTTACCCCACATCTACTTGTAGAAGACTACTCCAGGTCAGTGCTCTGCTGCGTTGGGGGTCCGTACGACCGTTGGGAGCCACAATAGCCCAAACACAAGCGGTCTTCACGCCCGGTTATTTCTGTAACAGACAGAAGTAGCGGGAACTGCCGGGGTGGCGCGGCACCTTTGCTCGGGGACAGGCTTTCATCTTGTAGAGGTCGCCGAGCTGACCTCTCCTTAAACGCGCCATTATCTGTAGCGTGTGAGGGGAAATAGTTCTTAGCTCAGCCACTGTGGAGTTCAGGAGTACAATACCGGCTCTTGTGTCAGTCTGTGCTCTCCAAGCAGAAGTGCAGGCTTTCTTTTTGTACCGGTATGATGGCGGTATCTTTTTTTCGTCGTGTGAGGAAATAGTGCTTAGCTCAGCGGTACAATACTAGCTCTTGTGTCAGTCTGTGTTCTCCAAGCAGAGGTTCTGGCTGCGGCATATTTTTCACGTCTTTTTGGGCGTTTTTATGGGACGTTTTTAAGGCTTTTTTGTACCGGTAGCTTTTTTTTCGACAGCCAAATGTATTGGATACTGCCCTGCCAATTTCAATAATTTGATAGTGTCACACAAAGATCTACGGGTAGATTTGATAGTGCAGGCGATTTAACAAATGAGAACGTTTGTAAAGTTTCTTCGCACTTTCTCTTAAGGGTGGGTACGGAGGTGCCTAATTGGATAATGGCTAAAAACTTATTTCACTGAAAATATGGAGGCCCATGTCGACGCCTCGAAGAATTTTACCTCTTCAGTAATACTAATATTTCCTTCATTTTTGTAAGAACTTTTTCGTCTCAATGCTTACAAATGGTGATCAAAATCGCCATAGATCTGTTGAACATTGTTCTATATATAGCTAGTCTCTTAATCGGGCTAATGAGAGCACTTTGCCGACGAATTAGCAAATTCAGCTGATTCTTCTCATTTCCAGAGATCGCATGTCGGTCCTCAGGGTCGGTAAGACACCGTCACTATCTCCGTCATACACCCACGCACCGGGGGCGGCTTGACAGGTTTCCCTAAAGACAGAAGACACGCGTCTCAAGACGACGTAATCTCCAAGCAGAGGTTGTGGGGAATGATCGTTAGCTTTTTATATATGGCCGTTTTTGTCGCTAATCCCTCTAACTCCAAGCAGAGGTTGTGGGGGATGATCGTTAGATTTTTATGTATGGCCGTTTTTTTGTCGCTAATCCCTCTAACTCCAAGCAGAGGTTGTGGGGAATGATCGTTAGATTTTTATGTATGGCCGTTTTTTTTGTCGCTAATCCCTCTAACTCCAAGCAGAGGTTGTGGGGAATGATCATTTTTTATATATGGCCGTTTTTTTGTCGCTAATCCCTCTAACTCCAAGCAGAGGTTGTGGGGAATGATCATTTTTTATATATGGCCGTTTTTTCTTGTCGCTAATCCCTCTAACTCCAAGCAGAGGTTGTGGGGAATGATCGTTAGCTTTTTATATATGGCCGTTTTTTTTGTCGCTACCCCACCCGTCGGTGGCCGGCGACCTTCTCTGGCTAATGGATACTGCCTGGCCAATTTGATACTGTCTTTTTGCCACCGAAAGGGATCTGCTTGGAGATTAAAGACGACGCACGAGAGTTTAACTCTGCTTCAACAAACTTCAAAGACCCGGACGCCGCTCACAGAACACCGCTGGATTAATAGTTTATACTGAACATCACGATTCCGAGAGAGGGGATTAGGGCGAATCTAGAGTGCGATGGAGAAAGGGGATTATCTCATAAAGTATGAATCAATGCTTAATAGATGGCTCTTTTTCTTCTTCTTTCCATTAAGGCGACCGCCCTCATCATTGTGAAGATTCTGTCGCCTGGAGGTGGGACGGAATGGGTGATCATGTACATGTATAGTCTGTAGAGTGCTGCTAGTCTGTCCCGTAAGGGGGTAGAGGCAGAGTCAGGATTTTGGATCTAAAACTGTCCAAGGTAGGAGAGAGGATGACATCTGCAGGCAAACTGTTCCAATCACGGATCGTCCATCACCGATGGCTGTTCTACAGATTCCTACAGTGTCATCTGACCAACAGAGAAGAAAGAATTGAAGTGCCACCAAGGAGTTTTTCCAAGGATTATCCCATGTGGAAAGTTTGAGGGGTGGTGACAGGACTGTTTAGACTTGAAATAGGAGCCTGGAGTGGGTTTAAGTGAAAGGGCATCAGCGTTTCAAAAGGGGGAAGGGGGGGGGGAGTTTTAGAACCGTCCCTTGTCAACATGTGAGGGGGTTAACCTTTGCGTTTTTGTCTGGAGAATCCTCATCGTGGTATGTGTACAGGTGTCATGTGGAAGCATCTACCGTGCACTTAACATTCCCGTCTTTGGTTTCGGCGCGTCAAGTTATCACCTGTCGGCAGGTGAGAGACACTTAAGACTACCTCAGAACCGGGGAGTCCGTATAAGACAGGTGAACAGATGCTAGGAGGCAAGGATACAGGCATGGGAACATTAGAATCGAGAACGCTTAACGTTACATCTTTGAGAGATTCTTCTTGTAAGAACATGGCCCTCGCGCCTTCGAAAGGCAACCCAGAGATCTAGATGAGGGCCTTGGGGGAAAAGGCATAGTGATCCATATGTAGAGGTGATCAATTGTACAGGTGTGACTGTATTTTGTGGTTACTACAAGTGAGAAGATAGAATTTGGAATGAAGAAAAGCACACTCTCCAAGCAGAAGTTAGGCGTATTTTAAACGTTTTCTAAGTTAGCATTTCAGGCATTTTATCGGGCATCATGTCGGATGTTCCTTGGATATCCTGGCCAGACCATGGCCAAGAATAACCTCTTATGCATAGAAGCTCTCTAGAAACAATCTGATGATGGATGTAGGGCACTCAGACCGCCGCCTGCACGAGGGTCAGTCTCAAGGTGAGCATCACAGATCCAGTATCCAGAAAAAAATACCAGTACAAGTTAAGGAAAGTCCGATAGCAACCCCTACAACACGTCAAAATATTAATGCTGAAGCTTGAACTCTGCTTGGAGAGTAGTACATACGCTCTAGTTCTAGAAACAACATGACCATGATGGATGTAGGGCACTCAGGCCGCCGTCTGCACGAGGGTCAGTCTCAAGGTGAACATCACAGATCCCTATCGGCGTGAGACGGGGCGGCTTACCGCTAAGCCAAGGGCCATTTGTACCCGTCACTCTCCCGTCAGGTGTACCTGCCACTTTTCCGTCAGGTGATTATGGCTCCTTAAGTGCCCAGATGTCTGACATGTACATGTACAGACGGACAGGTGGTCGATCAGGGGGAAAGTGGTGAGGGCGGAGGCGGCACGGTTGTACTGCATGCCTAGCCACTACCCGGGCTTCGGGAAGTAAACTGTACTCCTCTGGCATGTTATCTCTCTACGTTCCCGTCAGGTGTACCCGTCACTCTTCCGTCAGGTGTACCCGTCACTCTTCCGTCAGGTGATTATGGTTTCTTAAGTGCCCAGATGTCTGACATGTACAGACGGACAGGTGGTCAGGCGAAAAGTGGCGAGGGCGGAGGGGGCAGGTTGTACTGCATACTAGTACCTTGCCTCTACCAGGCTTTGGGAGGCAAACTGTACTCCTCTGGCATGTTATCTCTCTAAGTTCCCGTCAGGTGTACCCGTCACTCTCCCGTCAGGTGATCATGGCTTCTTAAGTGCCCAGATGTCTGACATGTACATGTACAGACGGACAGGTGGTCAGGCGAAAAGAGGCGAGAGTGGAGGGGGCAGGTTGTACTGCATACTAGTACCTATCTCTCTACTTGTCCCGTCAGGTGTACCCGTCACTTTCGGACAGGTGGTCAGGCGAAGATAGGAGCAAGGTGGACGGTGGATAGGGTGGGGTCAAGAGGTAATGGAGGAAATGGACGCGTTGACAGGTGGTCAGGAGAAGAGTGGCAAAGACGGAGGGGGCAAGCTGTACTGCATACCCAGTACAGTACCAGTAACTGCATCTTAAAGATAAGGAAGAGTTTGCATAGAGGTAGATGGTTATGGTTTCCTTTAGGCTATAGCCCCTGACCATAGATTGTCAGCCTTATCCGGAGGATAGTTGTGAGTTACTGGTGAGCAAGGTCTCCACACCAAATCGCACACACACACACACACACATATGCGCGCGCGCATGCGAACATGTAAAACCAACTGCCCACAATAGTCCTACAGGAGATAAGCCTACTTCGCGGATTATGGTAAGTTAACAACAGGACAGTTACATTTGATACGGGATCCTTACACTCAGCCAGTACGTATCAAATCGCGTAGAACCCAGGCAGGGTATCTAACAGCACTAGGTAATGTTGAAAGATGGCATGCCTGAAGCGGTTGATTCGTGGGTTGATCTGAGTATGACACCGCCTGCTCTAGAGAATACTGTCTGATCTGGAATCTTCTTTCCCGAATAGTGGGGGCGGAGGTCTGAGGAAGAAAACCACCTGTCCGAGCGTTGGTCACCCATTGCGAGACTTCAGTGATAAAAAGGATGAACAAAAACCAAAGAGTTACACATAAGAAGTCGGTACACAGGTAGCGTCTTCGGTTCGCTGCTCTTTGTGTATTCATGTAGCTGACAATAAAGACTTGTAATTGTTCGTCCTGAAAAGGGAGAGTCTCTTTGTACACAGCCGCTTTCTAAAGGCAATGGTTATGGCCGCTCTTTCCGTTATCATGACAGTAACGGATTCGTTATGCATCTCTAGTCCATCTTCTTCAGTAGATAAATCTGTTCACTCGATGTACATAGATTTCACTTCAGTTCTGTTCTGTATCAGGCAACATCACACCAGGGCCATACCATAGCAGTGTCTTGTACCTTGAGGCAAGCATAACGATTCTAAAGTCCGTTTTGCCTCTCCTAGTCTCCACCAGACTCCTTTGCAGGCTGAATAAATAGTAGAAATGGGCCCTCTCTGGCCGGCCAACTATATCTCCTTTTTAATGCCGATTTCTGCTATTTATTCAGCCTGCAAAGGAGTCTGGTGGAGACTATGCCTGCCCAAGTTTTACACCTTTGGACTACTTCCAACAGGAATATAAACGGAGAACGGAGATCCGAGTTCCTGTCGTCGTGTCCAATTCTAAAAGGTCAGTTTCCGTAAGGAAGGTCAGAAGAGAAGTTGGAGGAGGCAGCAGACGCCTTATCTCACTTGCACATCTGGGTGCGAATCTATCTACATCGACGTTTGGCCGCCGGTGGGCAAGCTGATATTCAAGCAGATGTCAGAAGGGAAGACGTAACGTTTTATGACTGCCCCTGAATCACATTCACAGCAGGTAAGTCTATGCAAGGAGCTTTTTCATTTATGGCAGCAACTAGTGGGTATTGTCGGGAAAATTATGAATGTGTCGTACTTGTTGTAGATCCTCGTCGACGGTCAGTTCCTTAAAATCGTCCGACAAACTTTGAAACGTTAACCGCGCTTTTGCCCACGCATTAGTCATAGCCTGGGTACCGTTCAGGCTACCTTTCGAAATGGTTGCGCGTCAGAAAATTTGTGGAGCCATCTGCTTGGAGTTCAGGCAAGTCTGACTGTCGAACAAACACTGTAAAACAGGGCGAACAACAGCGACCAGTGGAGGCCGGCAGCGGTGCGGAAAATCACCAACAAAAGTCTGAAGACTCCGGGTTTGTCGTACATAATCGATAGTAACGGTTCCTCCAGGCATTGACACAACCTCGGATTCACAAAAACTTCATCATAAAAGCCCGTCTTAAGTTTAACGCATCTTCCAGCAATTGATAACTACATTGACGTTATTATACCGGCATGTATAGACTATGTGATAAGGCCATGGAAAACTGTTACAGTTGTTCTCTCATGTCTTTCTTACACGCGCCTACTTTAAGTACAGTGTATAATTATATGGAGCCTTTTTTGTGTGTTTTCTATAGGACAAAGGCTATTGTCCTGTGCACTGACCGTACAGCAGTCCCGCCCACTGTGTCATCAAGAAAGAACCTGCCGAACTGGAACGTCAGAATGAGACAAGATTCAAGCTATCCAGGGTAGTGGATGCAAAGGTAGTGATGGTGATGCTAGTAGTGATACTGAAGGTTAAGAGTGATGGTGGAATAGGCAATGTGTTGGTTACCTTGGCGTTAGAACACCAATGTGATGCATGCATGCATGGTAAAGTTTTGAAGTGGAGACATTCCATTGTACTGTAGTGTGCGCATTCTGCAAACATGCCAAGATGTCCCAACGCCTGGATGCCTATATCATCGCAAGGCTGCTGTCGCTGTAGTATATTGCTATATGCCATATACCTTTATGCACATGTATCTGATGTATCCGGTAGGGGTATGCATTTTACTTGAACAGTTACCCTAGCTTTGTGATACAAAATCAAACCGTACTATTCCATGTTCTTCCTAGGACTCACCTTTCACGCCGTTCTCTCTCCGCCTTCCCGCGATCTGTCATTCACGGATGGACGGATGGAATGAACGGTTTCCATGGAGATCAGACGACACGTTGAGATGACATCTCTGTCGGGTCCGCGGGGGTCCCGGGCCGTCTGAGGTCTGATGTCGCCGACACAAAGGCTGTTGTCGCCCCCCTCAGTGATGTATGGAGCTTCGGCAGGTAGATAAATACATGAGGGGGCTGGAGACAAAACCCCAGTCTCTACAAGACCTTTTGGGTTGCTGAAAAATGGTGGGAAGTGACCGAATATGCCGAATAATCTGCCAGAGGATTTTAGGCGGCCATGGACGTATACAGATGCAAATGTGTGCTTTCCATCTAGATCGGTATATGCAATACCCAAGCAGATGTTGGGTGGAATAGTACTAGTATAACATTTTCTGTCGACTTCCGGGCTTATCATTGGAGGGTGGTGGGGGTGCTGTCATAGAGGCCCGTCAGTCAGAAAATGTTACGATATTCTACACTAAAACATTTACTTGGGGAGTACATTTAACAGGTGGCATTCCGACTTCGTAAGAGATATTGTGGACTGTTGAAATAAAGCTACGACAAAACTGGGACCAACAATATGTCCAATCGGTTATTGATTTCGTGAATGTGTGGGTGTGAATGATGTCTAGCTCTAGGACGAATATGACGATATGACGTCTAACTGAAAGATAGAGCGTCAAAGACAGAATCAGATACAGGATCCTGCGAGTCGGCGGGTGTGAAATTGAAGTCTTTGTCGTATCAGATCTCCGCTAAAACTGATCATGACGTCCTCTATCATGCTGATACGGAAGGGACTGTAGTGTCCTCTCCCTGGCTGATGAATAAGTGACTGTCTGTCATATTTTCTCTGCTCGATTTCAGAACGATTCTTACTATACATGAATCACTGATATGTTTGCCCTTAAAAGACCCTTAAAAGTTTCAGCCTTCCTAAGGCATAACATTGTAAGGTATCTTTCAAAGCTATGATGCCGCCAGAATAAAACACCATTCGTCGATAACTTGAGCCTTAATACTTCACACATCAGGCAGTTTTCTACCGTTTATCAAATTACCGCTATTGTGTTATTATTGATAATTCAATTTCTCTATGTACAGAAGATGTTTACATCTACATATATCTCAAACAATAACTGCAATCAGACCCTTGTAACGTTTAAAACGCTACCGTTTCGAGGTCTAGCAAACTCCACTGACATTCTAATCTTCGCAGATCTTTCGGTGGCTGCAAGAAAGTATCAAAATGGCAAGGCAGTATCTGGTATCTAATACATCGCCCGAAGTTCATCTCCAAGCAGATCCTAGGGTGGCATAAGTGTTGGACTCTCTCTGGCCAATTTGATAAAGTCCTATGCCACCCTAGGATCTGCTTGGAGATAAACCCGAAGTGGCTTGCGAAAGAAAGACACCAGTACAGAGAAAGCCCCCCCCCCCCCCAAAAAAAACTCGTCAGCTAGGAGAGTACTGACATTCCCCGACAAGGTCGCCCTACTTCTGTCCCCACCTTACTTGTTCTTCTCGTGGGAAAACACGCCCGGCCCATTGTTCTCTCGCGAGAGTTAAACACAGCGGTGTTGTGACTGTAACACAACCCCACCTAGCTGATGTAAGCGGAACGACTGATACACCGCCCCACGTGGAGCCAAATCATTGAGCTGCCACATACGTGAGGGGTTAGGTGTTTAGTAGCCTCCACCAGGCTTTTCTACGAGAATACGGATCGTAGAATTCGGCAAAAAAGAGAGTAAAATTGGCCAAGGGAGTCAGGCCGCGGGGAGGTAGTTTCTTTCCCTTTGAAGCGGCCAGTCAAACCTGCAAGGCGGCCAAACTCCCCTGGCAAATATTCTCCTATATATAACCAGCGTAGTTAGTCTGGTAGAGGTGTTTAGGGCTAGGGTTAGGGTTAGGTAGTCTCCATCAGACTCCTTTGCAGGCTGAATAAATAGTAGAAATCGGCCTAGAAAGGGGATATCATTGGCCAGAGGAATTGGCCGGCCAGGGAGAGTCCATTTGCCTGCAAAGGAGTCTGGTGGAGATTAAGGGTTAGGGTTGCAATTAGAGGTAGGGTTAGGGTTAGAGTTGGGATCATTGTTCAGGGCTAGGGTTAGACTTACGATTGTGGTTAAGTTAGTTTAGGTTTAGTCTCCCACATCACGACCAAACCCCTCCCACCCCTTGACTCAGGTACATATTGAAAACCCCCAAGTAGTGTCGGAGTCATGTATTTGGCAGGATCATGTATCTGGCTTGACAGCGGGAGTCGAGATGAGTTACTGATATGGCATGCGCTTGACGTCATTCGGTGTTGCTTTTTTGCCATCTTTTCAATACGATATTCATGCATAAACAGCTAATAATAGCTAACAATAGCAACATGACGAAAGAACACCAGTATTTTCTAACAGGTATCTGGCATAATAGAGCAAGTTAGATTGGGTTGGTGAGATATGAATTAAACCAGGCAAGAAGATTTCCGCCTAAGCCAAATGATTGTAGTTTGTGGATCAAAAGGGTATGAGAAACAGAATCAAATGATTTGGCAAAGTCGAGAAATAACATGTCTACTTCCCCCCCCCC
>NW_017804298.1:1365289-1371486 GCF_001625305.1 Branchiostoma belcheri
GTGTAATATCGGTTTTAACTACTTTCAGACTAGGACATATCTGTTATATTTGCCGTCTTTTCAATACGATATTCAAGCAGCAAATGCTCATAATAGCAACATGACGAAAGAACGACAGTATTTTCTAACAGTTACCTGGCATAAAGGACAAAGTGGAGAGAACTGAAGAAAGACTGATTGATGCTGCAGGATGCAGAGCTACTGCAGCAGCAGAACACAGTGGACTACTACTACTACTACCTGGCATAATAGAACAGGTTATATTATGTTGTTGCCTTGGACAGGTCTATGCTTTTGCCGTCTTTTCAATACGACATTCAAGCAGCAAATGCTCATAACAACAACATGACGAAAGAACACAGACCAACATTTTGTAACCGTTACCTGATGTAATATGGAACGGTATTGCAAGCTAAACTGGGTTGTTACCTAAGACAGGCCTGTTCTAACTATTCTCAGTCCGGAAGTTTTGGATGAGACACTGGCATGTCAGCAGACGTTCTTTTGTAAGGAGCTACTATAAATAGTAGGTCGAACATTCCGACAGACACGTGATATAATCTCCAAGCAGATCTTTCGGTTGGGTGGCAAAAGACAGTATCCATTGGCCATCCTGTATCCATTGGCCATCCTGTATCCATTGGCCGTCCTGTATCCATTACTCCTCTGGCCAATGGATACTGTCTTGCCACCGAAAGATCTGCTTGGAGATTAACGTGATAGCATTATATATACCTTCTTCTGGTGAGCTTTACAGACGCAAAACGTGAAAAATCAGAGGCCAAATTTAGAATTGACTGTAGCATACCGAACGGTTCTGTTTGTACTGAATGTACCGGT
This sequence comes from Branchiostoma belcheri, assembly GCF_001625305.1. Lineage (NCBI taxonomy): Eukaryota > Metazoa > Chordata > Leptocardii > Amphioxiformes > Branchiostomatidae > Branchiostoma > Branchiostoma belcheri. The sequence continues at coordinate 1,366,130 of NW_017804298.1, forward strand.
AGTATATCCGCAAATTAAGCAGCCTTAATAGTAGGTTTCTAAATACGTGTTTAGGTGCATTTTGATGACTGTTTCAAGTTCCAAATCTGTTAATTGTTGGTAAAAATCGCTATATCAATTGCTTCCACTCAATAAACTCAACTGCGTTTTTATCTCTAGCAAACTAGTCCCATATAAAATTCTTGCCTTTTGTATATTTTCTTTTTCTTGTAAAGTAAATGTTATAAAGTAAAGTAAATGTTATAATATGTATCACAACTTGGGTGTGGTAGTGACAAACCCTATATCAACCCTACATCACCTATTCACCTATTTATTTAACCAAATACAAGCATTATGTTCAGTGGACATAATGGCTGAGTGGATGTTGGCACCTATTCTCCAAGCAGAGGTTGTGGGGAATGATCGTTACCTTTTTATATCATGGCCGTTTTTTTGTCCTGATCCCCCCGTCGGTGGCTAATGGAGCTTCTCTGGCCAATGGATACTGCCTGGCCAATTTGATACTGTCTTTTTGCCACCGAGAGGGATCTGCTTGGAGATTAGTTGGCACCCACTGTGGTTACACCTGACCATATACAAATCGACATTAAACCTCCTGCTCGATTTTTCTCACGCCTGATCCTCAAACGAGCCAGGCTATCGTTTTACTGTATGTTTTTATTGGTCTAAGTGGTACAAACGTTGACACGGGTACAAGTGGCGAGAAACCGTCTGGGCCAAGACAATGCCACAACATCTTAAAGAAGATGTCCTACTTCTGCAGGAATGTGTTTCCTTTGTCCGGAAGGTGGCGACGCGGTAGCCTCCTTCGCAGTCTTGTTGGGCGTCGGCGTTATTTTTTCTCTGACCGACGCGAGTATAGCCGCGAATATAGGGACGATTTGCTGCCGAGGGAGTTTTTGCCACGGAGAGAAGGTTTCCCTCGGCAGCAAATCGTCCCTATATTCGCGGCATATTACTCGCGTCGCTCAGAGAAAAAATAACGCCGACGCCCAACAAGACTGCGAAGGAGGCTATTATAAATACAAATCGAAACCTCCTGCTCGCTTTTTCTCACGCCTGATCCTCAAACGAACCAGGATATCGTTTTACTGTATGTTTTTATTGGTCTAAGTGGTACAAACGTTGACATGGGTACAAGTGGCGAGAAACCGTCTGGGGCAAGACAATGCCACGACATCTTACGAAGATGTCCTACTTCTACAGGAATGTGGTTTTCTTTGTCCGGAAGGTGGGGACGCGGCGTATGAAAGCAGAAGAAAAGAGGGCAAATAAACTGCCCGCGACTCTTTAGGCAATTAACGTCACCATTAAGGGGTAATTTGGCGGTGAGCTGTCCTCGCGAGACGGGATCGCATGTCGGTGGGTTATTGTGCGGTGTGGTGCGGCAGGTCAGAACCGTTACGTGAGCGCGCGGTTTGTTGTTGTTTACCTCAGGTAACCTTTCAGTCCCACGGGTCCCGTCTACAGGTACGAGTACACGGGACAGCGCTATTCCCAGGATACGCTGGGGGGGGGGGTGCCCAAGGTTACACTTCAAGTCTTTCGAAAACTAAGGTGTTCTGTTTCAGGTCTTGATGATGTAGCGACATTTTTTGACCCTCAACTCTAGCTCTACGCTGCCAATCTTGTACTCTTTGGTAAGAAAAGACTCAGCACCACAATATTGTTCTCTTCTCTCCTTCTTCATTTCCTGTTTCTTCTGCACTTTACAATCACCATAAACCATTCTAGTGTACATTATATTTTTATTACATAGATGATCCTTACTGATCCCTCGTCATATTGTCCTGTAATCTTGGCCTTCATTCTATAACCAGCATCACTAAGCACAACAAACGTTTATACAGAGGTCTACACAAAGCGCAGTAAGCAAAGTCTCTAAAGTTGCCACACCAGTTAGTGTTGCATTTTGTAGCTCCAAACAGTGTCCGAATGGTCTCTTTAGTTAGTGTTTGTTTGTGGGCACAGTGTGGACACAGTGCTGAAAGCGTGACTAATTAATAAAAAAAGAGTTGTTCACTCTCCAGGTCTCCAACTACAATCAACTCATCTGTCCTGAGAAGTCATCAAACCGAAATGTTACATGTTGGTACTGGTTGCTCTGATGTAAGCCTCATTCGCGTCATCTTTAAAAGACTCTGGTACATCAGGTAACACAGGCAGCCTGTTCTTCTCGGCCTCCTGCCCCCACCTGTAGTGAGCCTCCACCTTCTCCCGATCCACCGGCTGCTGTTCACCGTACAGGACGGTCAGGTGGTAATGAGCATGTGGCACAGCTACGTCGCAAGGAGGCGCTACACGCAGGTACTGGTGGAACTGCTGAATGGCGTCTGACTTTGAAACATCCATGGAACACAGAGCGGTCCAGTATAAGGTGACCGGGTGATCAGACTTGTACATCAGCGCTGTGGCGAAGGCAGCAAGGGCAGGGCCAGGCTGGCCGGTGTTTTCCCATATGGAAAGTGCCAGCATGCAGGAGATGTTATGGAGGTACGGGTGGAGCGGGTCTTCCTCGCCGTTCTGTAGGATGGTGTTCACGGTCTGACGGAGACGTTCAACACGGCTGTCTCCATCAGGGAGCAGCGCCGCCTGTAGGAACAGGCAGGAACTGTCGCCTGGGCTGTGCTCCAGCTGGGTGGATGTTAAATTATTCAGTCGCTTCTTGTCCAACTGGAGATTATCGGGGTCGTAAAGGAAGTAATGACAACTTCCGTCGTCGAAAAGTTCCCACATTACGAGACCCTCCACCAGCAAGGTAAGTCCGGCTGGATCTGTGTACCCACTGCCGGTCAGCAGCTCGGCTCCCCTCTCTAAGGTTCTGCAGGCCTGGATGTGACGCTGGGCTGTAGGGGAATCCCGGTACGGCTGTAGAGGGAGACGGAACCGCCTGAAAGGCCCCTCGGGCACGTCTTCTGACGACACTCCGGACTGAGCGGACACGGAGGCCGTCTCTATACCAGACTCACTTTCAGTCAGTAGTGTGGTGGTGGGATGGAAACTCTGTAGGATAAAACACCAAATATCAAATTGTATTCAGGGTTCGCAGTGACAGCAGTAGTACTCGAGAATAGATGGACCAAAGGGAAACAAAATCCATCAAGTTCGTCGTAAACCGACAGGAAACAAAGAGCATCAAGATATTGAACGAATACGAAAATCAAAGAGTTGCTACTCACCGTGTCACGGATCCTCATCCTCCTGAACATCTCTGCCACCCCCGGGTCCACCCTCCCCGCCCGCTCCTTCTCCCGACCCGGCACCTGGCTTCTCTCCAGGATGACCTTAAGCTCACCTTGGAACCCCAGCGTCTTGAACTCCGCCTTCAGACGCGTCTGGATGTACTCTTGGTCGTACAGCGCGCTGAAGAAGTCGTAGCCGTCCTCGGTACGGAAGCCGACGTGCACGTAGAGCGAGCCCTCCTCGATGGCAACGACTTCCGGATCCGGCTGCAGTTCCCCTCCATCCCGCCGGGGGCGCCTTCTCTGCCGTCTGCGCCGTTCGATGACGTCTCGAATGGCGTCATCAGCATCGTCCCTGTTGTCTCGGTAGAATCGAGACATCGCCAGGGCCAACCCAACAGCCGAGGCCCCGACCACCACACCGGCTGCGATCCGTGGGTCTGTAATCTTCAGGGTGACTCCGCCCCAGAAACCGTTGGCCGAGAAGTCGATAACGGGGGCCGCCTGGCGGGCCGCACCAGCAACTGCACCTGCAGCGCCCTCTAGCGCCTGAGCTGCACCTGCCGCTGCTTCAGCCATGTTCGGGTGACTGTTAAGTGATAAAATTTAATGCATGAGCATTTCACGAGTGTTCTGCAACATAACTGCAGTATGCAGAATTTTTAGTTATCGATACTGAATTCTCAGCAGAAGGCAATAGAATGGTGAAACAAGTATGATTCTTACGCAAACTAAGGATGAGGAAGTACATATATATCTGACAACAGCAGCAGTAGCCTAGTTTATTTGTGTTACAGGCTAGCCTAATGATAGTTTCCTTGATCCTTAAGCCAATCTGAAGGTTCCAATGTTGTGCTGTTCTTTACAACCTGTTAATCTCCAAGCAGATTCGGTGCGGCAAGGGGACTTTATGGTGGCCGTTTGTATCCATTGGCCGCCTGTATGTAACGCTAGTAAGGTGGCCGATATAAAGTCCCCTTGCCCCACCGAATCTGCTTGGACACAGGATGTGACCCAGTGGATGTTTTTTTATTGGTTAGTCATCTGTAACTTAGCCTGCGGCCCTGGGCTGTGTACATTGTTAGGAGCGGGGAAGAATGTTGGCACGCAATCAAAGTCTTAGAGAATAAAAAACATTAATTTTCACAACCACTGTGCCTTCTAGCTAACGTAAACACTTCAGCAGGAACAATTACTTTAACGCTGTAATTCTGCTACTACAAGAAATGTATATCACTTATTAATAAAGCAATTCTAGTGTGAATGACGACCACCATTGCATGAGAACTGCCTATTGTTCACGTTGTCGGTCACACCCCAGCTGTCACAAAAGGGGCCAAGTAAAGGTAGATATTGACATGGCACATACCACACCTGCGGTACCCTCCCTGGTACCCCTGTACGTTTTAACGCCACTGGATAACACTTTCTGTTGATAATTGCGATGAGTTCAGTTCAAGATTAGAGGAGGGGTAAGGAAATCTATGTTCTCTCAGATTAAGCAAAAAGTATCGACGGTTCCTTTCGTTGTACCTTTTTTGGGGTGAGCATAGTATGACCAGGTATGGGCTGGGTGGTATGCCACAAATAACTTGCACCACCCCCTTAACATTAATTAACGCAGCTGGAAATTTGCCTTTAAAATATAATAATGACAAGGCACAAAATAATCAAGTTTTTTTTAAGGAACACGAAGCACAATGGCTGTATCTGCAGCTGCGGGGTAAATGGAGACTATTGTGGACCCACTGTTGGATATGTCATGGCCTCGCCTGTTTATGTCACATTTTATGCAACGCACTTAAACTTAAGTGAAGTTCGACAACTTTGACCGAACTATGATACCACATATTCTAGCTGAAGCCTTTCTACAGGCCTTACAACAGCATGTACTAGTGGTATGCAAGAGAAAGTTACTAAAAAAACCACAAGTTATACCTGTTTTTTGTGTGAGGCCGAACCTTGGTACAGAACAGGTGTGTCGTGGCCGCGGAGGAGATTCCAGTAGTGATCACGTGACCGAGAAGTTCAAAGGTCCTGAAGAGCGGGATGTTTAAACTGCAGAGCAACGGTCTCAAAGCAGGGAGTGGGGGGGGGGGGCGATTTTAACAAGACGAGAAGCCATGGCACGGTCGTTACGCCAGGATCGAATCAATCGCATTTACACGAGGG
>NW_017804298.1:1371515-1438975 GCF_001625305.1 Branchiostoma belcheri
GGGGGGGGCGTCAACGCTCTACAGCCCCAGCAGTGGCCGCATGGGAATGGCCGGACCCGCCAGGGACACTTCAAGTCCTTCGGAAACTCAGACCATGTTGATGTCACAGCTTCTGTTTCAGGCCATGATGACATCACAGCTTCTGTTTCAGGCCATGATGACATCACAGCTTCTGTTTCAGGCCATGATGACATCACAACTTCTGTTTCAGGCCATGATGACATCACAACTTCTGTTTCAGGCCATGATGACATCACAACTTCTGTTTCAGGCCATGATGACATCACAACTTCTGTTTCAGGCCATGATGACATCACAACTTCTGTGTCAGGCCATGATGACATCACAACTTCTGTTTCAGGCCATGATGATATCACAACTTCTGTGTCAGGCCATGATGACATCACAACTTCTGTTTCAGGCCAGGATGACATCACAACTTCTGTTTCAGGCCATGAGGACATCACAACTTTTGGCCCTCTCTACGTTGGCAATCTTGTGTTTTCTTTTGTCGTGAGAAAAGACTCAGCAGTTAAAATCACAATATTGTTTTCTTTTCTCCTTTTCTTTACAGTTTTTTCTATACTTTACAATCACCATAAAACCATTCTAGTATACATTATATCTTTATTACACAGATGATCCTTCCTGACCCCTCATCTTAGTGCCTTATGATCTTTGGCTTTAATTCTATGACCAGCATCAATACGCACAATAAAAACTTTTTAGTGTCAAACTCCTTCATATTGAAGTCTGCACAAAGCACAGCAAGCAAAGTCTTTGCATCTTTCAATTGTTTTATCTTTTTTAAAGGGCAGCTAAAGTCACCAAGTTTCTAGAATTGCCACACCAGTTAATTTTACATTGAAAGTAGCTCCAGGCAGTGTCCGAAAGGTCGGTTGAGCTACAGAGTTTACTTGTGAGCAATATGGACACTTTGGTGAAAGCATGGGTAAAGGCAAACTTGTTCATTCTTCAGGTCTAGATCTCCAACTACAATCAATTAATCAAACCAATATGTTACATGTTGGTGCTGGTTGCTCTGTTGTAAGCCTTCTTCGCGGGACCTTTAAGCGACTCTTGTACAGCACCGTACACAGGCAGCATGTTCTTCTCGGCCTCCTGTCCGCTCCTGTAGTGAGTTTCTACCTTCTCCCGATCCACCGGCTGCTGCTTACAGTACAGGACGGTCAGGCGGTAATGAGCATCTGGTACATACGCGTCGCAAGGAGGCACTACACGTAGGTACTGGTGGAACTGCTGAATGCCTTCTGACCTTGACACCTTCATGGAACACACAGCGGTGTAGTACAAGGTGGGTGGGTAATCACACTTGTACATCAGCGCTGTGGCGAAGGCAGCAAGGGCAGGGCCAGGCTGGTCGGTGGACATGGAAACTGCCAGCATGCAGGAGATGTGATGGAGGTACGGGTGGAGCGGGTCTTCCTCGCCGTTCTGTAGGATGGTGTTCATGGTCTGACGGAGACGTTCAACACGACTGTCTCCCCAAGGCAGCAGCGCCGCCTGTAGGAACAGGCAGGAACTGTCGGCCGGGCTGTGCTCCAGCTGGGTGGATGTTAAATGATTCAGTCGCTTCTTGTCCAACTGGAGACAATCAGGGTCGTAAAGGAGATAATTACAATGTTCAGCATGGAGAAGTTCCCACAGGATGATTCCCTCCGCCAGCAGGGTGAGTCCGGCTGGATCTGTGTAGCCACTGCTGGTCAGCAGCTCGGCTCCCCTCTCCATGGATTTGCATGCCTGTATGATACTCTGGGCTGTAGGGGAATCCTGGTACGGCTGCAGACGGAGGCGGATCCACCTGAGAGGCCCCTCGGGCACGTCTTCTGACGACACTCCGGACTGAGCGGACACAGAGGCCGTCTCGATACCAGACTCACTTTCAGGCAGGAGTGTCGTGGTGGGATGGAAACTCTGAAGATAACGCAAGGCATGAAGTAGTGTTTAAACCTCTTCTACAGCAAGACCTATTACTTAAAAACACTACAATTGTAAGTCTATCCATTGCAGCTGCCATTACTAGAGGACAAAAAACTTAGTTCTTCTATAATTTTCGATCATATTACAGCAATATATGTTACATGTACTTGATCACAAGAATACTAGTAGATAAGCCGAAAGGAAAAAGCATTAAAGGCATTCGAGAACAACTGCTACTTACCACGTCTTGGATCCTCATCCTCCTGAACATCTCAGCCACCCCCGGGTCCACCCTCCCCGCCCGTTCCTCCTCCTCCTCCCGACCCGGCACCTGGCTCCTCTCCAGGATGACCTTGAGCTCACCTTGGAACCCCAGCGTCTTGAACTCCACCTTCAGACGCGTCTGGATGTACTCCTGGTCGTACAGCGCGCTGAAGAAGTCGTAGCCGTCCTCGGTACGGAAGCCGACATGCACGTAGAGCGAGCCCTCTTCGATGGCCACGACTTCCGGATCCGGCTGCAGTTCCCCTCCATCCCGCCGGGGGCGTCTCTTGAGGCGTTCGATGACGCGCCTGATGATGTCATCCACGTCATCCCTGTTGTCTCGGTAAAAGCGGGACAGCGCCAGGGCCAGCCCGACAGCCGAGGCCCCGACCACCACACCGGCAGCGATCCGGGGGTCTGTGATCTTCAGGGTGACTCCGCCCCAGAAACCGTTAGCCGAGAAGTCGATAACGGGCGCCGCCTGGCGGGCCGCACCTGCAACTGCACCTGCAGCGCCCTCTGTCGCTTGAACTGCAGCTGCTGCCATCTGTTCCGCCATTGAGGGTCACTGCAGAAGGGGTTTATATTGATAAGTGTAGAACGAAAACGACTGCAGAGGGGAATCGTTATGAAACAGTACTGTGTATTTTGAAACTTTGAGAGCTGTCAAATACCTCTCACTTGGGCCAAAGACGGCCAACAAACGAAGACCATGTACGTTCCTTTAGATAATCTGTACTTTGTGCCATATACTAGTAAACTCTGTTAATCGAATGTATACGATCTTAAAACACTAGGCTGCTAAGTCTAGTTAGCTTAATGATTCTATCAAAATCTGTACGACAGGTAATAGTATTGTAATGTGAACAAGAGGCTACACGCCCATGAAGAAAGCTCGTAGTTGGCGTCGGCTCAGATTTCCTTCTCTTTGTTCTACCCCTTCTCGCCGTTACTGGGTAATGTAAACAATCCTCATTCTTTGGCATTGATGGTGGTCAACAACAGGGGTAGTGGTAACCATTTCGGCAGTTCACAAGTAACGGAGTGGAGACTTGCGTTCAAACAAACCTGCTTGTCTGACCGAAAGAATCTGCAAGGTGATTTGAAAATGCCTCGTGGCTTACTCGGTGGTTTCTTTGATGGTAATAGATCATTGGTTAAAGTTGAAATTCTTCCCACACCTGTCAATATGTATGAAGGGCGATGCCAAGCTCTGCCTCTATAGCCCTTGTTCAAAGTTAACCAAGGATCTATGATCACAGAATAAACCACCGAGTGAGCGACGTAGCATTATTGAATCACCTGGCAGATACCTTGAGTTTGACAAATGAGGTTTGAACACAAGTCTCCGATCCATTACTCATGAACCACCTATATGTTTATCACTACCCCTGTTGTTGACCACCATCGATGCCAAAGAATGGGGATTGTTTACATTACCCAGTAACGGCGAGAAGGGGTAGAACAAAGAGAAGGAAATCTGAGCCGACGCCAACCATGAGCTTACTTCATGGACGTGTAGCCTCATGTGAACTACCATTAATCCTACATCATTATCTGCTCTACTGCCTTAGATAGAATCATACGGTGAACTATTCTTTGCAAACTGATGTTTTAACATCGTACATATTCAACGAAGTTACAACATAGTGACTACAAGTAGGCATAAGTATAATCAGATCTCATATAGCACAAAGTGCGGAGACTACCACCGTAAGAATGTATGTTGTACACTATCACAATGACAAGCTGAGTCTTAATATTTGATGAAAACGTCTTATTTTCACCCCAAAGTTGAAGAGACAGCCGTCATGGTTCGAATTTTAAAACTTTTATGGCTCTGTTGCCACAACAGGCATTAGTTCTATCATGGACTCACCTGATCATGTTACACTTCACCTGAACTTGGGCTACATTTTACAACCTTGACTTAGGTAAAATACGATATATTCTAGATTAAGCCTTTCTGCAGACCTTCCAACAGCATGTACTAGTGATATGCAAAAGAAAGTTACCACAAAACGACAAGTTGTACCTGGTTTTTGTGTGAGGCGAACCTTGGTACAGAACAGGTGTGTCGTGGCCGCGGGGGAGATTTCAGTAGAGATCACGTGACCGGGAAGTTCAAAGGTCCCGAATAGCGGGCTGTTTAAGGTTCCGGGTCGGAGTTTAATTCTGACCAGAGTCTAAGTAAGTGCGCAGTAAATCGCCGGAAACGTGACTTTGTATGGTATGTTTTGGCCGCGATATCCCTGAAATCGTAATATCTGTGTACATATCTTTGTATTTTCTGAAAAGCCTGTTAGTTGTAGCCTTTATAGGTGGCGTAATGTTGGTGGTCCAGCTAAGACTTCCTGGTATTCGTCCGCGCGGATGGTTATGTGGCCTTTTCGCCTGACCGCCGGGATGGTACGTTCTATATGCGTTCTGGGTGTGTTCGGGCCATCGAAGATAGCGATAAACTTATCGCATCGATTTTAATTAAATTCAAATTTTGGAAACATTAGGTTCTGAGCTTCTTCGAGTACTAAGCCGTTACCCTGGGAAAATTCGTTTTTTCCATGCAGCCATGGTTAAAAATGACGAAAAAAATGACCCCTTTTTTCAAAATGTACTTTGATGTGCCTCATTTACCCCTAAATAAATTGGGCGCAGAAAATATCAATCAAGTGTATTGATAAGCGGCACGGCACCCCTTTCCACCAAAAGAGTGAAAAATTCCGACCCGCGTTTAGTACAGAAATGACAGCCCGTCGGGCTGAGGGTGTCAAATTGCTCGAAATACGGAGGGAAACTCCGGTCCGAGACCTTAAACAACAGAGCAACAGTCTCGAACAAGGGGGGGGGGCATTTGAACAAGACGAGAAGCCATGGCACGGTCGTAACGCCAGGATCAAATCAATCGCATTTACACGAGGGCCTGCATGGGGGGGGGGGGGGGGCGACAACGCTCTGCGCTAAATTTCCGACAGTCGGCTACGTACTAGCATTACGCTGAATTCAGGAAGCGTCCCCATTACGTTTCACGATAAATTGTGGGTAGCTATAACGCATCACGTAGAATCAAAACGGCGAATTACGCTCTACGCAAAATGCGCCAATTACGCTCTTCGTTGAATTAGAGCGATCCGTGTACGCTCTACCATATAACGCTCTACGGAAAAGGGCATTAGATTTGACCCATAGTAAGGCAATTAATGGTCAGCATGAAATGCCCCAACACCTCAAAACACACAGAAAAAATAAAGCTGTTCAACGTCAACAGGATACCTTCCTGTGCTGTGCAACCTGGGAGATTCCAACCCCCACCAGTCGCAATGCATCCTGGGCATGTGAAACGGTCAATGGCGCGGCACCGTGGGCAGTGAAGACCGCCGAATGACCGCACTTCAACCCCAAGTGGCGGGAAAACTCTACCTGGCGGTAATGGTGCAGTGTACGTTCGCATTGCCGTCTGTCAGAGCTGTCAATCATCAACGAGACCGGCTACACCAAAGCTTCTCGATAACGAGAATGATGAGGTGCTGGATAATAGGCTTCAGGTGACACAAATCAACCAAAGTAACAGAAAACGTGGCAAAACATATATTGAATGAATGAATGAATCGGTTTTGCATATTCCTGCCCAAATAGGCTATATACTATGTACAATCCATCATCTACTGTTAATCATCGTTCCTTTTCTCTTTTTGAAACACCTGGAAACAACAAGAACAGGCGCAACAACTAAAATCGCAACATTGTTCTCTTTTCTCTTTTTTCATTTCCTGTTTCTTTTGCGCTCTACAATCACCACAACCCACTGTAGTGTTTATTATATTTCTATTACATAGATGATCCTTCGTGATCCCTCATCGCATTGTCCTATAATCTTGGCCTTCATTCTATAACAAGCATCATTAAACAGAATAAACGTATGGAAGTCTACACAAAGCGCAGTAAGCAAAGTCTCCAAAGTTGCCACACCAGTTAATGTTGCATTTTGTAGCTCCAAACAGTGTCTGAATGGTCTCTTTAGTTAATGTTTGTCTGTGGGCACAGTGTGGACACAGTGGTGAAAGCGTGGCTAATTAATAAAAACTAGAGTTGTTCACTCTCCAGGTCTCCTACTACAATCAACTCATCTGTCCTGCCTGAGAAGTCATCAAGCCGAAATGTTACGTGTTGGTGCTGGTTGCTCTGTGGTAAGCTTTCTTCGCGGCATCTTTAAGCCACCCTGCCACACCGATCCCAGGCAGCATGTTCTTCTCGGCCTCCTGTCCGCTCCTGTAGTGAGTTTCCACCTTCTCCCGATCCACCGGCTGCTGCTCTCCGTACAGGGCAGTCAGGCGGTAATGAGCATGTGACACATCTTCGTCGCAAGGAGGCGCTGCACGCAGGTACTGGTGGAACTGCTGAATGCCGTCTGAGGCTGACACATCTACGGAACACATGGCGGTCCAGAACAAGGTGCGCACTGGGCAATCAGACTTGTACATCAGCGCTGTGGCGAAGGCAGCAAGTGCAGGGCCAGGCTGGTGGGTGGCAATCCATATGGAAAATGCCAGCATGCAGGAGATGTTATGGAGGTACGGGTGGAGCGGGTCTTCCTCGCCGTTCTGTAGGATGGTGTTCACGGTCTGACGGAGACGTGCAACACGGCTGTCTCCCTCAGGCAGCAGCGCCGCCTGTAGGAACAGGCAGGAACTGTCGGCCGGGTTGTGCTCCAGCTGGGTGGATGTTAAATGATTCAGTTGCTTCTTGTCCAATTGGAGATAACTTAAGTGGTAAAGGAAACGATTACAATGGTCAGAATAGAGACGATGCCACATGATGATCCCCTTCACCAGCAGGGTGAGTCCGGCTGGATCTGTGTACCCACTGCCGGTCAGCAGCTCGGCTCCATTCTCCGCGGTTCTGCTGCCCTGGATGAGACGCTTGGCTGTAGGGGAATCCCGGTACGGCTGCAGACGGAGACGGCGCCGCCTGAGAGGCCCATCGGGCACGTCTTCTGACGACACTTCGGACTGAGCGTACCCGGAGGCCGTCTCGATACCAGACTCACTTTCAGGCAGGAGTGTGGAGGGATGGAAACTCTGAGGGAGGGAAAAACAACCGCAGACTATGTATTAGTATACATAGTATGCATTGAGTATACATATAAATAAATATCGTTTGAATGCTTAACCTGTACAAAATGAATGAATACGAAAAGCAACGATTTGCTACTCACCACGTCTTGGATCCTCATCCTCCTGAACATCTCTGCCACCCCCGGGTCCACCCTCCCCGCCCGTTCCTCCTCCTCCCGACCGGGCACCTGGCTCCTCTCCAGGATGACCTTGAGCTCACCTTGGAACCCCAGCGTCTTGAACTCCGCCTTCAGACGCGTCTGGATGTACTCCTGGTCGTACAGCGCGCTGAAGAAGTCGTAGCCGTCCTCGGTACGGAACCCGACGTGCACGTAGAGCGAGCCCTCCTCGATGGCCACGATTTCCGGATCCGGCTGCGGTTCCCCTCCATCCCGCCGGGGGCGCCTTCTCCGCCTTCTGCGCCGTTCGATAACGTCTCTTATGGCGTCATCAGCATCGTCCCTGTTGTCTCGGTAGAAGCGGGACAGCGCCAGGGCCAGCCCGACAGCCGAGGCCCCGACCACAATACCGGCAGCGATCCGTGGGTCTGTGATCTTCAGGGTGACGCCGCCCCAGAAGCCGTTAGCCGAGAAGTCGATAACGGGGGCCGCCTGGCGGGCCGCACCTGCAACTGCACCTGCAGCGCCCTCTAGCGCCTGAGCTGCACCTGCTGCTGCTTCAGCCATGTTTGGTGATGGGGTACTGTGGAAAAGACATTACTGGTTGAGGAAAATCAATTTAAGTTACACCATTCTACTCTAATTCTTTTTTTTTTAGATATTTAGCTTTTACTCGGATTTTGTTGAATTTTTGAGAAGCTGTTTGACACTTTCATCGGACAAGTAACCATTGTTTATAGTACAGATTCAAATCCATTCTATTAGTAGCTTTTTTATCTACAGTAAACGTTTGTTTGGACTTTGCACCTCCGCCGGCCAGACGTTTGCACATTTATCGATCGATGGTCACGGGACATTTTTGTTCTGAGGGGCGTATCAGGGCGTTTTGCAAGGGTCGACTGTATATAAGTGTTGAAAAGAAGCTTTTTCATGCTGATGAGAAAACGTCATGTAGACCAGATACAAGCTATACATGTATTTTATAGTCTGGCTCATTCTTTAAAAAAATTCAGAACATGAAGCTCGACAGCAAAGAAAAACACTTGTGTCAAAGCTTGAAGCAGGGTTGCATCATAGTGAAACCCATACGGAGATGAATTCTTTAAGTGTAACTACGAAGAACAAAGACACGCAGAAGACCTAATAGTCCTGTTCTAAAACCAACACTACTTCTATACGAGATCCTTAGGACTACGTTGAACAGAAATATGTTAGTTCACTGTGGAAATTGTAGGAGAAAATTACCTTTTTGTCAGCTGTAGACGAGACGTTGCAAAGTTTTGCGGTGAGTCACTCCACTGTCGCGTGATGTTTGAAGTTCGAAGGTCAACAGGCAGTAAAGGTGATTGGATAGCGCAGGTACAGGGGTAGGGAGAGGGTTAATCATGAAGGGAACTGGCTAGGGTTACTCCAGGGCAGCAAACCATAGAGTGCAGAAACTATGTTTATGGCGGGGTGGTAGGGCGCTTACCACTCATGGCGAAAATAGCGACATTTTGACACGGACATATTTGACATAGAATGAGTGTTGCCATTGAGAAAATAACCTTATTTTCACCACATATACAAGACGTTCTTGCTTTAGCCCTGATGCACTTGGATATCAGTTCATTAGTAAGAACGACAAAAGCAAACATACATTTTCCCATCATCAAAAACTGTTGGAGAAAGGATCAGGAATACCACCATGCAGGACAACCTCACTGGTGAGCGGTTAGATTACAAAATGGACTTCATCGCCCACAATATCCGTGTCACACCGACTGGAAATGGGGGCAACTGAAGACAGGAGCTCAAGCAAAGACAACCAGGATAATTCAGTACTCTGTAAGGCATTGGCATCCATGAGAAGTGGCCATCGAGCCCATTCTGAGTAGTTCAAGGTTCAAGAAAGCCATAATAACAACAACACGGCATAACATTATGGTTAGACTGCCTACCAAGAGGCTGTGGGTTCGAAACTGACATGTCCCGATATTATGCCCTTGCAAAAGGCAGTTAACACCGATTTTCTCCCTCTGGTGAAAATAAGTACTTGGAATGACCTTCTCTGATGACCAGAACAAAAAACATTCCACTATTCGTTTTCCATAAGGGATCAAGAGAAAAAAGATTTCCTGAATGTCAAAGATTACAAATTACGCTTTACAAGCTCAAAGCAGATTACAAAAGATAGTGACTAATCCAGGAAGTGGGCAGAAAGGATAAGTCGGCTCATCCAACGCTATATGAAGATTGAGAAAAGGCTGGGATTATTTAGATATTAAGACAAACCCGCATATAGATCAGATTAGCAGAATTGGTTTTCCATTTTTAGAATGGTTCTGAGAAGGGATAGAACAGGTAGTGACAACACAACAACGAAAATGCAGTTTTTTCTTGTTGTCCACAATGTATATATTTTTTTCTCTCTTTTTGTGGATCTTTATATGTAAAAAGGCATTATATCTTTTATGAATTGTTCTCTGAGATACAAAAGAACTCGCATGTAGATCTGTAGCGCTTAGGTAGTATTTATAGCAAAATATCCGATTAAGTTATGGTGGTGTGATATTCAGGACTCGGCTAAAGAACTTATATTTAGATATAATATTTCTTGATACGATTACTACAATTACAAATTGATTTCAATCCTATACTAGTTGCATCTATACGAAAAAAAAGAGTGATTAGCCAAATTGAGTGCAGATACATAATCCTGTCTACCAGATATAAGACAAGACCTGGACTGACCACCGTTCAGGACAGGCCGGCATATCGGTGGTCTGATTCCTAGTGTAGGAAACGGGTGCGCGGTGCGCGGACGAGGAACGTGCGATGTGCTCAGCTCTGCAAGAGGAGTCTTCCTAGTTTCTTTACAAAGGTAGGCTGGTCTTTTCGACCGTTTCAAAGCACTATGTGTTGACAATCATAGTTACTATTCAAACGTTGTCTGGTAATATTTGAACAGAATTCTAGAATTCTAAGTGCAGACACTTAAGATGCTCTACGGTAAGAATATTGGCTCTGCCCTTAGTGCTGAAATGACTGTTATGCGAACCTTCATAGATTCTATCTGCTTATCTACAGATAAAGTAAATAAAGGGGAGAACGAAGCAGAGGGAGAAAGATATGCTGCAATTCTTCATTTCAACTATGAAGTTTGGGCAATTCTTAGAACGGCATAAACTTTGCCGAAAAAGGCAAGCATTCCAACCATGAACATTTCCTCCACCAGACGCGACCAGACCATTTCCTCCAACCAGACGCGAAGAGCCTGACGTCATCATGAACGTCAACTGCACGAACGAGACGGAGCACGTGGTGCACCCTGGGAAGGCTGGTTCCGCCATTTTCCTGTCCAGGTATGTTCTATGTCAAGGTCAACAGTTGATTGAACAATAAAATTGTGACAAAATCGTAATTTTACATTTTTACTTCAATAGATTTATATTGTAAACGGAGTTTTTGACTCTACCATGTAACATGTACCAGTCGCAATTTTACTGATAGACAATTTTACTAAATTATCAGTGATTTGTAAAATGACAAAAGTAGTTTCGAGCCTTTTCACGGTGACTTCAAACGGAGTGGAAGCTTGCTGCCCTATATGCCATCAGGCATATTAGGAGGAACTAAGGTCTATTAAAGGTAAGTTAAAACGGCAACTCTCCCGCTAAGTCTTGTTGTGTCCACTTTCCAACAGTTTCACGTCATTGTCTAACGCGGCAGTGATCGCCATAGTGGGGCTGCGGATCGGGAAGAACAACAACGTCCCGCTGATTCTGGTGCTGGCGCTGGCCTGTACGGACCTCGGCACGGCGTGTGAGTACCATGGGATGGAATTTATCTATTTGCACACAAACATACGAGGGTGAAAGATGCAAATGTATGTGTAGGGGAGGTCTGAAATGAAGCAGACGTTGAAACAACGAGAACAGGTTGCGTATTGTAATAGCGGTCTGCTGCATTGTGTCTGCAGATGGTGGCTGTCCTTGGTGCTGAAACATCCCCCGTTTGGCAAAGCACAGACTAGATGCACTAAACTGTCCCAATGCAGTTCTGCCTGAACAGGGCCCACCCTCACATACCAAATTTGGCCCAACGGTCCTTTTATTTGCGAGTAACTCTTAACCTGGTGTCTTTCAGTTCCCAGCCTTGTTAGTTGGTGACTCTACGTATACACAAATGTTGGCGCCACACTACAGCAAAGGAACTATATCTCTATATCTTTAAAACTGAAGCGAGTTCTAAAGTCGGTGTTTGTATGTTTTTCTCTCGCTGTGCGCAGTTTTCGACTTCATCCCGGCCACCATCACGTACTTCGTGGGTTTCTGTAAGAACGGCGGGCAGCCCATGTGCTTCTTCCACGGCTTCGTGCACACCTTCCTGCTCACCACCTCGCACTGCATCGTGGTGCTGATGGCGCTGGAGCGGTTCGTGGCGCTCTGCTACCCCTTCCGCTACAACAAGCTGGTCACCAACAGGAAGGCCAGTCTGGTCCTGCTGGGCTGCTGCGTCTATGCTGTGAGTTACACGTGCTCTATTTAACACTGTTATTTGATTTTGGTAAACCGAATAATCTTTAAACCCAAAATATTCATGTAACTATACAACTTATACTGGAAATAAAGACACTGCCATGTAGACGGAAATATGTGTTCTACATGGCACTTAGGAAGTGGGTAGTTGGTTATCTGTGGGGCTTGTCTGTTTTCATGATGAAAAAATGCAATACATAAAATTGGGACAATAATTTCAGCACCACGGAGAAAACCAATGTTGATACAACCGATCTTTACCAGCGCAGAAAAGTGATCATAGGAACGAAATACCTGTAGATACCTGTAGATACCTGATCATAGAAAAACCTGTAAACACTTTACATAGCGTCTGCCTTCTCTGTCAGAACTTCAATGAGCTAAAACTTGGTAAAATTTCCCTCCTCCAGGTGATTTTCGCGGTGCTGCCCCTGCTGGGGTTTAACCGGGTGGTGGCTCACTTCGGCGCGATCTGTTTCTACGACTGGTACGACCGCAGCACGCTGGGCAGCATCTACATCTACTGGTACTGCATTCAAGGTGCGTACACAGTTACTGTATACCGCCACTCATGCTTTCCTAGCTCACAGCAATGTCTTACACATGTCTCGCTGGCAGGGGTTAATTCCACCCCCCACCCCCCTTTCAGGAGGACCTCTAGGAGCGTGATGTTGTCAGGCTAAGAAAAGTCAGTCTTTTATACAAATACACGTTTCCTTTTTCCCCAACAAAGGTACTACTATCTGTGTCGGAATCTATATAGTCTTCGGTATAACACAGCAGCTTCGCAGGCACACGGCGCGTCGGCGGCTGGCAATATTACACCGGCCTGCCAAATTTATCTTTTACACATGCATCTAACTGTAAGCGTTGTTTAAAACTACATGTACGTGTATCTAGTGATCATTCTTCAATTCTACATGGTGGCAGCAAATTCTACTGTATGTTAGTTCACTGGTTATTCTCTGAGCTGATACTAGATACTTCCACATGTTTATTAGTCATTTTGTACACAACGCAGGTTTCCTGCTGATCGCGACCCTGGTGTTCTGTAACATGGTGGTGGTTCGGGAACTCCGCCGCATGCAGAAGCGCATGCCGAACGCAGCTGGGGCCGCTCCGGACCCCTCACTCACCAAACACCGCGAGTTTACCGCTTATATGGTGGTGGCTTCCGTCATCTTCACTGTCTGCATGACCCCACTTACAGTAAGGAAATGTTATGTATCCAAACGTCGAACTTCTTCTATGAATCTATACTTACTGCCATCAGTAAGAACAGATTCATAGATTCAAAGATCCATGTCTTCTGTGGTCAGATTGTCAATACAAAAATTCTTTTTTTAGATGTATATATGATGCTGTATGTATAGTTTGTGTTTCTATGTTTGTATCGTTGTTTTCTAATTGTACGAGTGAAATACCTGACATAAAGACATTCAAAGGGAGAGGGAGGTGTATGCAATGTTCAAGTTTAAAACGTAGCATCTCTCCGGTACCCTCTTTGAATGGACTGCACATTAAGTCCGGTCTTAAGCTTGTTGCAACCTGTGCAAGACCATATGCGTGCTTTGGGTGGCATAAGTTGCACTGACATACATTTCTATCAACATGCATATTTACTTTTAGTACCGTTGCGGGCTTTTCTGTTTCTGTGTGTTTCTGACATACTAGGAAAACGTCTGCATGACTCCGTAAGAAATTGTTTCCTCTTATTTTCTTACAATGTAGTTTGGATATCTGTTCACCATAAGTTAGAGACACTGGTGTCGCAGGGACTGCATTAGTGTCCGCTATGAGGGATAGGACATACTGGAGTAACTTTATCAAGTGTACCTCACCGGATTTATAATCCGGAGGCATGGTGATAAGTTAGTAGTGGTTGGTAAATTAATAGGAAGCAGAGATGTATGTTATCTACAAGCAGATGCAGGCGCGCAGAGCTAAAACGCTTCTTGCTAGCAAAACGCCCAAATGCCGCAAAAAACAGGAGTAAATGCACTTGGTAGGAGCTTAAAGTGCCTGAGCTCTCCGGCGTCTGGCCCGAACAGCCTCAGAGTTTGAACGATGCATGTTACTGTTAAAGGTTGCAGTCCCCATCAAGGGGCGTTATGCCGTGGTTCACTGTTCATGGTTACATAAAAATTTTCCTGGTTACATTGAACCTGTATATACTGGACACAGCGTCTTCCCTCGTCGCATCCAGTACAAGACAGTGCTTAGGGAAGCTTTTTGCTAACAACATACATATATTTTCATTGCAATGCATGATTTTGTGTGTCTTAAGCCTATTTCCCGCCTTCAGATCCGCACCCTGTGTAACCATCTCGGCGTGCTGCCCAGCCCCAACATGGACTACTTGTCCGTGCGGATGCACATCATCAACAGCGTGATCAACCCTCACCTGTTCTGGATGTTCCGCGCCTCCGCCAGACAGCGCATCTGGGAGCTCATCAAACGGTAATAATAATAATAATGATAACCGTAAATTAGTAGCAAAGTACTCAAGCCAAATCAGTGTGATGTCAGTATATGTCTTCGCACAGTCCGATCTATTGCCGACTATTTGCTAAAAAGAATAAATACCAATGGAAGCCAAGCATCGGAATAAATAGGGAGGTCCGGGTTTTACAAATTTGAATTTCAGTTTACGAAATCTCCTTAAATTGACCATCTTACTAAGAAGGATCCGATTGCCTCAGCTCAGCTAACAGGGATTTCCTAAATAAAGCTTTTATAATAGAGTTGATTATTCTGAGTGCCACAATCTAACTACGCTAGATCATCTCCTGCTACAAATCTTACCAGACTAGATTATCCCCTGCATGGTACCAATCTTACCAGGCTGATTATTCTTGCTATCTCTAACACTTGTCCTAAACCCCACAGGATTGGCTGCTGCTGCCGCCCTGGCGAAGGGGAGCACATGCAGCTCTTCAACCTGTCATCCTCTGGTGGAACTGCATCTGAGCAAAACAGGAACAACTCAGCCTCTGCCGACCCCAGCAAGACCAACTCAGCCTCTGCCGACCCCAGCAAGACCAACTCAGCCTCTGCCGACCCCAGCAAGACCAACTCAGCCTCTGCCGATCCCAGCAAGACCAACTCAGCCTCTGCCGATCCCAGCAAGACCAACTCAGCCTCTGCCGATGACAAGGCCAGGGTCTACAAGCCTGAGAGTGATGATGGCCCTCAGACAGCCTAGACGAATTGCTACATCTACAAGCTTGCTACATCTACCACAAGCCTGCTACATCTACAAGCTTGCTACATCTACAAGCTTGCTACATCAACAATCTTGCCTATAAACCACTCTGTCCACACTCGTGTTGTTTACTAAATGCACTTTGTAACATTGAATTTTCCATTTCATATGTGAATAAAAAGATGCGTTGTGATATCAAGAGCATTTTTAGACTTTAGGTATTTATGATAAGGTACCATGTGCAATGTGTCGAAATTAGGGCATTAGGTCATTGAGGCTAAATGTAGGAACGTTGATGAATGTTAGACATCCAGGTAAACAATACTCTACGAATGGATCAATGATTACGTAGATAATTTCCGGACTTTTCGAGTGACACAGTGATCAGTTACAGAGATAATTTCCGGACTTTTGGAGTGTCCGGAAATTATGTCAGTAAGTGATCCAGTAGTACAGTTTGAATTTCCTACGAGTAACGGACCCTTTGGTATCGACCAATAGTAGTGCGCTTAGAAGTATCACAATTACTTGGCACTGTTGATATGGGACAGAAAAGCGCAATATTCTGATATTTGGATTCAGATTACTGTAACGAAAAGTCCATATTCTGCGTAATGCCACACTCCACCCAGGTGTGAATGGGTACCTAATTTCGGTTGGAGAAAGTCGTATTGAGGTCACCTTGTGGCGCCGAATGTCAGCCGCACAGACCCTTGCAACAGTTCCACAAGTGTTATATATATATATATCAATACAAATATGTTATATGTATCATGTTGATTGTAAACCCCGCATCAATTCAGTGCTATAAAATGCTGCGATTGTACGGGTAATGTTTGACCAATAAACCATGTTATCATTATTATTGTTATTATTATTATGGTGTAAAGTTGTTCATGTTCTTGTGAAACTCTTGTTCAAAGATGCACAGATAGCAAATGCGATTAAATGATAGACTAACATCATTTTCCACTCAGTGACAAGTATAACTGTGATAGGTCTTGATATAAAAACCAGTTGTTCATAACCTTTGGGTCAATGTGCAAGGTTTTCATGCTACTAGCATATTGTGGCTGTACCTTCTATTTACTTGTGGGTCTTGATTGTTGTACATGTACATGTACAGTATTTCCATTTCTTGTTGATATTCTGTGCAATTCTTCATCTTTTACCAAGCTGTATACATGCAAGTCTGTAGATTTAGTTTTGAAACAGAAAGTACATGAGTTAAGTGTCTTCTGGAGAATACAAATAGAGTACAGTTGAGTAACAATTTACTTCAACTGTGTAAATACAGTATCCAACTGTGAATATTTTTGTGTTGATAGTGGTACTTCTTAATAATGTTATCAAAAATGATTGGTGTGATGGTACATTCAACTGTATTGTGTTTAATATGTATTATTTCAATGAAATAAAAATGATGAAATGAAGCATTTGGCATGTTCTGACATTTTACTTGTGTTGAGAGAACTTGATAGACATACATGTTTGTGTTGCAATTTGATAGCCTTATGTACAGAACAGTCACTATGCAGAATCCCCAAGCACAATGTACCAAAATATCTACACATGTTCAGCCTGGTTCTGCCTTTCTCTAACTTTTTTCTCATATCAATGTTGTTACCATCGATCAACTCTTAACCACTGAAATCTTAGCTTTCAGTCAAGACCTCAACATATCCTCCTGTTGTCCTTTATAGCACAAACCATACTCTTCTTGCTTTCTTTTCTTACTTAGTAAACAATTTCTTGACAATAAATAGAAAAAATGTTCTTGCTTTATATACAAAGCAAAACACACCACAGTTCAATAAAGAAAAAGGCATCAACATTCTCAAAAAGTCCTTTTGCTGGCTGTTTGACTGTTTTCTGCAACACAATTCTGAAACCTTGTGATTTCTCAAAAATGGCTGCCATATAAGTTACTTCTGATACAAACGTGTACCTGTGTATTGGTATTGTATATTATTGATAACATATCTACAATATTCTTCACAGAGAAGCATCCATTTGGATAATGTCTGTACTGTATCTATTCAAGTAATAAAGTGTGACCATTGCTGGTGTAGATTTTTCTTACTTTGTGGCATGTCTATTGTGAATTCAACAATTTAATTTCAATTCCTTATGACTATACTCTAGTGTTGACCAATACAATGTGTAAAAAATATTCCAATTTTTTTGCTAAGGAGTTTTCAACATTTACAACTAGCTCACACAAAAATGGATGAAAAAAAGGGGAAAACTACACACAAAGTTGGGTTTCTTTCCAAAGGAATTATCTTTAGGAAACAGTGTATACTCCATCAGAGAATGGTCTCCATGAGAAATGTACATTTTTTTCAATGTATGGACATGCAAACTGTTTTCATTGACTTACTTGTACCTTATTTACAGAGTCAATCTAAATCTAAATCTACACTTAACTAACTAACTATAGGGGACTTATGCACCTATCAATGTTCACCCAAAGGGGAAATACTCAGATAAGGAAGGGACTTCTTGCACGCACAAACGTGTTTGCCAATTTTGCTTGTAGCCCCTCAGCCAAAATAAAATAAATGTTTTTCCAAGTGGCTTTGACTAGTTCATACAGCTGGTTCATACATATCTCAAGTATCGTAAGAAATAAAAGTTTATTCTTAACCTTAATCAGCATCATTTGCTGGATATATAGACACTTTTTCATCTTGCAATGAAAACAAAACCTTGTTTTTTTGTCCACAAAATACATGTACCTGAATTGGGCTCAACTGTGCTGGCTAGTCAGTCACCACTTTGCAGGGTTGCAGAGCCCCCTAGGGATCACATTGAAAAGTGCAGTTCTACTAGCAAGGGGCTGGCAGTGTAACAAACACTCTGTACATACATTTGTAGACACACTAGACTGTACATGTCGCTTCTTACAAAAGTAAGTGGCATCTCTAATTTCTTGAGTACTGTAACAGTTGTACTAACCGACATTGTAAGATTTATATTGTAATATTTGGTATATCTCATCTATGTGTTTTCTATTCGTTAATTGTCTAATTGTAGGTATTATTTTACAGCTACATTGTACATGCATATGAAGACCTCTTGCACTGTTCAAATGTATGGTGATAGTTTGGTATTCTTTGAGCCTGCCAAATGTTGACCTGAAAACCTACTAAGAAATGGTGGTAACCAACACTTGGTGGAGTGTCCATTTCTATATTTTCCCACAGCAGCAGGAAACCCAATCTTCGCAGGGTTTGCAGCACTACTCTAGCTGTAGAAGCACCCCCTAGTAACATGGCTTGGAACTGCAAGCATGCCCACCAAGGCAAACTTGGACCAAGGAGAAAGAGTGTCCATTTTGTTGCCATGTGTGGTTGTTTACATTCTGAAGAATGTTTTTTTACCAACCTGAATTCACCTGACAACTTGTCTTGCAATATTCAAGAAAAATCATTAGAAAATCATAAAAGAAGTATTCTCATACAACAATTCTCACAGCTTTCACTGTCAACGTCAATAATATAATATTAGTATGTAGTATATACCATATTTTTTTTCTGTTGGAAAGCAGAGGAAACATGTGCATCACGTGCAGCAGCATGAAGAACATACAGGCAGATACCAGACATCACCATACATAACATAACAGTGCAGAAGGTTTAACTACAGCAGCCACTTCACTACACATACAAAGTCTAGATTGCTAACCTACCAATGGAACAGGGTAAGACTGTACTTTGAGCTTCTTAGCTTGGTCTAACAGACATCAGGTTCAATCAACATCATCGTCAAATCCAAAAAACAAAAACAAGAATCATCTTTGGATCAAGTCAAGTCACTGCAACAAACTCAAATCCAACCAATCAACTGTGTGGAAATCATACTCTATAGCTTTGCTTATGAGAATTCTTTTGGGTTCTGATTTTCACAGAGAGCTTACGGCACTTTTTCTGAGCTACGGGGTCCCTCAGCTAGTGAATTCAGCGGCGCCTGGGCTCCAGGAATATCGCGTGTTGGCAACACGAGGTCGCTTGCTTTCTACGAGATCCGCTGCGTAGAAGATGTCATGCCTCATGTCTGTGGCCGTGGACTGCAGAAAACGGAAAAAAAGAGGGCAAATTTGGTCACCTTCCTTCCCTGTCCACTCACCTATCCTCACTTCCTGTATGTAAGTTAACCTAGTCCTAACAAAATCACTCTCAAATTTTGATGATTCTGTTTTAAACGTCCTTTTTTTAGTGGAAACCACTGTGGACGTCAAACCAGGGCCAGTGGGAGTGCTGAATCTGTAATTTCTGTATGAGCAACATGAAATGGTACTGCAGGAAACTGCAAGAAAAACACTGAATTTATGGCTAGTTCTGTTGTATTTCTGAAAGGACTGGAAGGCAACATGTGAGAAAACCAGCACTTCACCATCTCCTGCTAAAAAAATCATATACTACCACAAAGGAACAAAAATTTTGATTTTGTTCAGGAACTAACAGATCCTCCACTGCAAACCATCTTTTGTATTTCACCTTCCAGAAGCCAAAGACACATACTTTCACAAAAAAGATCTGCAGGTAATTTGAAAGAAGTTGGATACGATCATGTCTTTGAACTGATGTCTGCTATACACAAAGGGACCATAAGTTCAGGGTATTTCTGACACATTTGCTACATACAGTACTTTACCTGCTTGGCTCACACTCCATTTTGTGGCAAGACAAGGGCATACCGATTGGTTGAGTAATGCACCAATCACAGCAGGGGAAGGCAAATCCTTGAACCTCATTGGGTACTGGCCAACAGCAATGAAAATCCAATAATATTTCATTGGTCAGTGGTTGACACTTGTATGTAAGACATACAGACCAGGAAATGAATATTAAAAAGGAAAGCACTGAGTAGCTTGTGCAGAAATACCCCAAACTTTGCCAATAGCCAAGCGTACATGCATGCATGATTAGCAGTAAGGCATTGTTTTTTCTATCCCCAAAAGCCATAATTACACAAAAATAATCATTACTGAAATTCACAACATCAATTATAATAGATACATGTACCTTACATATAATGCACAATGCAACACAAATCGGTAACCTTACAGGTTCTCACAATAATGATAATAATACAGGACTTTGCAAAATAAATAATGAATTTCAAGATAAAAATAAGTCAATCACAGCCACTTGAACTAACAAGTCTAATTCAAATCCCTCTTCAACATATTTGGTAAAGAAAAATCCACTACAGCAATATGGACACTGATGAATACAATGTTTTCAATTCTTGCTCATGATAATATTCAGGTTAACAACTATCCTTATACTTAGCTTTAAGGCATTATTTATAAGCTCCAACGATCTACTTGTTACACACTAATGACACCACACACACATATATTTACATACATTTCTCTTCATCATTTGCTTAGTCGACGTAAAGTCAGAGAGGAGTACTATTCGAGATGCACGTTTTCTTAAGACTTTTTAGGTAGACTGTGCCATAATGTCTTGGGTACATTCCTGAGCAAAAGGGTGTTTTTTTACTTCAAAAAAGATGTAAAAAGCTTCACTGCAACTGTTTGAAACATCAACATGCAAGAGAAGCTTTACAGAAATCAGGATGTGTACTTTTGGATGTTTACTGTTGCCTGGTGATTACTGTATGCTGAGGCAACACTAATGTGATTTTATGGATGACATCGACATCTACTTCTGCAAAGATTTTGTCCTGTTACAAATGTATCTTTGTCCTTGAATGATAGCCAGTGATCAACAACAATGCTTGCACCATGATAACAAGTTGAGTCTTGAGAAGTCACAGTCAGCTCCTTATAAAATCAATCACAAAATGTGACATGTCACAAAACCTTCCGAAATGAGAACACATGATCTAGAATGTCTTCTGAAAGAACAAGCCAAATCTTGACTCTTGTATCAGATTTGAGGTGTCTAGAAGATGTCATCCATAAAATCATTTCAGTGCTGCCTGCCCAGTGTTTGTGAAACTTAATGTGAAACTTATAAAGCTATAGAGTGTGTAAGAATGAATCACTTCCTGCCCTGCCCTGAAGACTGTGCATCTGGCACCATGGCATACAGCTCCATGAGATGTGGGGACAGCTCCGAACCGTAGTAGCCTGGCACAGGCTGGTGGGGGGCCTCTAGTCTCTCCATTTGCTGTGGGTAGTACTGGAACCCCAGGAACGACGGCTGGTAGAACACTGGCCCTGATCCGAACACCGCACTGTTCACCATCCCCAACCCCGACTGCTGCTGCCCCATTCCTGATCCAAACCCTACATGGCTGGACATGCGGCCCATTGATGTTGGGTCACTCTCAGACGTGAAACTAAACCCTGCTCCACTCACTACACTCTGCTGTATGGCGTTCTGACTGCCGTACACAGAACTCATGCTTTCTTCCACAGACCCGTAGCTCCTTCTGCCTGATCTGCTAGACCCTACCTCCCTATATCTTGCACTTGATGGCTCCATACTACTAGGAACCATCATGTTATCCCAACCCCCCATTGCATCTGACTGGAAATTAGTAGTAGCAGGTCTCAGCGGACCGCCAGTTTTCGTGAACCCCGTCGCTCCATTGCTACTTAACGTCTGCTCCGAGGTTGACCTTGGGACTACGTGACCTTGACCCTGCGTCCTTACCAGGCGAGACCGCACCCTCCTTGGAAGGTCTTCGTCTTCGGTGTAGACGTCTTCCCTCTTGACGGTGAGCTGGGACCCGTCTTCGAACTCGACCTGGTACATGGTGACTGTGCTGTAGCCGACAAACACAGCGTTGTACAGGATCCCATCTGTCCAACGCACCTGGAGGGAGTAACACAGCAACAAGTTAGGTCAGAAATATTTCATATCATGTATAATGACAATGGCAATGATGTTTAATTGCACATTCATGCCCATGTGGACAAAATGCATTGCATGCAGTTTAACATAATATTAATTCAATGATCCCTTCAACTTGAACAAGTTCATTATTTTCAAGTTCATTATTTTCATGAAGGGATCAAGTATTTGTAATCACAGTAAGTTTCTGGATAATATCTTTGAGACCATTGCTTTGATCTGATTCCAGTATCTAACATTATTATGGCTGACAGCATTTAAAGGCTATCAAAATCAAAATCAAGATCAGGTGTTTGGTTATGCTTCACAGAATCACACACCTTTACAGTGATACGTATTAATAGAAGAGGACTGAGACTTGCCAACTCTAAAAAAAAAAGCTTCAAATTTTTAGGGGAAGCCAGCAAAACAAACACTAGTTTTCTGGTTTTGCCTGCATGTTTTTTTTGTGTTGGCAATTACTGCATGATGTGCTTCTTTTTATGTGAAAAAAAAAAAAAATAAAAACTCACCGTGACGGGCGTGCCCTCCATGGGCGGGCCGTCCCTCTCACAGTTGTGGCTCTCGATGTCCTGCGGGAACAGGTTGTTGCTGTATGACCCGTCGTCAAAGTTCACCTCGAAGAACGTCTGAGAGGTCAGCCCAATCACCTGGCACTGGTAGTACCTAGGGAAGAAAGAAACAAGATATTTACTCATTCTTTCACTGATTCATTCATACATTCACAACAAAGTAATTATTCAGTAAGCTGAGGTAATTATTCAGTAAGCTGAGGTTGATATTCTAACTGTCTTCAGTATCTGTAAAAGCCAACTGGCCCTGAAAAAAAATTTGATCTATTATCAATATTTCTGTTTTATTTATCCATCAAGCCGTGCATTGCAGTGCAAGCACATCTAACCCTCGGAAGATGGGGAACAACTGACACTAAACCGGATTGTGAGGGAGGGAGGGTGGCTCATCTCTGTGGCATGGCAGTTTTACAGTGGGTCTCTGGATATGCATAAATCAACAAGATAAAGATGTTCACTATCACTATCTTACCTGACGTGTTGGCCATCAAGCTTGGCCATGAGGTGTCCTGTCAAAGGGCTGTTAGAAGTGTGATGTAATCAGGCTAAATAAGTCCAACTCACCGTCCATTCTTGTGTTTAGCGATGACGCTCTGTCCCACGCTGATGTCGGTGAGCGGGCGATTCCGCGCGCGTTCCCTGTTGCACGTGTGGCGCTGGCAAATCACGTAGACGGAAAACGGCCAGTCTCCCGGCTCCATGGCCATGCCGGCCGCGTGCGCGCACGTGACGTGGAAGGAGAGCGCACACTTGCCTGCCGAGCACTGGATACACGCCCCCATGTTCACTCCCTTCTTCATGATCTTCTTGCAGTAACAACATTTCTGGAAACATAAAATTTGAGAATTAAATCGTGTTCTTCAAATGCCTAAGCTTCATGTTAGGTTCTAATCATGTTATCTATTTAACAAAAACTAGTTACACAACACGTCTTTTGTTTGTTAACAGAATCACCTGTATGTTATTTATAAAATCTTTTAATGGGGTGCACATCGGTATAAATATAAGTGTCCAAATTTGGCAAAAGACCTGGATCAAGATCTTTAAGGTTACCAACATAAAACAATTCAACTTGCAGAATCCTTTACTTAAAACCTCAGTTGTACCTTGGTACGGTTAACTGAGTTTTTGCCAGTGTACACTGACCTCTTACTGAATTTTTTTGCTGACATGTCGACACAAAACCAAGGTTGGTAAGGCTTTATCTACGAAAACAAAGCTCAGAAACTCACCAATCTGATCCTGGCGTTGGGCACTTTGCTGATGTTGATGGGCCCTCTGGCCTGGACTGACTCAAACGACACCTCCTGTACCGCGATGGCACAGATGATGTGGGCCCATCTCCCCGTCGTGGTGGGCTTCAGGGCTCCTCCTCGCATCACACACAGGCAGCATTGCTGGGGATAGACAGGAAGAAATCTTTTAATACATGTGCCGAATGTACAAAGGGTGATAAAGAAAACATAGTAGGCACTAAGAGATGAGGAGAAAATTGTTCAGGGCTCCTCCCCGCATCACACACAGGCAACATTGTTGCGGATAGACAGGAAAAAATCCTTTAATACATTTGTACATGTACTGAATAGACATGCTCAACAAAGGGTGATAAGAGAAAACATAGTAGGCACTAGGGGATGAGGAGAAAATTGTTCAGGGCTCCTCTTGGAACATTACACACAGGCAAGATTGCTGGGGATATACAGGAAGGGTTCATTTAGTACTTGAATAGAGTTATACAGTGGGAAAGGACAATGTGGAGGTGTGAAAAGGGAAAACAGATACACTGGGGATGAAGACAAAATGACATTACTGACATTACATATAGACAACATTGCTGGGAGTAACACAGTCTTATGTCATGTACATGTAAGTGGATATTACGATAAATTGATGACTCTATTCTGAACCTCCAATGTACATTAAAATGTTATAAGTACAAGTCCTGGTTGCTTTTGAAAACTCAGGAACTTTTCAGCCCAAAATACTCCTGGGGCTACTTTAATCAATAGAATGTTAAAACAAATGATGAACTTGAACATGATTTTTGAGAAAGGTGTTTCCTTACCGCATCCCAGGCTTCTGCCTCACACCTGCTGCAGGTCCAGTGTCCAGAGTGCAGCTCAGGGTCAGACACTCCGTAACAGCCTGCAGGACAAGGATGCAGTGGGTCAGATCAATACTTGTACAGACACAGAGTACATCAGTATCACTCTGTCAAAATTTGAACATGCATACGTTGAGTAACTGGTGATTGGTAAATGTATGAGTCTATGACTAGGTTTGTATAAACTGTGTTGCATCATCATGTGGCACTGGAAGAGGATTAACATTCATCTGACTAGTAACAGTTGATTTCCAGCCTAAAATACAACAACACTGAATGGCATGAACAACATGAAAAACATCTATTTTCTTGTACCTCAACCCTCCAGACTAAATTTTTAGCTTAGGAGCGCATGCGCTCCTAGCCTCAAAAAGTTAGGCGCGCAGGCAAACATTTGGGCGCGCAAACAAAAAATCTGGTCGCGCAAAGTACTTTTTAATTTAGAAGCCAAGACAATAATGTACCTAAGCAGACAATTAATAATTCTTTCATTATCATAGAAAAAAAATCTAAATTCACCATTTGTACTAAAAGAATTGTGATAAATGAAAGACCAAACAATGATTTTAAAAGTAACTGTCTTTAATGTGTTCAAAGTCACTTCATCTCAGTCGTTAGACCAGGCTGACTGATATGTCGGTCTCCTAGGCCTCTGCAGGGTTGGACAAGTTTTCTAAAATCCAACCCTATTGGGCAAGTGCATGGTCATTTTCACTTGCCCGAACCAACTTTTCACTTGCCCAAAATATAAATGACATATATCTATGCATTTATCATTGCAACAATGAAATCCTTTTATTTTTTGGGAAAAAAAAACACTTAACAGATAACAATATTAACATTGCTACTCAAACCATTTTGTTAACATTAAACTTAAAGGTACAGGTTTTCCACAACAATGAAGACAATCTTCTTTATTTTTTACAACTTTTCAGGTATTACACTACATGTCTGAAGTAGTTTCATTGACAAAAATAATTCATAAAAAAATAAAAGACAATAAAAAAAGCTCATGGAAAAAGGACAGAGTAGAAAACAAGGGGAAGAATCTATTTGGAATTGCCTATAATTATTTAATAATAATGCTACACAAATGTCTAAATACCTTGAGTTGAAACTTTGCTATTAATATTAATTATTTCTTCAACTGTATCAAAACAATCTACAACTTAGTTTCAGTTGACCTTTGAACAAATGAAAAGTCTGCACAACAGCGATCTGCCCAAGTTTTCCTTAGAGGAGTTCTAGTAGAAAATCATATCAGTCACGCATTGCCAAACTTCCCTATCCCGCACGCTCCTGGGCCATGAGGGAGGATCTCTTTTCAAACACAAACTTTGCCAACAATCAAATATTTGTGGCTGATAAAGATATTTATCTCCTTGGTTTCCCCCCAAATTTAGGCCAGATGGAAACATCGTGTATGACTACCGGTCGCGCTAGGTCCACTGCACTACACTGCACTGCACAAGTTTTGAAGGCGAGATCTCGTCACCTGACCCCTCTAATGGTATAAGGATATCAAGTCTCGCGAGAGTCGGGCCGCGAGTGCACACCAAATGAAAACAAGATGGCGACCCGGTTGTGTCGGGTTTGTTTTTTCGCCGGAAAATAGCTGTTTTGCCGCTTTATTTGCCGAGATAATGGTATCTACGGACTTGTAATGGGTTTTCTGACAAATGAACATGATTTTGCCTGGCATTGATATGACATTCTTACGGGAAAAAATAAGAAATTTTTGCCTCTAACAGCGCTATAGCCAATAATTTAGGCGCACCGCGGATTCTCTGCCGGTCGCGCAGTGCGCGACCAGAGTAACAAGTTTAGTCGCATTTCTTAATTTTTGGTCGCATATGCGACCAAAACGGTCGCAGTCTGGAGGGTTGTACCTGTACGTGTAAGCCAGAACACACACACAAAAAAAATATTGCCACTCACTTGCGTGGACCTGTAGGCTGCAGTGCTGACACTTGAGCACAGCGCTCCTGAGGTTGGCGTCGATGAGGGGGTTAGAGTCCAGCGGAGACGGGCTGACGGAGCACGCCGCGAAGCACAGCTCCGGGATCAGTACCAGGCTACGGGCAGCGTAACCCACCGGCCGCGGCAGCCGACAGGTGTAGGGGTTGGTGCCAGAGGGAGCATCAGGGTGCACCTGTACACAGGGATAGATCATGTATGAGATTTGAACACAGGACGTTTACATTAAGTCAACAATATATATGGCCTCCTTCAGTCAATGTTGACCATGGTGAAATCCTAATTGATAACAGCTCTACAGCTTCGACTATGACTGAGCAGTCCTATACGAGAATGACAGTCTCTACCACATAAGGTACATATTATCTACTACAGCTTCTGAAAAATGATTCTAGTATTTAACAATAGGTAACACATTACTGTCTCCAAAAAGAAAATAGGGACATGTTTTGTAAGCTATTTCTCACTGTACAGACAGAACATCATAAAAGAACTTGTTCATACATGGACTGAACTGTTTTTCTTTGAATTATTGAACATTTTGAACCTCTATTGCTTTTGTAAACTTCTGTTCTTATTGTGATGTCCTAGACTGAAAGACTACACAAATCTCACCGTATTGTATGGCTTGAAGAGTGCGCAGACAGCACAGTAAGGGTCCAGTTTAGCCATCTTATCGTTGTGCATCTTCTCCAGAGGGAAGTTGGGAGGGCTGGACACCCACAGGCCAGCCATGGACTGCATCCAGGTGTCAAGGCTCTCCTCTATACCGAAGGGAAGGTCTGGAAAAATTGTAACATTCAGATTTTAAACATACATGTAAGCATTAACAATCTCAATGGAAGATGTGAAACGCTTACCACTTGTCCAGACTCTACTCTATACCAAAGGGCAGGTCTGGATAGAGCACAATACCTTGAGTTGACAATTGCCTGGAAACTACCGCAATGTGGTACTGCAAGGTAGAATCACTGAATCACGTGCACTAAAATTTTCTTGAGAGAAAGGTTCCATACCATCTTATTTACTGCATTATTAACATTGTGCTGTTAAGAATGTCTACAGGTTTCTAAAGCAAAGTTATGAAAATATTCTAATCATCTATACGCCTTTCCCAAGGCGTTACCTTCATTACTTTGTATCATAAATTCTTCCTCCTTTTCTCAACCTTACCTTCATCACTGCTCTCCTGCTTGGTGACTGAAGTTGGTGACTTGGGTGGAGCCTTACTGATGGGATGCCTCCGTAAGGGTTTACTCATCTTCTTAATCACCGGGATGCCTAACGTAGAGGAGCTCTGTGATGCCTGCCACTCTGTCTGCCCTGACGCCGAGATTTCCACGATGTTGACAATCTCATTGTCACTAACCAGCGTGGGCATTTCTGGCTCCTTGCTGGGGGTCGTTGCACCGTTGCCGGCGCAGAGCTTCTTTCTGGGGGGTTCTGGGGAAGGAAGGGGGTCTTCTCGCTTCAGGAAGGGGGGTAGTCTCTCTTCTGGCTTCAGGACTGGAGGGCTTCTGCTGTGGGGAAAAGTCACAGACAGGGATTCTGTTACAAACATATGTTTTAAAGCAAATGCAGACTTTCCTCAAATACATTTACGTATGGTGGTAGAGAATTTCAGACAACTTGTGCAAATGTTATGAAAGCCAGTAAAGATGCAGTTGCTATAACAGGGTTTAATTTAAGGATAAATCAAACAGGATTGATATAGAAACTAAGTAGAATTCTTCTAACAGCAAAATTGTTGGGCTTTTTCACAACTTACTTCATGATCTCACTGTCTCTACTCTACCCTGTAAATCAGTGTTGCTATCACCCTGCAGATGAATTTTCCCATGTGGCAATATCATAATTATGATTAACAGACTCCAACTAACAACAATCTCTCAATTTTCTCAATAAACCAGTCTATCTAAGTGTCTGCTTGATAAGTGACTACTCACTCCTCCTGTGACTCCACCTTGACCTGGCTAGTCTTGGCAGTGAGAATGAGTTTCTCACTGCTGATGACAGGCTGTGGTCTGGTCGGGAAGTCATCTTCTGGCTCCTGCTTCACCCTCACTAGTTCTGGAAGACAGAAAAACAACGTTAGTCTTCAAGTTACAACAAAAAATGAATCAAGCAACTGAATAATTTCTTTGAGATCAGACATTTCAGACAGTATCTGCAGCTATCAACGACTGAGAGTGTTGATTTGTATGGTACAAGTCTTGTGTTATGTTCTACCTAGATGTCTAACTTTCTAAATATCATATGCCAAAAAGCAGTTACTCAAGCAACTGGATATGATTTTCCAAAATTATAACCAGTTGCTTGAGTGACTGCTTTTTGGCGTATCATATTACCTGGATGTCTAACCTTCATCAACGTTTCGAAATATCAGTCTTCACCTTTTCTGTCAATATGATGTGATAGTCTTGTTATCAGTCTAAAAGGCAAGGTTAAGTGTTGAAAACTGTATCTAATATCACAGTCATTGTTTGGGTGAAGTTTCTGTCAGTTTGAAAAAATGAATGGTTTTGAATGATGAATTTACACTCGAGTTGGGTGCCTTTCCCAAGGCCTGCTAGGGATTCAAACCCAGAACCTTAGGATTCCAAATCAACAACCCTAACCACAAGACTACACAATCTCTTACTGTATCTCTATGTAATACAAAATAAGCCAAGCAACAGTCTATTAATTCTCTGAAAAGTCAGAGGTTTCACATCTTTCATCAGCGACTGAGACTGTCAGTCAGTGATGAAAGATAGTGGACGCTGTCTGAATCCCTCGCAGGTTCCAATTTTGTGTGGACTGCTATTGTTGATGTGTTCACTTCTCCTCACCAGTCTTCTGCGCAGGTTTGTCCTTGTTGATCTGCTCCAGCTCCTCCTGGATGGTGGGTAACCTCTCCGGCACCAGGGCTGGTGGCACATCTTCCTCTGTCTTCACTTCCACCTTCACCTCAGCTGACGTCTTGGTTTCCTCCTTACCTGTCTTCTTGGGACGGCCACGCTTCTTAGGTGCATTGGGATCTAAGATAAACAGAGAAACGTGAAGTGGAGACATGTAAGATTCAAGAAATGAGAGATGGCTATCTGTGAGTTGAAATTATAGTGATGTGTTCTACAACAGAGTACTGGCTATGAGAGCATGTTTCACAGGTCTTTGTTGGTTGGTGTTTACACAATTACTTTAACACTGATTTTTCTTGAGGGTTTGTTCTGACCTTTTCGTAACTGATTAAGCTGTTTGGCTACCAATTCTCTGCTGGTTACAGAATTAGGCAGCAGGGAGAAGGTTAGAAACTCTTTGACATTGCAGGATACAGCCACAAACGTTTGAAGATTTATTTTTTCAATTTGGAATCAGCTTTTAATATTTCACACCAGGGATCGTATCCCTACTAAAAAATACGTTAAACTTTGTAGGCTTGAAGGTAACATTATGATTCTTTTTACCCTTTGATTTGCAGTCCTTATCAGTGTGTGTGATGGGATGTCTGCGCGCCGCGGTTGTCCCCACGTTTTTGCGCTTCCTCTGGTCGTTGTTTGGGCTGACTCTCTTCCCCAGGGACTCGTGGCTGTGGGAGGGGCGGTGGGCACCGTCCACGTCAGGGATGTAGATAACCTGGGAGTGATAAATACATACAGACATGATAAATATACATAACACGGAGTTCAAAATAACACTGACTGTGATAACTGATTACTGACTATGCAGATAATTGCAGGTAAAATTGGAGTTGTGCCAACTATTTCTGATGTCTATCTGCACCTAACCTGCACTAGTTACTGTATGTAGTGTACTTGGTACTTGGTATATCTGCGTCGATTTATGTTTGCTGTACTGATGGCTATGTGAAATGTTACATAGTATAAGTATTGAAATGGTCTCAAAACAGTTGCCAGTTTGACCCATTCATAGAGCCAGTTTATAGAATAGACCCATTCGACTTTCACGGATCGCATAAACTGCTTACGTCACAGGGGGGACATTTTGACTAGAAATATACGTCACAGGGGGGACATTTCGAAAGTTCCTTTCATGGATCGCATAAACTGCACACGTCACAGAACAAAATAACCTTAAATTGTTGTACGGAATGCCACCATACAATGTTGGTGCCTGTTTTCCTGTCATTTCCGCATATATTACCAAGAAAATAGACGCTTACCTACCTTTTAGTAAAAAAATGATATGCCAGGGGGGACACCGCGAGCGCAAGCCACGTTCGATTTCAGTGTTCTAGAACGACGTTCTTTCGAAATGTCCCCCCTGTGACGAAAGCAGTTTATGCGATCCATGAAAGTCGAATGGGTCTATTTCCAGGAACTTTTCTGACAGAGGTGTACAGGTATAATTTGTCTGGTGTAGGTTTTTTTCTCATGCTACCATTTAGTACATGCACCAGTGACAGGTATGCAGAAAAAAGGAGTTTGAGCCCTGCATACGTGATGATTACAAATTTTTGGCAACCATGCAGTGACCTCCTAGCTGCAACACTAACACCACTACTGACCTGTTTGCCAGACTTCCACTGGTCATACTGGTCTGGCTGGAAGTTCTTGACAAAGGTGTCCATGTTGATCTTGACTCCATCTTTCCGGCAGGCACACTGAGGAAACAAAAAAAAAGAACATGTAAATTTCAGAATCTAAGGACTCGAAATTGACTTGAAATTGATAGGTATTGGGTTCCAAACCCAATTTGATGTTCGTCTGACTAGTATGTCACAGGAAATAGTTGTAGTTGTC
Source organism: Branchiostoma belcheri (assembly GCF_001625305.1). Taxonomy (NCBI): domain Eukaryota; kingdom Metazoa; phylum Chordata; class Leptocardii; order Amphioxiformes; family Branchiostomatidae; genus Branchiostoma; species Branchiostoma belcheri. Next base: position 1,402,910 of record NW_017804298.1, read on the forward strand.
ATTTGAAAGAACATGCTCCCATCTTCATGGATTCTTAGTTTTTGTCATTCATATATATTGTAGCTCTGAAATGTTTAAGAACGGAACAGATCTTCCAAATACAGTGACCAGTTGTACAATGTACATGTATTTGATTCTCTATTCTATAGCAGAAAACACCTGTTATCTGAAGGACAATCTTTAAACGATTCGACAGCAAATTTGTCTCAATATTCACTCTCTAACTCTGTGTGCCAATCCCCTCAGACCTTGTTTTCATAGAAAAAGTGAACTTCCTGTTGTCCTATGTTGTAAAATCAGGATGACCTATGAATGAACCATCCTTCAGTAGACCTTCCCCTTTTATATAAGAGTGGGCGTTGCCCTTCTCTGGTGAATTAAAAGTGGGTGTGGTCATTAAAAGTGGGCGTGGCCTGAGGATTGTTGGCTATCGTGTCCTTGCAGGGGGTCAAGCATTTCCCCCACCACAAACAACTTCTTCAACTGACCACTCAAGAACTATAACCACAACAAACACACCAACCACAAGAGGAACCCATCCCAGGGCTCGAAATACTGGGTGCATGTGCACCTTAGTGCACCCAACTTTGGAGCTTCCACCGAATTTTTTTTCTGTGGGTGCACGGGTGCAGCCAAAACTTTTTGTAGGTATATTTGTATATACTAAATGTATAATAGTATACAGGATTTTCTTGGCATCTAAGTGTCAGAAAAATAATAAAATCTTTGTTGTAGTACTTGTTTAAGATTTTGAAGTTAACTCCCATTTCAGATTCAAGCTTAGAAGAGGAGCAGTAAGATCTGTAATTACTATGTGTAATATGTAGGTTTTGTTTTATATGGTGCACCCAAACATTTTTTGTGGACCTAATTTTTTAGGCTGGGTGCACCCCTGCACCTATTCACAAAAAGGAATTTCAAGCCCTGCATCCTAATTCCGCATCCCCAAAACAAAGGAGTTTCCTAATATAGCTCGGACGGGGACATATTTTTAGGGGTGATGTCACGGAAATAGAAGCACGAGTGTATCATCGCTGGAAATCTCCCCTAATCCCCAACCCTACACTTTGTCATCACCAGCATTAAACTGTGTCACCGGCTAATGCTTGTTTATATGTTACATCATCGCGGCTATCGTTTTCTCTCAGGTGTTGATTTATGTTCTAGTGGCTGTGAAAAAAGACAGAGTGTGTGATAATTGATAATCAACAGAAAAATTGCAACAAACTTCTCCAATATCCTTACTTTACCTAATAGCTATTCTGGTGACCTACTTTTCTTGCACAGTATCCAGACGTTTTTCACCTGTATAAGGAAGCGCCACATACATTGTACATCGTACACATAGCAGCGAGATGCAGAACTCAAGTCAGAAGTTCTGAAGAAGGTGTCTGATAGACATCGAAATGTAAGCACTTACATGTATAGGTGAGGAATTTTGGTAGTGTAGAAGAAAACTCCTATATCGTATAAGGAAGGTATTTCCTCATTAAGACTAAAAACTTAAGACACAAGAATAAGACAGCATGTTTATATTTTTAGGCATCCTTTGACAAAAATCTCTTCCAAGCCCTCTCTTCCTCCCTGCCTTCCTTTTTGCTTCAAGTGATTTTCGGCCCGACCAGGTCTTGAGCTGTGCAGAAAAAAGCACCTGCCCAAGCAGAGAGTAAACAGGGACACACTTGCCAAGTTCCCTTCACAACGACAAACAGACTAAACAAACAGGAAAGCACTTTGTTTCCTGGTATGTCTGAGAAATACAACTGACTGGCTGGTAAAACACCTGTCCTACAAGCAAAAATACAGTGTTTCTACTGCCTAGAAGTGCTTATTTTGAATTGTTCAGCACTTTATACATTGGTAGCAAGATCTAACTTTATACATTGGTAACAAGATCTAACATTGAATTAGAAATAAGTGCAGAGAGATTTTTTGTCCAGAAACAAAAGAGTTATCCTCCTAAAGCATTCTGTAGTAACACTAACAGTGCAGCAAACTATTTAGCCATTGAAGAATGGTAAAGGAGCTACTTAAAAAAAGAAGTTACTTTTTTTGCTTCTTAAACTGAAGTTCTTAAAAAAAACTCTTCAGCTATCAGCAAAAATACATAAAATCTGAGGAAGAAAAATCTACAAATGAGTAAGACTTGTAGCTTTTCTCAAGAGCGAACCCTCCACAGAAATGTAGTAAAGACAACTGTTATGTTAAACCTGGTTGACATTGTTTCCAGCCTGTTGTGTTGAGGAGTGGTGGGGGCGGGCGGAAATGTGTGCAGGAGGTGTGAAGTACTCTACTCTTGGGGATGGATCAGGAGATGGGGGGAGTGGGATCATCAGTATAGCAGTATGATAAGTATAACAAATTTAAATTTTGCCATTGGGCTGACTTGAGATGGTAAAGAAGCTGGCAGGTACATGTAAGTATGCAGAGCAACTGAAAGATAAGAGACTTCTACAGACTGGCTACTTAGATCATACCAATTTATTTTCTTGGTTTTCAGACATTTAGCAGGGAAAAAGTTTGTACAAATGTATGTCTAAGAACAAAATAGAGACTTGACTGGGAAGAACTTGATACCTTAGTTCCTGCATGATACTTCATGTAAGTCCAGACTTTCCTGTCAAACTTTCTTTTCATGTTGGTATTCTAGTTTAGCATCCCTACCCATAAAATATTAATCTGGTACAGCCACAACTAAAAGAAGACATCACCCTACTCCCTCCTCCACAGTCATTCCTGGTCCCTCCCCCGCCCCAAACAGGTAACATTACTGGAGTGTTGAAAGTATGTGGCTGAAGTGGCATAGCTGCCGTGCCGAGTTGAGCCACTCTGAACCAACTCAGCATTCCGGGGAAATCCTTCACAACAATGCAGACACTCCTGGTGCAGGGCCACATGACTCGCACCCAGTCATGTGGCAGAAGTACATGTAGGTTGGCAAAGTGTACTGCGACTACAGAAAACCCAGATTTTTCACAGTTTTCGGTTAATGTTGCATCAGAATTTTGCCCATTGTACATGATATCTTTTCCGACACAACATTTGGAAACCATAGACGGAATGTCATTCTTATATACGATCTTAAATAAGACATACTGCTGAAGAACTATCCACAAATTACAAGTTTCATGCAGGCACAGTACATTCTTCTGACATGCTTGTGGCAGGAGTCCAACACAGGACTTCAAGTACCTGACTTTTGGAAAGGAGTTAGTTCTGAACGCCACTTGTACAATAGCTATCCGCTCCTCCTAATTTCAAGTTTCTTACACTGTTAATTTTACTGCACAATAATCATATGGTAAGCTGGTATGTTATGCCGACTGGCAGTTACACTGGCTATACATGTGATAAAGATATACATGTACCTGGTAAATGTATAACATACATATCTAGTATCCCAGTTTTTTTCCAGATGCATATGACTGATACACCAGACCTTAAAATACCTGCATTTCAGGACTGTACCTGTATGAAAAATGTGTAATACTAATAGTTCTTTTCCTATTGTTTTCAATGATAATGGTACTCAGATGTACTGTAGTAGTACCAATGTGTTATAAGTAGGTGGCGTGAAACCATTTTAATTGCATTTCTTCCGGAAATACTTGCCACCTTGAAGAAGTAAGTGATAGTAAACAAGAGATACTACAATTTTCCAGCCAGGAAATTCTACAAAGAAAGCTTTAAAAGATCACAAGCTTTGTACATCCACATGACTTAGAGTTATTCAGGTAGATTTGTGTGTTTTTACAAATATAGGAAATTGAATTTCCTAAATGTTGAAGGAACCACACCTGGATACCAGAGGTTAAGCCACTTGTGCAAGGGTCACAGCTTTGAATCGTTTGATCAGGTAGGAAAAAAGGCAACTTATGGATTTCGTCGGAAATTCGATTTCCGAACACAGGACGAGCGCATAAATCGTTTAGAGTTTCTTACACTGACTGACAGGTGTTAAACGTTATACTAATTTCTGAAGGTCTACAACATCCTGATTTTCTTGTACAGAAGTTCTCAACTACGGTAAAGTTGAATTTGAATATATGGCTAGCAGGCTAAAATAGACAATCCTCTGAACTATATGTACATTTGTTGGGCTCTTCAAAATGTTTCTTTCCTACAAGAAGTATTATCACTCGATCCTCTCCAAAAGGAAAGGCAAAGAAAGTTATGCATCATGTGAGTTATGAGATACATGTACATTTGTTTTTCACTCAACAAGGACAACGTTACTGTTAGAAACATTAAAAACTTTGTGGTCTAACTTATTAGACTTAACATGTCATGATGCTCAATATTTCAAGAAGTTGAACAACCCCTTTACCTGATAGACATGGCACTTCTGGGGCCTCTTTGATGTCTTCAACATTACAATCATGTTTAATAGCCAATCAGGTTACAAAGCACCACACTAAATGAGTTTGTTGACTATTCTCCTTTGGTTGATCACGTCCCTACCAAACTCTTGGTGTGATTTGCAAGTAACATGTTTGATAGTCAACAAGGTTGCCACTTTACACATGAGTTTGTTGACTTTTTATCGTGTGCTGATTTTACAAGAAACCCTTTGGTGCCATGTTGTTCCCTGTACGGTTGGGTGCCCGGCCTGAATGTGCCCCAATCGAATCCTTGACGGCCTATTTTGCGTTGTCCGAGGTGTGTTGCCAAACAAATAACCGTCCTTTGATCAGGAACCTCCCTACACCGAACGCTTGAATCGTTCCGACCACATTCTCTCTTATCTCTCTGTTTCTCCCAAACAGCCTCCCCCCCTCGTATCGGCGCCAGTGCTCTGTTTGTCACACCGACAGGATTGCTTATTTCCGCAAAGGTTATAAAACACGGCCTGACAAAGGGCTGGATCAAAAGAAAAAGTGGCGCGACAATTAAACAAAGTTTGGCCTGTTATTTCCGTTTAGGCCGCAGGTTCCCTTGCTTGGGTGGGTGTGCTAAATGAACAGGGGGCTGGGCATTCTTTGAGGCCAGGTCTGGTTACCAGGCAGGTTATTTTGGAAGCTGGAGTACAGTGCCCAACATGGGACACGACAAATAAGCTACTTAGGAAACCGCGCAAAACACAGCCAAAGAGTCGCCTGGGACAAACTCGTTAGTGAAATCGGGAAAATATCGTTAGCTATTTTTAGTTGAATCACTTGTAGAAAATATGTTCAACAACAAAAGTCTTTTTGAGCTACACAACTACAAAACAATAACTGAGACTTAACTTAAACATACCTAAATTCAAAACTTGGTCACAGGGTCAAATCATTTAGTTACAAGCCCCAAAAGTTCATTAGCAGTTATTGTGGGGTCTCTGCTGTGGCAGGCATACTGCAATTTTACTTTTAAGGGTTGCTATCTTGTGAAATATCTTTCTTGTAAACCACTCCAGTCGATGAGGACAGTTATCGGCCGGTCAAGTGGTCATTATCGACTTTTAAGGACCATTTACTTGGTTGTTATGGGGGCAAGTGTAGCATGGCTGAGTGTCCATTATCAGGTCTGTAACAGCCACATACTAGACCATTTTAGGTACTTAAACACATATTACAACTTATGGGAGAAGATTAACAAGAAAAACACACTGACAAGCTTTTCTTTGTACCCTCTTCAACTTATAGACAACATTTTGCTCTAGTGGCCCTACAGATATATTGCTATAGTACAATTAAAAACACACTAAACCCATCTTGATAATTTTGGGCAGGGAAAAATGTTTTGAAGTAGGGATGTAGGCTAGCAGGATTTCCTGTCAAATATAAAAGTTTCTAGTAAATTTCTGGAAGGTCTACGGTGAAAACTTTGCTCTTTCTGTGAAACATATTTTCTGAACAGATATATTAACTTCTTTTCTTGGATAAACTTATTTTAGTTCACAGATGGTGGATAATATATTATCATTTTGAAAACACACTGCTTTTTACACAACTGTGCAACACTGAAGTGGTACAAACAATTATGAAAATCTACACAGTGTAAACCACTGTCAGCCCTGCCTCTGTTGTACCCATGGTACCCTAATCAGGTTAACCCTTGACCTGCTCTGTCTGGTTATGACTGTTATGTCTGCCCCGCCTGAAAAGCTCTGTGTGGGACAAAATCACAGAGACTGCCCGGGACTACTTTTTACCTGGGCACTGCCCACACAGACTCACTCAGGTGTGTGCTGAGGGGCGGGGCTACCTGGTCACCAGTCAACATGGTCATGGAGGAATGCAGCGGGATATGGTCTAGTGGTTAGTATCCCTGCCTCTGGCCTAAAAGTATGATAATTCTAGATCTAAATTGGTGTATCACAACTTCAATTAAAGATATATCTATGATGTAATCAGTTACAGAAATTACTAGATACAGAAATAGGCCAGAAAAGATGTTTTAGGGAAGATGCAGTTGATTTTCTTACAGAAAAGATTGCAGAGTACCAGAAACCCCCAAACACACCCTCAGAGTCAAGTGACAATTTCTTTTCTCCTTTTGCATGCATTCCTCTCACCCACTGTAACTAAAATAGTTAGAAATTCTATCCACTACACAAGACTACCTGCTCTTCATACACACATGTATGGCATCCGTGATATCTTGTACAGAGTGCTTTACCGAGACAGCTACGGCGAAAGCTGCCTTATCTACTCTTCCACCTGTTTCTTTCAAGACATAAGAGACTTGCGCGTCACCTTAAATTACCTGAGAAACTCGCAAGGACGTTGATTAGGAGCCTGTCGCTAAGTCTATACATAGAAACGCTGCGACAAGGACGCCCAAGGACAATTCTATTCATAATACATAACAGCATTTGTAGCAGCAAAACCTTGGGGGTAATTATATTATTTCCCTCAAGGTTTGCTGGACGTGTGCCAAACCTTAAGGAGGTCGGTGTTTGAAGAAGGAGGGGCTTAAGAAGGGCGGGGCTAGGATAAGGAGGAGGCGTGGCATGCCTAAGTCTCAGACTTCATCTGGTAGTGTTGACTAAATAAGTGCTGGCGACAGCGGAGACTTTACAGTGTAAGGGTGCCGAGGTGTGCCTGCGTAGGCAGGTGAACACTATACGCTGGTGAAGTTTAGACATCCAGGTAATGAGACACGCCAGAAAACAGTTACTCAAGCAACTGGATATGATTTTGGAATCGGTCAGACGTTTCAGGTAGTATCCACTAGCTTTCGTCAGTGACACTAAGAGACCAGAGGAGAAATGCAGGTTTATAAGCATGAACTATTGATTGATATACAAATAAGTGAAGACAATAATTTTTTGAAAGTTCATTTCCAAAATCATATCCAGTTGCTTGAGTAACTCCTCTTAGGTAAACCCTGTCAGGAGGTTAGAGCCCGGGTAGCGTGACTCTAACCGCGACGGCTACAGGTATTAACCAGGTGAGGGACTAACTGACTAAGGGATTACACACCACACAAAACCTGCGTGCAGCGTAAGCTAAATTCCTTGGGAAACTACAGACAATAAAATGGAAAGAGGTTGGGTCTAGGACAGAAGTCCTTGGTGAAGGATCTGTATTACATAAGACACAACTAACTACACAACAAGTAGTAATTTACCACTGTCATAAGTTGAAATGATAATCAATTAACTGCATAGTACACAGATATAAAACGTTATTGTGATCTTTACCAAAGAGAGTATCTTCTTCATTTGAAAATTGATGTGTTTTGGCTGCTACATCATACAAGAGAATTATCTTGTGTCTATGTAACAATTTATAATAGATGAATTTACACAAGAAGCAATGGACATTTCCTGTTTACATTCTTGGAAGTTGAATAGATCCTTTTTGGTGTTTGTGCCAAGGAAGTTGAAGTTTGAAGGTCAATGTCCCAAAATAATCTTAGAACAAAACAGTGACCTTCTATATAAAGAGATACTGTTTCAACTCCCAGCTTTGTACTTTGTACAATCCCATGAAATTGGCCCACTTTAGTCAGACGGAATCACCACAAATAAACCCCTGTGAACCCCGACCCTCTGCCCCCATGTTAGTTTACATTACTCTGAACCAGGCTTTCAAACCTGCGTATCAGAACCTCTTTTTTTGTTTCCAATTCTAAAGGTTCTAAAGAAAGCCAAGACCCCCGGTCCCTCGCCGCGTTGCTGCCAAATTAAGAACCCATAAAACGGTTCATTGGTAAAATCAACACGGCCCAAGAACCGGCCTTGTTTGCCGGCTCAGAGCCGCGGTGCAGGGTTGAGTGGAGGGTTTAAGCGTTCTCCCTGACCCGAAGACGACAGATATTGTCCCCAGAAACACGGGAAGGGTGGGAAACCCTTACACACAGACACTCACGCTCACAACACACTAATAACTGCACGCATTCCCCAACACACCACAGCTTTCCCAGGCGTAACTTTCAGACAATTTTTGAGACGTCGACCTGTGGGAAAGAACCTTGGCGAGACGTCAGGAATGTCTTAGACAGTAGCGTCCGTCGTCAGGTGTTAAGACGGTTCAAGTAGTACCACTTTCTTCCATTAAGGAAATCATGTAACCCTACGCTACTTAAGCAGAAGCCCAAACAACGACGCTGGTATTGTTTATCACACATTATATCTCTGTCACACACACACGCTTCCTTATACTTTATCTCAATTACTACTGAATTAGTCAATATCTATTTTGCATCTATGCCTTTCAATCACGTAACCTATGAAACAAAACTATAGTGCATATAATTTGCTACGTTGACACACTTTGGATACAATAGGCCTAAGACAACAGGGGCTAAGCCCTTATGATGTAAACATTAGTACAGATTGATGCAAACATGATTAAAGCTCACTTACATGTAATTGAAGCTATAAATATGTACCTGACGAAATGTCATCAATGTATCATATGCTACAATGAATTTAAATGCCTGATAATATGTCATAATATGACCAAGATGGCAAAGGACTGTCATGCAAAATCATTTTTTAAATCTGTGACTGTTGGACCGACCAAAACTGTCAATGCCTTCAATTCAAAGCTAGACAGCCACTGGGAAGGGATAGAGTTCACACCCCTCTCTCTCGGCTTGATGTAACATTAACTCTCCTACAAACTCTGCACAGTAGCTTAAGAAGCAGATCTCATAGGCAATTTACTGTCTCTTGTCAAAACATTATCTGTATCTGTATCGCAGGCACGCATATCCATCTGAAGATCTAGACTTTAATTTAAATGCTGGAGAATCATCAAATCTGTTTCCTTGTAACACTTTTTACCTGTATCTTCCACTAAAAGTCAGTTCCAAACTAGTTGGCTGGTTTCCTTCCTGTATGGTTATTCATATGGGGGACACAGTAGATAATTTTGCCATCCGCACTACCCTAATATACGAGGTTACTCAGCAGCGTGTTAAGCCATGTGTTTGTATAAAGTACAGCACTGAAAGTCACACTGGCCACACTTGTAAGGGTTTATCGTCAGTGTGTGTAGCCATGCGTTGGTCAAAATGTCTTTTGCGTGCTGCAGAATAGTCCCACTGCTCACATCAGTACAATCAATCTCCTGTATGCTTTTTCATATGCTTGGATAGGTGAGACCTGTCAGCCGTCCTGAATCCACACTTCTCACACATAGTAGGGTTTTTCTCCGGTGTGTTTAGCCGTGTGTGTGTCTAAATGGCATTTCTGTGCAGCAGAATAGTCGCACTGGTCACACTTGTAGGGTTTTTCTCCTGTATGCTTTTCATATGCCTGGATATGTTAGACCTGACAGCCGTCCTGTATCCACACTCCCCGCACATGTAGGGTTTGTCTCCGGTGTGTTTTGCCGTGTGATGGTCTAGATGTTCTTTCTGTGAAGCAGAATAGTCGCACTGGTCACACTTGTAGGGTTTTTCTCCTGTATGCTTTTTCATATGCCTGGATATGTTAGACCTGACAGCCGTCCTGTATCCACACTCCCCACACATGTAGGGTTTGTCTCCGGTGTGTTTAGACATGTGCCTGTATAAATCTACTCTCCTCGAAGCAGAATATTCACACTTGTCACATTTGTAGGGTTTTTCTCCTGTATGTCTTCTCATATGCACGGTTAGGTTACACCTGTCAGCCGTCCTGTATCCACACTCCCCGCACATGTAGGGTTTGTCTCCGGTGTGTTTTGCCGTGTGATGGTCTAGATGTTCTTTCCGTGAAGCAGAATAGTCACACTGGTTACATTTGTAAGGTTGCTCACCTGTGTGTTTTCTCATATGCCTGGATAGGTTAGACCTGTCAGCCGTCCTGTAGCCGCACTCCCCACACATGTAGGGTTTGTCTCCAGTGTGTTTAGCCATGTGTTTTTCTAAATGGCCTTTGCGTGATGCAGAATAGTCACACTGGTTACATTTGTAAGGTTGCTCACCTGTGTGTTTTCTCATTTGCCTGGATAGGTCAGACCTGACAGCCGTCCTGTATCCACACTTCTCACACATGTAGGGTTTTTCTCCGGTGTGTTTAGCCGTGTGTGTGTCTAAATGGCATTTCTGTGCAGCAGAATAGTCGCACTGGTCACACTTGTAGGGTTTTTCTCCTGTATGCTTTCTCATATGAACAGATAGGTAAGAACTGTCAGCCGTCCTGTATCCACACTCCCCACACATGTAGGGTTTGTCCCCAGTGTGTTTAGCCATGTGTTTTTCTAAATGGCCTTTCCGTGATGCAGAATAGTCACACTGGTCACATTTGTAGGGTCTGTGCTCAGTGTGTTTAGACATGTGTAGGTGTAAATTGCTTTTCTTTGCAGTAGAATAGTCGCACTGGTCACATTTGTAGCGTTTGTCCACAGTACCTTTCACCACAGGCCCGTCCGTCTGCTCTGTTTGACTCTGTACGGGAGGATGGACAGAGTTTACCCCGTACACTTCCTCCGTTAGAATGTCCTCTTCCTTGTCCTGCTGTCCTCCCGTGTCTGTTGCCGGGTCGCTGCTGCTTGTCCCTTTCCCAGGGTGCACTGTTGGCAGCTCGTCCACAGGAATCTCACAGCTTCTCCGGTCCATAATGTTCTGTCTACAAAACTGCCCAGAGTAGGTTTAGAGTTGAAGTCAGATGGAAATCGCCTCAGATTGGAGAGAAATGACACACTCGCACAGCTCAAAATGGCGGAAAAGTAAGCAGGGGTCAAACCAATTGACCATGATATGACTTCATAGAGAAAAGACAGGTTCGCCATTGGCTAGTGTAAAATCTGTTGTGTGTAATATTATTAGAAGGCCACAATCACTCATCACCATAAAGCCACAGCACAAGGCCTGGGAGCACGTCACCATATGACTCCTGTGACTTTTCATCACTGAGTGTCGCCTGTATTTATTATTTCTGTAACTCAAGGTTGGAAGGCATCATTCAGGTGATGAGGGGGGAACAATGGACCTGATCTTGGGGAAACGGGATCAAGGCAAACGCTGTGCATGGACGTCCTTGCCTGCAGTTAGTGACAATGACCTTAAATGACTTTACTTTTGCCTTATATGTGTTGATTGGCGCCAAGTCATAATGACATAGCAAGTTCTGTCAGCAGCCAACCAGAGTTTACCACCATAGTTGGCGATGACTAACCCTCTGTTCCACCATCCATCCAGCCATATAACCAACCAACCAACCAACCAACCAACCAACCAACCAACCAACCAACCAACCAACCAACCAACCAACCAACCAACCAACCAACCAACCTGGATAGATAGACAGATATTAGATAGATAGATACAGTATTTTTGTCTACATTGTGCACAATACAAGAAGCACAAAGTTTGTATTTAAAGTCACTTCTGACTGGTATTAAATCCCCTAATTCTCCTCCCTTCTCTAACAACCCAACATTTGTCCAGGCCACTTCACAGTTCGGTTGAACTAGTCCAAGGCCACATCAACCTTTACTGAGCTTAACTCTCCCTCGTTTTCCCCTCCTTTCCTTTCAACCTCCCATGATCGACCAACAAACCAAAAATTAAGCCAAAGTGCAAACCAGGTTGACACCCTCTCCCTGTTTACTCCGTGCATTTTTCCCTCGCCGAACAATTTCCTTCCATCCTTGGGCGAACATTAAGTCAAGAAAGGCCTGACACTTTTCTGTCAGAGTTTGGTGATGTATTGCTGGAGTCTGACAGGCTACAATTAAGTGAAGGTATCCTTGAAAAGACCAAACTGTCAAGTGTCTGTCAAAGCCGCATATCTAAGTGACAGGAGCTTTTAATTCGCCACTTTTCACAGGCATAAACCGTGGAGGCGAACAGATTCAATACAGGCTGCACTGTCTAGGGAAGGCAGCGTCACTAGGAACTACGTAAGCATGTAGTCAAGAACTACAGTACCCAAATTTTTCAGTGATGTTTCCCTGTCTACAATCATAACAATATTGTCAGGAAATCTGTACAAAGAGCAATACACTTGTTCAAGGCGACAAACTTCATCAGTCAAACTTGGCCTCGGAGTTTGGACCTGTCCAATTGATTGCGCAACAACAAGTTCTTTCTTCAGTTCTCGGATGTTTGAACTTGAAGGCAAAAATTGAGCAAGAGGTCGAAATCAATGTTAGGGATGAAACCTAAATATCTGAGTGTATTCGGTGCCTAAAATTCTGTGTACCAAAGATACAAAATTTCTACGGCGACTATATTTCCATGTTAACTTGCAGTTTATAATTAACTCTTTTAAATCCGAGAACCAACAAATTGAATTGTAGTAGCCTAGTAATCAGGTAACCAGAAGACCAGCAAAATGCTGACCCAGTAAAATCAGGACAAGGGACGAACACTTGCTGACAGTTGCTGACCACCAAGTTGTGGGAATAAATAGTTGTAAAGGAAGAAGGCAGGGGGTTGAGTCAACACATCTGCTGTACATCTACACACAACGTGGACATCTTCTTGTTTAATCTAGCAGCACAATAAAACCATTATATACAGTACAGTACATTGTACAATGGTGTTAAGAACATAGTTTTCTTTCATGAGTTTTATCAGGAGTAAGAAACATAAACTGTGTCATGAATATCAAACATACCTGTAGTATTACTGTTTGGATGCTACCTTTGTAAAAAACTAATTAGAGTTCCATGTTAGGAAAAACAAGCCTGTTTTCCCCCAATTTAAACAACTTGAGTGTTTGTCAGCGGATCTTGGTTGAAGCAAAGTAAATGAGAAGACAATGTGTCCATCAGTCTCATGTGATAAGGAGATACAAGGGAGGAAAATATTGTCATTGACTGATTGAGAGTGATCACTTGATAGGGCTGTTGTCAGAAGTCAAGCGCTGACTGGATTTTATTGGCTAAAACAATTATCTTGTTTTAATAGGAGTGCCAAAGATGTACATTCAATTCAAGATTTCAAGATACATGTAAAAACTGAGGGATGGGAGGAAAACTTGAATTTGATAACATTCTTTCCCAAAAACTATAAGGGCAGAAGTGATGACTTTTCCCTCAGATTTTATTTTCATGTGGATATTACAGTCTAGCATCATTTCTTTAGTTGGAGAATCAAGATCTTAAATACAAGGCATGATCGTCTGTTACTTATGTTATAATTTTGTCACAAGTTTATTTTCTTTGTTGTGTTGATGATTTCAATGTTTTGTATTCTGGGCCCCATCGAAAATCAATTTGTCAGAATTGAACGGGCCACCCAGCCATGTGAAAATTTAATATAAATCTTTGAAAAATTCAAGAACATCCACAGTCACACTACTGTATATCTTATAACAGCTATCTACTTCCCTACACTATTCCACAATACGGAGTAGCTCTGTATGATAACAGACAGGTCTCTATAGAAGCACACTTTGTCCCTATCGACCACCATGGTCGACGTACAACAATCGTACGGTAACGTGTTGCACTCGCCAAGTGTTTCTTTAGACGCTACCATTAAAGTACACAAACAGGACCCATTCAGTACCCTGTTTTCCCAGGGCAAAGGTGCGAAGACAACATTAAGGAGGGTGGCGCAACGCGAGGAATTAACCTTAAGGTGCTCGGCAGGTGGCCAGGTGGGAAGAAAGGGGGTGAAGTGCGCACGGGGGGCAAGGTCGGGGGGATTGTTGTGAGAGAAACAGTTAGTGGGCGTAAAACTATCCAGTTCTGGTCTCTCTGGATAAACTGCTGCTGCTTGTTTGTTATTGTAATGCAGTGTCACGGTGAGTTTTGTTTGGCAGACTTGGATACAGGACTTTAAAGGAAGGGAAGGGGGGACAATGGAGGGAGTTACTCCACGGGAGACGGGCCGACGATAATGTTACTTAATTGCCTTGAAAAGAGGCGTTAAGACTCAAGGATAATGACCTTAAGGAACTACTTTCTTTCTAACAGAGCTAGGACATTGGGACTACTTTCTTTCAATTTAAAGAAATGGCTCACACCACAATCTAGCCAAGACCAGAACTTGAAATAAATAGCAATTTTACATCAAAATTTGCTGACCAATTGTTGCTTGAATTTTACAATCTCCAAACTGGTCCTTCGACTGATTTTATTTTAAAAAATTCCTTGTATGCCTGTAGATGATAACTCTTAACATCTCAATTATTTTTGTGGCATTTTAGATACAAAATTGCCAAAAGTGATGCAACATTCAAGTTATCAACACAATTATAATTTTCCTATCCCTTATCCTATCGAATGAATAAATATTATGAGGAACTACTTTTTTCCATGGCAAGTTGACAACAAAGATCATCTGCTGAAGAAAACGTCTGTAGGATAATGTGTCGGACGACTGTTGACCAACAACTTCTCACTTACCCATTACCACAGAGAACAAACACAGGCAGAGACCTCCCGTTTCAGGCACAGACTGTGGGCTAAGTGCTGGGACAATGGTGCAGGTGGTTCATTCATACCGGTGGAAGATTCAGTAACACGCTATGCCTCAGATACATACTGCATGTACTGGTATTTTTCCATTAAAAAAAATTCCAAACTTGTGCTACCATATAAACCCCATCAAATCAAACTCAACCTTACCTACATGTGTACAAGTACTTATGTAAGAACACCATAACTAGCATTGCGAGAACTATAAGTGTTAGAGAGTGACTGTGTATATTTTCAAAATAAATGCATGTGTTGATTTTTGCTATTGACAAACTAACTGAAGTGTTTGAAAACATAACCTACATGTTTCTTTATAACATCTTTATGCAGTGTTGCCTAAAACTAGCTTGATTGTTGGCAATTTGTTGCAACCTGTTCCAGATTTCTACACAACAACCAGCTCTTTGTAGCCTCAAATGTCAGGAGTCCAGAGTTAAGCACACAGGTTTGGCACAGACTTATTACTAAGACAAACTACCACTTCAACTTGGTCTGAATGGTTACCTGTTCTTCAACTGTACTTAGGAAAAACGAGAGGCCGTGTAACTAGGCAAGTGTCCAAAACTTTCAAGCCTTCCAAGAAAAACAGGGTAAGACTCTTGACACTTGAGATATATGTATAATGCATCAAAATATTTATGCACATACTATAATACAGGTACTTGAGTGTTGATAGGGAAATAGTGGAGACTGATTCAATACATTGTCTCTAAATTACCTGTACTTGACTTGGGAGGAAGGAAGGAAGGAAGGATTATGTATGTACACGTAGTAAGTTTCGTAGTCATCAGACAATGGATATTTCCTCTTCCTTTCAGGTGTTTCCCAATCTTGACGCAATTGCGAAGGAAATACATGTGTATGCAACAATACATCATCTAGGTTTTCCTTACTTATTCCATGAAGACTTACTTAGTCATTGGTTACATGACAAGCATGTTAAATATTTTTTCACAACATTTAAGTTCAACCTCTTTGATATTACAGCAGTGCCTATTCTAATATCAGGACCACAAAAAGGAAAATCATTGTGGCCTTATGAACATTACCAGCAAAAAGATTTTACTGTTAGTGGAAGACTGATGTGACAAATTTGAAATGCTATTTATCTCTTTCATACTCTTTTTCTCATCTTCCGAAATCTACAAGGTTGTGCTTTCAGTCCACAAACTTGACACAATGGTCTAATGTAGCAAACAGCTTGAAACTGTTGATGTGACAAGTTGGCTAAAGTAAGATCATTTTCTCCCATCGACACTTGGGCGCCAAGAGAAGAAAAAAGCGACAAAATCTGCCGTCAGCGGACTTGATTTGTGGTAAATCTGATCTGTGCTTTCCTCAGCATGACGCACAGAAAACCAATTAAGTCCATTGCTTTCTTTGCGAAGGGGATGTTCCTGTGTTTATGGTTGGAAGTCTACACCTGAGAGAAACGGATGCTTTGCAAGCAAATTGCTAAAAGACGTTCAAGTAAGATGTTGATTGAGAACTTGGGAAAAGTGAAAAAGTAGTCCCTTCCCCTGGTTGTACATGTACATGTTGTACATGTCAATGTTTAAATTGTGGATCTCCAGTAAAAGAAAAACACCTTATTAGAAAAATATCCAAAGCAATCTGTTCTTCAGTGTTTCTCAATGTACGGTAAAGCCCTTAGAAATTATGCAGAGTGCCATACTGTTACATTTATATGCCCTTTTCAGTTGAGGTAAGGTGTACTTAATTTACTTGTTTATAGTTGATAAATAGAGTACAATGCAACAGCAGCTGGTGCAACAATGGACAAATTTTCTGTCACATGTCATTGCATAATCTCAACTTCAACTTGGCACAACATTTATATGGTTCAATGTTTTCACTGTTAAAAGCATCCACTCAGCACATACACACAATAAATGTACTGTTCCCTCACAAGCAATGCTCGCAGCACGTGTGTGTGATTGACACAGGAACCCACTCTGATGGTGGGAGGGGAACATCAACAACCAAATCACTTCTTACTGCTGATTCCGGATGTATGGACACGCACGGAACACTCCCGAGAAAAATATACAACCCATACGTACCCGCCCACGTATTTATTACCCAACATTATGAACAAAAACACTCTTGTAGTCTGTACGTGCACGGTAACCAACCTGGGGTCACTGAACTTTAACTTTACACCACAGGTTTGGCAGCTATCTGTACCTTGTGTTCATACCACTGAGTTAGGGATATCAGAGAAAAACATGTTTGAGGACAGTAAAGCTTTGTTTTTTAGATTTCTTGATGACTTTGGCTGAAGTCCTATGTTTACAGAGCTGTATTAGCTATACCTGCAAAACATGTTGTTTGCAATGGACACAATGGCACCATTTCATTTTGAAAACTCACTTGAGAGAGTGGAACAACAAGATTTCATATACTGTACATGTACTTAGTACATACATGTATACCTCTATACTTTTAGGTGTCTGTGCATGTTCCTATTGTAGCACTAAAACATTAGATATCTGTACTTTCCAAATACAAGTGATCTATCTCTAGTCCCAACAAAAATGTCTCCTTCAAATATCATTTTCACATCCTGGGAATAAAAGAGGAAAATGGTCTTGTACTGACTTAAATCTATGTTGTTATAGTATCATATCCTTTTGTTTAAAACTTCCGTTCTTATTCTTCCGCCACGTTTTTAACTACTTACCATGTCTTGGGTACAATGTCTCAATTTTCTTAAAACAAAAGTCGCCACTGTATAAAGTAGGGTTTGAAACAATCCAGCCCTGTGCCCCACCTCGGTCACAGATATACATGCCCATAAATGCACCAGGGTTTACATTGGAACTTGACACAATAGAGTCAAGGGAAGGGCATGGACCTTCCTGTTGTTTTAGCCCACCTACTGTGCCACCTACCGGGGTGATCACTGTGTGTGGAGGGCTGAAAAGTTACAAGTACAAGTACACAAGATACTCAGGTCACTATACTGTGCATTTGGAATCTCGAACCACACTTTGCAGGTAGACATTCCTGTAAATACTATTCTGACAAAAGCAAGTACATCACAGTAGAGACAGAAGCATGTTCTTTCAAATGTTTGATACTTGATAAAGAAAAACAATGGACATTTCATGTTGGATGTTTTCTCTCTCACCCTTGATGTAATATAAAATTAGAAATAGTAAAGAGAGAAGCATGTTCTTTCAAATGTACATTACTTAACTATACAATGAATCAGTCACAAGTTAACATGTAGGGCTTCTAGAAAGCTATCATCGATATCTGAAAATGATTTAACATGATCATGAATTAACCAATATTATTAGGGCTCAAAATACTACATATGCTTTTTCTGCAACATTTGATTCACAATGCTAAATCTGCGATCTTTTGGTTTGCCAGAAGATTCTTAATGTATTTTTTCCTGCAATCTCAAACATTGTTCTGCAACTCAAAGGTTGAAGGGAGTATCATGAGCCTTGATTATGTAGCTAGATCTTGAATCATTCTCATAAATCAATTTATACCAGAAAATGTTAAGAAGTAACAGATGAATGAAGAGAGCCTTACCGGTTTGGCCCTCTTGCCGTAGTCTATCCAGCGCATTGTAGCAAAGTTAGTGGACTCAGCACAGTTGAAGCCGTGGTTGTAGCCACAGTGGTACCCGTATGGGAACGTGATCATGAACTCTCCTGGCTCCTGGGTGATCTGTAAGGACAAATGTGCATCTATTTATGGGCAAAAATCTATAATCAATTCTCTATTTATTTTCTGTTTTCATATTGTTAATACTACACACACACTACAATTATGTGAACATGTTCAGTTTTTGCCATGACATTTGCTTTAAGTGCCTAACTACTGATCCCAATTCATGGTTAGGAACTGTCTGCCTAACTCCTTTCTTGCCATTATGGTACATGTAAAATTTCCCTAACTGGTACCCTAACTGGTACAACTGCCACCTAGCAACAATTGACTGAACTGCAGGGTCTCACTTGACTATCTTTGGTTGGTGTTACCTACAAATCACACTTTTAGCAGCCCTTCCACTGGTAAGGTCTTGTGGGGAGGGGCTCCATTGAGTCATGGATACAGTTATAGTGCATATATGGTGACAGTTACACAGATACCAAAGCAAGCTGCTACTGGTATGATCTGTCCCTATAACAGTATAAGATCTGTGTAAGACAATGTTGCCATGTACCTTGTCAAATGGGATGCCGTACTGTTTGAGAGTGTAGGGAGAGATGAGGGTCATCTTGTGGCGCAGGAACTGGGAACAGCTCTGGAAACTTCCTGGGAAGAAACCTAACAACAAAGAACAAAACAATTTAAAAAGAGGAAAGCAGTTTCTTCAACAAGGATGAAACTTTTTCCAAAATCTATCCCTGCATGTTGTGTGTAATTTGTATCTGAGTGATGAGAGATATGCTTAAACATTAAAAGAATTATATACTAGCAGTTGCATTGATGATACTATAGTACCAACACTTACCACATGCTAGCCTTTCTAGTCTTCTCCCATGTTCTGGTGGGATAGCATACCTGTACAGAGGGAAAGCAATTGGATCTTAGAAAATCCCTGACCAAGACATAATGATGATCACTTGGAGTCACTCAAGTATAGTTGACTTGCATTTCAGAGACGCATATAAAGAAATATTTGACTACATATAGAATTAAGTTGATTTTTACAAATCCGTAGTACCTTTTCAAATACTAAACTGTTTAGTTTGATCTCACTTTATTTGACAAGTAATACACTAGAACCTACACATTATGTGGTGTGAGTAAATTTGTCGTTTTTACAAATGATGAAGAAACCCACCATGATTTGGGTGCACCAAAGTGCACATAGTTGATACTGTAGAGATCCATGTCTTCTGTGTGCCAGGCAAATGTGGTCTTCCACATGCCAAAGTACAGGTACGCTGTGTTCACTCCCTCGATCTTAATGCCATAGTCTGTAGGGGATAAAATAAAACATAAACAAACAGTTATTTCCTCAGTCAATCTTGGCAAGAAAGTCAGGTACCCTGTACTCACTCATTAGAAGTTTAAGCTCTAATCTGTTGTAGATAAAATAATAAGAAAG
The DNA here is from genome assembly GCF_001625305.1 of Branchiostoma belcheri. Taxonomy (NCBI): domain Eukaryota; kingdom Metazoa; phylum Chordata; class Leptocardii; order Amphioxiformes; family Branchiostomatidae; genus Branchiostoma; species Branchiostoma belcheri. Next base: position 1,422,779 of record NW_017804298.1, read on the forward strand.
ACACCAAAAAATGTTTCTTTTTTTCAATCATGACAAGACATACATGAAGAAGTACATGACTGAGATAATTCTTACCTTCATTTATCAAGTCCAGAATTGTGTTGAGACTGTTGATGTTCCATTCCTTCACTCCTGGGTCATACAAGGAACCTGGGAAAAAGACAAATTTCATTTCCATGTTAGAATATTCCTAGCATTATACCTAATTGTTAAACAAGTGATTGTGATTAAAGAACTTTGCTATCCATTTATTCACCAACCTGATGAATTCTTCACAGAGTGTAGAGTAGTGCCTATCAAATCATTCATGTACAGTGACAATATTCTTATGATATTTGAAATATTGAGTTAGGCATGTACCTGAGATATCTGCCCCATATATGGGCTGTATGAAGGTGATGTTCTTCCAGTACTTTCTCTCCAAGTCTTCATAGTCAATGTGCCGAGGAGTCCGATACCTGAGGTGGACAAAGGGAAATTTGTGAATTTGCATTCAGTAGCAGAAGTATGACTGGTATCACTTACATTTAAATTGAAATGTAAGAGACATAATGACAATGGTCTCTGATCAGTTTTAAGTCTCTCTCTCTCTCTGTGGTTTATCATCTGTTGTTCCCCGTAACGAGGGTTAGACATGCTTGCACACTGATGCTGAGGCTTGATGGTAGCTCACCATTGGCCTCTGTCCTGTGGTTCTTGGGCACAGCAAACTTCAATACCAGTGTGATTTATATTTCCTAAATTCTGGGTGTCAGCAATAGAATTTGTATCGTGTAGGTAATTTCCAATGCTACCTGCATGAATGCATCTATGTTTTTTTTCTGCAAACATTACGAGCCCTGATATATGTGTACATACTTGTCACTCTCGGCCAGTTTTCTGTACTCCTTCACAGTCAGTGGTTTCTTCTGGATGTTGTACTGTTGGTACAGACCCTGCTGCCCTGTCACCATCTGGAAAGAAGAAGAACAAAAGATTGTTCTGTAAAACTGGCTTGGTTATGCCTTCTCTAATGAATTCCTACACAATGCTAACCCTATGGATAGCATATACATGTACATTGACATTTGGCTGTTGTCTCACAAAAGAAGTTTTTTTACAGTAATGTACGAGATCATGATAGCACTACTGTTACATGTTGGCCCAGATCAAGAATTACTTTAAATAACTACAACATAAGGGAGTAGCTTGTACTCCAGCAACTAGGAAGAATTACATATTTCTAGGAAGTTTTTGCAGATGTAAAAGTGTTTGTAAATGTGGAATTAGAAGGTTTACCTGTTGGATAGGTGCTGGGATGATCATGTCCTCTACTTTATCATAATCCTTGGTTGGACACCACTCCTTTGGTGGGATAACCTGAAAAAAAAAACATAAAATAAAAAAGGTTACACTTCAAAATCTATCCTTCCAAAAATCTGCATAGCATTGAAAAGTTTGAATTTGTATGTCAGATGTTTTTCTACAACCTCTTCTTTCAATGTTATTGTTCACTATTTTTACCTCCATTAAAAATAGAGGTAATGTTTCTGGTGTCCTTGTGTTTCTGCATATTTGTAGTCCGCATATCTAGATCTTATGAAGGACTTTATGTACTGTGATGGTATTTGGTATGTAAGTAGGTCTAGGTAAAAAAAGATAAAGATCGAGGTCAAATGTGGGCCTCCTTGTGGCTCACCTTGGCTTAAAGATCATATTTTGGTCAACTATCCATTTCAAACTCTTTGAGTTTGACATGAATATTTCGGGACAAAACAAAACAAGAACACCTAGAAGTTTATCTGACCTTAGCGAGGCCTGCCCTGTGAGCACCCTGTGACTCCATGTAGCCGATGTAGCTGGAGAAGTCCTTGAACTCCTCGAAGGTCGGGCGGAAGGTCATGATCTTACAGTCGGGGTTGGCCTTCTCTTCACCTGAGGTCAGCGGCATGGTGGTAGACCTGCAAAAAATAACAAAAGAAAAAACTTGAAACTTTAACTTAAGACTTGGAAACATTAGGGCATGGAAGTTTTCTGACAGCATCATTAGACAGCTGTACACAATGCCCGTATTCAGCTGTGTAAAAGGTAGATGTGACAGGTTGTTCAACTATTATATAACCAGCGCACCACAAAAGAGCGATGGTCTTGATGTCACAGCCAGTGAGTGGTAGGCAGACAGAAGGTGGATGGCAGTTGGGTGATTGCCAACCGATAATTTGTGTATGTCTGAAAATAACTTGCATGTACTAGTATATGATGTAAACAGAAGCACTGATTGTTCCTATATGCCAGCAAAGCTAGTGTAGTACCCCAAAGGACAGTTACCTTACATCTTGGACTGGGACTGTGTGGGACAGGTTACACCTTACCCCAAGGCTAAACTGATCATTTGCACTAATTTTGGAAAGTGGTTGGGTTTGTTGCTACTATAACCGTTTCTAAAACGGACCTTTTTAAAAAAAGTTGTTCACTGCAATGTCTAGTCTGTACTGTAGTGAATGATACACTTTTACTTAGCTGCTTTCAATATAGACTGCAGTTCTCTGTAATAAGGATTCTAAGCTTTGATTTTTATGTTGAATAAGTGAGCAATTGATTGTACATAATAAGATTTACAGGTGAAAAATATGGTGTGTGCAAGAAAAAAAAAATGCCAAGTGTTATCCTTTTATGATGTATTTGTTGATAAAATGTGGGCTAATAATACACAAAAACCAGTTCATTTTGATAACAATCATGGTATGCACTTCCAGCATGAAAACATTTACTAGTACATGTAGTACAAAAACTGAAAAATATGCATCAACTAATCTGAAGTATGAAAACTAACATGTCAACAAGTCAAAATCCAACATGACAAATATATTACTGTACTTTCACTCCAAAATGTCCATGAAAGGTAATGCCCATTCCAGAAATAAAAGCTGCAAAGAGAGCATTTCGGTTTCAACACTTGACACACCCCCAACTTTCGTTTTCGTTGCAATACAGTGCCAGTCTTACATGATGCATGGATTGCCTCATCTCACCCAAATGCCAAAACATTACGAACAGCAGGGTACCAAAACATTGCAAAATCACTGCTTTCAACAGGAAAATCTAGTTAGGATGGTTGTAATGATTAAATTATAAGCTTTATTCTTGACACAGATACTTATTGTTTGATACCCAAACACATGTAACATTTTTACAACATACTATATGTAATTTCATGTAATATGTATGTAGCAGAGAGAAAATGCTCTTAAAATGGAACAAATGTACACAAAATTGCTACAACTTGTTAAAATTCTACTCCAATAGAAATGGAAGTCTTCATGTAATGATCATGCTCCTGTGCTGAAAGTGAAAATAAGCAAAATCTGCATCATAATAAAAATGTTATATATGTCTGTAATCTGTAATTCATCATGGTAAGTTTGTAACAAAAATCAAGAAAAAAACTTTCCATGTAGAATGATTAGTTCCACAACAGTCACGTGGTTGGTACTATGTATAATCTTATGAATATTTGTATAATTTGCAAGGCAAAACACACATCGTACAAAATACACAAAATATCGACACGTGAAAAACACGTTGTTATTTACAGGAATATTATCTGTCATGTTGCGAACGCAGAGGCAAAATTTACCTCTAGATATGCGGGAAATCTAAACAAGAACATGGTGCAAATAACGATTGTAGAGATTTTCATGTTTCTGATTACTTTTTGCTGAGCTCAAACCTGTATAACAATAGGAAAGGGACGCCATGGACTAGTTCTAATCTGACACGTACAAATTTATACAAAACATTCGTGCACAACAATAAAATCAAGGCAAGGGATATGATATGCTAAACCCATAAAATGATATACTGAAAACTGATGTATATCATGAGGTGTATGAATGGATGTATGATGTTTTGATGAGGTATGTAAAGGTGAAATCATAACATCACATAACACTAAAATAGCGGTGAGAAAAAAAGCCGCACTGGAAAATGGTGAAGGGGGAGGGCACTCCGGCGCTGACATCGCACAGTAAACCGGCAAAATCCGTAACAAAAAACAACCTACGAGCACCAAAACTTCACAGAAAGATGCAAAAACAGTCTATTTGTTGAACAAGATTGAGTTCTGGCGCCGTCGACAGTTATTAGTCCCTAAAGTTGTGGGAAATGTGGGCGTTTTGAACCAACCTTTGGCGCAGGACGGCTTATAGTTATATGCCTCCGAACCCCGGAAAAAAGGACACAACCCAATCATCGAAAATGCGGCACATCTCCAAGAAAACCACATAATCGTAACAAAGGATGATATCAGCAGCCGATGTACACGTCTAGAAACGAAGTACTCACCTCTCGGTGCCGTTGCTGCCTCAGAAATGTGTAAAATTGCCGGTATTTTCCGGCGAACCGTCCGAAATTCACACTTCTAAAAGCAGGGCAATTTCTACCGCCGCGTCACCCGCATAAACAGCGTATGTAATATACTCTCGCCGAGAAAATAGTGCAGACTAAAACCCAACCCCACAAGGCAGTTAGGCCATTATAGTCGTATGTATCTGGTTAATATACATAGCAAATTGTATATGAAGGTTAATATCTTACTTATATCTGTAGATATAGATAACTAGTGTGATTTATCCCAAGTGGATGGATACAAATCTTGCGCCCTGAGCGAGTGAGCCGGTATTCCTAGGAACTATGGGATCGCTGCTGAGGTAATGGATCAAACCAATCGTCAACAATAATGGGGGCGGATTGGGTTTCACATTAAAATCCCTGGCAGGCCTTTTAATATAGTGTCCTGTTCATTTTGTTAGACAACGCGCAATTTTTCTTGCTCTCGACTCCAGATGTAGTTTTTTTGGCATGTTCTGTGGCATTTAAAAGTTTCTTCGTCTCCTTCAATTGCAGTACTTTAGTCAGTTGATGAGTGTCTCTTTTGAAACATGATACTGTGTCTGGGTCACATAGCTCAGGCAAGGACATTACACACAGTGTATAATGTCCTTGGCTCAGGCTAGATTTTTAATTTCATTGCAAACGCCCTAGAACATGTGCTAAATCGTTAACAATACTCAGCAATGAATGGACAATTTTGTATCAGCCTCAGCTACGAATATGTCATTAGACGTTCTGGGTACAAGAAACGGATATCAAGTTTTGATAGTAAGGTTACGTGTAAATTGAATAAAAAAACATTCATATCTTTATCCATTGCGTATTAATGAAATGCAATATATCTATAACGTTATATGACTGTGTGAAATGGTCAAAAGTTGATGTCATATGACCGTCACAGGGTCCTGGGTTCACTTGGGGTCATTTTGTACACACTGGATCTTTGTTTAGTTCACAGGACCTCACGGGTTGAACAGGTGGGTTCGGAGTTATTCTCCCAAATAGAGTTTCACTCTGTACGTGTTGGCATGATGTTAGAGGTTTCCGTGGACAGAGTTTTTAACGTCACAGTTTCGTGATATGATTCTTGTTAAATGTAAGATTATAACCTTTACAGCCGGACCGCTATGGATTGAAGCTTATCCTATTAAAACATCATACTATAGATATTCGTCTTTCTGAAAATTGCCTTCGATTGTAGATTTTGATAAAGTAAAATTGCACAATTCATGATGCCAAAGACTTCTCTCAACGTCCGTAGTTCAGTCTGAAAATAATTAAAAAAAACTTGTCTTCCACAAATTCTTTTTCCCTACAGACAAGATGCGTCCGCAAGTGTTCATGCTAACATTCGCTGGTCTCCAGGTGGCTGCCATGGTAAGTTCTTAGCTACAAAAAGCACTGGGTTTGTACGGAAACCACCACCAATAAAAATGCAATATTTGTTAGAACGCCCCATGCTGTATAGAATGACTTTCCACTGTTTAATTCACGTGGTAAACACACTCAATGTTGCTACTTTTGGTGCACATCGTTGGGCGCCATATTTGCACACCTGCTTGTGTCTCATGATTCAAGGACGCCCGTGGCGAAAAACAAACGTTGTTTACATCTAGAAACTTGGTAGTCAAATCCCATATGATGATCTATTCATATACCTTGTTGTAACTACTAATTTGTTTGAATTACTGTATTTACTTTTGTGCATCTGCAGTAACTGCTTTAGAACAGCGTATGAAAGTCCCAGAGCCAAGAACGGTGTTTCGAGCAGTTTTTTTTAAGTAAAGAAATATGAAAAGTATATCTACCCCTAACCTAGCTATTAATCCTACTTTTCCAGGCCGCCGTCGGTGACAAGTGTGAGACGGAGTACGACTGTAGTACATCGTGGCCGCGACAGGAGTGCTGTAGGAAGGACGGCCAGACCTGGTCCATCTATTGGTACAACCACGGTAGGGCAGGTCACACTTTCACCGTCGGTCGCTCTGCGATTTTGAAGCCTCGGACTTTTGAAGAAAACTATGATACAGAGCTACAGAGCCAACAATAATCTTATCTTAGATACCCTTTTATGTGTAACAACCGACAAGACTGCTTGAGTTTTTGGCACTTGTTCGGCACGCGCGCACCCACACGCACTCTGCCATAGGCTTAGTAATAGTATTGGGGATATCCCATTTCAGCACCAAGGACAGACCCCACCCAGCGGCGCGGGCGAAGTAGAACTGCCCGTCAGAACGCCCTCAGTTTGCGCTCTTGCGACGGTATCGCACGGTGAATGTGACCAAACGGCACTTTTCCTGCAACTGATCAAATATTGGTACATTGTGTGCATGTTGTGGCCAAGAAATAAAGCATGTTTTGAGCGTACCGGTACCGCAACGATCGAGTACATGCGAGTACATGCCGCGGCAAGGGGGAGGGGGGCAGAAGTAACTAAATAGTTATGATTGAATTTTTCGCGGTAGAATAGTGACCGCCAAAGTCAATAAAATCAAGCATTACAGTAACCTGAAGCTATTTCAAAAGAATGTTACTCTCCTAGCGGGGGTTTAGGCCTATTTTTGACGTGTTTTAGCGAGTCGACAACCAAAGAACTGCTCGAAGATTAGTTTGAACTTTGATGTTGTTTCCTTCCTGTATCCCACAGACTTCTCCCAGCCCCTTGAGCAGGGCTCGTGCGGCGGGTTGGGTCAGGAGGGGGAGGTGTGCTGGACGGAAATGTCCTACGACTCCTGCCAGTGCGCGGACGGGCTGTCCTGCCAGCCTGCCCCGGAGCAGCCAGACGCCGACCCGGGACAGTTCCCGCTGCACATCCACACATGCCAGACCGCGCCGGAGTACCCGCAGTGGGGCTGATCCAAAAACAACACCGGGAACTACATGTATCATTTCATGCTACAGTATATAACAGTACAGTATGAGCTGTGGTATGGATCTGAAATGTGGTCGGTGTTTCAAAATGGAATAAAACGGCAAAAGCAATTATTTCTGGCTGGCCTTTTCCTGTGGTGGTCTCCTTTTAATTTTCAACCTACGGGACCGTTTCGATTAATGAATGAGACAAGAGTTTTATGATAGCTTTAGGAAGGAGGTGCCTTATACCTTCGTGTAACGGTTCATACCTTCGTGTATAGGTTCAGTCACCGCCAACACTATGAATAATTTTCCGCTGCCGCCCTGAATAAACACAGTAATATGGCAAATACGGAAGCAAGATACGAGCGTACGTGCACATAGCCACACTTTGCCTTCGACTACGAGGACTGTTTCTCAGATCGCCATGCAGAGGTGCTTGTTCGTTGCGGCTGTTTTTTGTACTTTAGCAGTCACTGCCGTGAGTCATATCTATCTTCAAAGTCTCAGTTCCTTCCTTTTCTATCTACTTACATTGAGATCATGGAGCAGCATATATGATAATCTAATTGTACAGGATACATCGTAATGGAATCTTCTATTACTTATAATGGCTTTAATTTAGGACACTAAGCTACTCTATAATGAGTTAGACTTTATACTTGTACAGTCTTTGGTGAAATCATTAACACTGTCTTCTTTAGTAGCTACATAGTGAACATATGGTTAACATATGTTAATTATGACTCAGTGGTAACACTAAATTACACTCTTGTTTGTTTATGAGCCACATTTACTTGGAGAGCAAATATATCAGACGTACCGAATTCAATTTATATCGATTCAAAGATAAGATATTGTAAATAGCTGCACACTGTGTAGGTATGGGATGTTTGTATGTGACGTCATACCCACTATGCCGCTTAGTAGAAGTGCCATGCCCAAGGACATAATGTACATGTAGTATCTGACGGAGTCCGTAATTTAGAAGTCTTAAAACAGTTAGAACTTTTCAACCTAGATTCATGTCACATTATATCAATGGATTGACTTGAAAACCAGGCTTCATAATTGGTACAAGATGTAGTATACTAAGTACCCTAACACGTCCATAGCATGATATTTGCCGATAGAGACTCGGGACTCGGGATCTCTACCCTGACATGTATAGACATCCTACTCTCATTGTACTTTGAATGTCTTGTCTGCCCCTCCAGTCCGGAACATGTGAATGGGCCTACAGTTGTAATTGGGAGACGCAGTGCTGCCGTAAGGATGGGGGGACTGGGGAACCCTTCTCAGTGTACTGGTATCCCGGACTCGGTGAGTTATGTCATGGCCTGTCCCTTTCTTCTACATTTGGCTTTACATGGGTGAGCTGTGCCTGTAGAATATAGTGCTTTTCTGAAGCTCACTGTCAACGTTTTACAAGACCACGTATGCTTCTTTTTCAATAAGAAGAGGTCACTTGTACAGGTGTGACTTTATATCAATGGCCAGGTGGCCCTTAAGTAAAGGTGGTCACTTTCACAACTCTAAATTATTGCATCTAACTTATTTTTGCCCGCATATGTCAGCGCTGGACGGGGTAGGACTAGGAGAGTGCGGAGGTCTGGGTAAGGAAGGTGAGACGTGTTTCACCGGGATGTCCATCGACTACTGCAACTGTGGCGAGGGGTTGACCTGCCGCCCTGTGGCTGGAAGCGATGTCGTGATTGGCTTCCTCACGTATGCCAATCACACCTGCCAGCCAGACAACCCATGAGAGCTGTCGACACAAAAGTTATGGGCTCCTTCACGCTGCGTTAATGATTGAAAAACGTTTGGCACAAACTCGTGTTCAACAGAAGGGTACTGAAATAAAGGATGAAACCTAAGATAAAAGCCTTTGTCTTTGTTCTTGTGTGTTGTTCAGTTTTCAGATGTAGTAATAAAGGTACTTGTACCTGACCGTGACACGGTCTTAATTTAGCGCCACCCAGTGAACGGTGAAGGCACTGCAGCTTCTGGCCTCCTCTCCCACCGGGCGGCACTTGACCGTGACATGGTGTGAGCGCCGCCTAGAGAAGGGTGATGGTACTGCAGTCATTGGGAAATACTAGTACAATGAAGACGATGCAACAGCGGCCTCTAGCGACATTTCTAAAAAGTGTAGAGTAAGTGTACGAGTGCAATGTTAACTTCAGCCGTTTGGCGTCGTATTTTTTGGACCGTGCGCAGGATGCAGTGTCTTACCGATGTAATCAGATCTCAAAAAACATTCTAGCCTAGTTGTACTGATACACATGGCAAAAAATTACGCTAGAAAGGCATTCTATATTCGAAACTTGTATCCGATATCATGTTTCAACCTACGGCATATATTTGTTCATTTTGTAGCTTTAATGTAGAATTTACAGTATGATCGCAGACTTTTTAAAGCGGGTGAAAAAAATTGATGCACGCGAAGGTAGGTGGATAGCAAAGTGACTCATTCCCCTGACATGCTGCACGTATAGTGCAGCTGCAGGGTGAAGCTGTCGTGTTCCGTACGCCCACTTCTAATTTCTCTCCTATAAAACTTCACAATAACCACCGATAGGCACCGCAAGCGGCAGCGCTGAGTGTTCAGGGCCTGACGAGGAGACAAACCTTCAGGGAAGTGCAAATATTGCGCGGAAATGATCCTCCGCCTACAATCCACCTACACCGCTGCGTGCAGAGGAAGGGGGCGGTCTGTAGCGCTCTGTCCCCCTGCTAGACATAACGTCACTGTTATATGGCTGGAAAATCGCACGGGAAGTTTCGACTGAACTTTGTCCGACTTTACTGCAGTCACACTAAGCACGTACTCAGAATGTAATTCTCTGATATGGTATCTAATGGATGTTTGGTCAACGTTACATCAGAAAACAACGGGCACACGCATTCAGGACTTTCCCGCGACTTTGCTCCCGACAGACTAGCAAGCAACCTCGCCGACCTACACACAACTGCACACGACCTTGCTCACGACTAACTCCCAACCATAGTAGGCTATGTGTGGCGGGACTCTTAGTAAGAAAACGTGCGGTGCATATTGCATATGGCAAATTGCATTATGCAAATTGCATTATGCAAATTGCGGATACTATCCTGAAACGCGCTAACACGACCTGATAGGTTTAAGATAAGATCATGTCCTGCCATGCTATGAAGTGTAGAGACAGGCCATGGCGAAATTCTCAAACGTACAATGAACAGATATCATAAACCGTAAGTAACCCACATCATCAAAAGCATAGATTGAAAACGAGAGGTTCATTAATAGCCCTGTACCTACAGGAGACATCTGTCAAGGTTTAACGGTCGGTTTCTTCAGCGTTATCTTCCAGATCAACCCCCGAACGTGTCGTTTGGCAAGAACAATTTTCAATAGCTGTCTGCAACTGATGGAACGAGTCTGGGACTTGTACTGGCGAAGTGCCCACTTACATTAGGGGTACTCAGAAAAATCTATACGGCAAGTTACTTATGGAACAATATGAAGTAATGCTATTAAGCACATTTCCCGCAATCAAAAAACACTTCTAGATGTGAGTGGTTGCAAGCTTTCAGTCTGGTCTCATGTACGCTGTACTTGATGTACAAAGCAGGTCATCAAAGTAATGAACAGGCGGAGTGTTCATTAAAAGTTTTCGTAGACTACTAGTAATTTTCCATAGACGAAGAGGAACGAAATTTGGCACACGTGTTGGATGGTTCAATCCCGTACATCTGTACTACCCAGGCACAGGTTATCATCCACCAGCGATGCAGTTTATTGAAATTGATTTCCTCCCAGATTCTCAAACCTGTTCGCCGACTTCAAAAACACAGTCCCTGGTCGGGGTTACACACTTGACATTCTGCCTCCCATCTTTCCGTCGTTTTTATTTCCCAACTTACAGATGAAAGTCACCTCACAGACGACGGGAAAGTGGCCCTAATCGATGACCTGAGGGATTCGGGACGTTTTGATCGATGGGTCCCTTTAAGCGATTTTTCTGGAGTCCCTCAAAAGCAAACGACCCTTCAGGGCTTCCCGTAACAGCCAGGATTCAGTCTACACGATCCCAGCCCGCCCGTTAACGCCTGCGTGCCGTCCCTCCCCCCGCTAATGGTCCAACCCGCTGACTCTGTTTTCCGTAGACGAGCGGATGGTGTCCCCTGCAGGGAGGTAGGGTCAGGGGACGCGTGTTCCATCGGGGGCGGCCCGGAGCGCACCGGCGCGCGGGGGAACCGGTTACGTGCCGAGAATATAACACGGGAAGGGCTTCTGCAAGTGTTGGAAGCGAGGGAGGAAGGAGAAAGAAGTACAGAGTGTTTTCAGGAGACGCGCGGATCGTGTCGCCTGCAGGGAGGGAGGGTCAGGGGACGTGTTCTCCATCAGGGGCGGCCTGGAGCGCACCGGCGCGCGGGGGAACCGGTTACGTGCCGAGAATATAACACGGGCAGGACTTCTGTAAGCGAGGGAATGAACGGGGTAGGCAACGGAAAATACAGATGATATCAGAAAATGGACCAGGATGACACTAAATGAAACTTTAAGACTCACACTTAGAAGTGAAGACAACCAATTTTCTTCACCTGAGAAGGGTGATGAAAACTTGTCCCCATATCGTCTGTGGCACCAACGGTCAAATAGTTAGATTAAGGAATAGCTGATGATGATATTGAGGATACTGACGGCCCACCTCAGTGCTAAACACTAAATAGGGCGAAGATGATGATGAGGATATGAAGAAGTGTGGACTATTCACGGGGAGAGGAATGCACCCGTGACGTTCATTTCTTCGTTGTTTCCACTGGTAATATAGTTCCCTGCAAACAAATATTCTTAACCAAAGGATTCAGAATTATGTGCAATATTATATGTCTTTGTGAGCGTTTTTAAAACAAATTTTCTGTACATTGACTGCAATTCAGTGATATTTTCACTGCGATAGCTCAATAAAGATATCTTGAATCTTGAATCTTGTAACTATGTATTCAGCACCAAGGACAGTGAAAATTGGGAATACGATGGAGGGCATCGTGAGAGGTACAACTACATATCACTGAGTCGTGCACGGAAGCTCGCAAACTCTTGGCAACACAGCCATAAAAGTGCTGATAGGAGGCTCAAACTTGCATCACGTCCTTGCAAGACCAAATGCTATTTGTCATTCGAAAACCATGACAACATCACGTGCAGAACGTGAAATATCGTAACCAGAATGGATGTCTGCTGCAGGCCTATAACCAAACGCTCGCCCTTCCTTGGTTTGCCGACACCTATTCAGTATCCACATAACACACCAAATATCATAAAGATCGATCCACACCCTCTAAAGTTATGCTGTCAACCGACCGACCAACCAACAAAGAAACTAACTGCACAGTCTTATTTACGAGTGTGAAAATTGTTGCACTTTAACTGAGTCAGCAGTGAAAATGTCAATGTAATCAATACCTCAGCATTGTTAGTCTTCTCTCCTATGGGCAGTCCTGATCACATCTGCCTTTTGAATAAAGACTGTCTACAAAAGGTGTGATTGTGAAGGTCAGGTCTTCAATCGGGGACTGGCACAGCAGGGAGGAAATAGAATCAACCGGGCTGGTGTCAGGGTAAAGGGGAATGGCCTCTGTAGAAAGCAGAAAGACGATCATCAGACATCACTTTACTTGCCTGTGCCTCTCCCCCCCCCCCCACTTCTAACTCTCTAGGCCAGGACACGTTTTGCCCCTACTCCATCTCTCAGGAGGAAGTTCTACGCTGAAAGCTTCTTTCCTAGAACTACATGACTATGGAACAGGCTTTCCTTTGAATGCTTCCCAAACGAGTACAATTAACCTTAAACCTTTCAAGTCTAAGGTAAAGAAACACCTGTCTAAGGCAAAAAAAAGACATGTGAACGGTTCGTATGAGCCTTGTTTTGAAGTGGAAATAGTAGTAAATAAAGACGAAAGATCGCAGCCGAAGAAAATGCGGGTTGCATGTCATCATGATGCCTGTCAGGTTGACAGACGATGACAATCAGACGCGTCTAGACCGGTGCCAAACCTGGCGTCTGCCGCTGACAGCAGGAGTCAACCTTATCACATCACCTGCACCAACAGGCTGCCAATCTTCATGGACGTTTATGGGAAGTTCTCGGCCTGCATCTGTCAATAGTACATGTACAGATCTACGACTTTGCCCTTGGGAACTTGGCAAATTTACAATTCTTTGGGCAGTCGATGTGGGTCTGCAATAAAATGTGTACGAACATACATATCTAACGTGCTTTACAATGAGATAAGCCACCCTTCCAAACCATGTGATATTTGTAATAATCACATTGCGATGTATTGCAGCAAGAGGATGAAATTCTAAGTTTTCTATCAGACGCTGCCTTATAGCCTTTTGGCAGATATTGCTTCTACTGCTTTTAGCAATGATTATATCTTTAAAATGATACACCTCGTCCCAACACGTCGTGCCAATCTAGAGTCCTCTATCGATTCAAAATAAAGAAGTCTTGTCAACCACTGAAGTCTTCAGCCAAAGTGTAGCAATAACAGTAAGGTCCAATGCTAGAGAACCGCAGCAGAATACAGAATACTCCACACTTCCAGGAAACATCATATGCGGGGATATGTGGAGATACGGGGATATGGGGAGAATCAAAGGCTACGCATTTCCAACGTTTGTCTTTAGTGACCCGAATATTTGAAAGCAAGCAGACTAACACACATACACCACTCGACTCATCCGTGTCTAATAATGGCTTTCCTATTCGCACAGAATTGACATAACACAGGCGGGCGTGTAATGTAGAGAAACATATCGAACAGCTGCTCGTCCCAATACCGATAACGGCGTTCTGACTGCCGCCTGGGCGCGGGGCTGCTGCGGGGAGAGATAACACAGCTGCACAGGCGACAGGGGAGAGATAATACGTACTTCACAGGCGACGAAGACCACGCCAGGGTCAAGTTCAACGATCTTTCACGGTACTCGTACCCACAGGGACTGTGAACTTCAGGACTGGGATAGATTACGCAAGTCGTACTGAACTATTAAGGCACTCCGGGGGACATAGCTGTACAACCTATCATGTTGCTGGAGCAGCTTTGTTGTAATCTGTTAACTGCACAGTTAATTAGTAGAGGATTCCCCGGTTAATGATAACAGAGGCGGAACAAAACCGTGACAAGAAGACCTCGTCATCTTGATCTGCTAAACGAACGTTAAGCGGTGCTCTTCAGGACGTGCCATGCATTATTCTATGTAATAGGTACCCTCCGGAGCAGGCCTTGCGGTTGGACTATTTGTAGGGATAAAGCCATGTGCTGGTTTAAGTGGCGTCATGTGGCCGAGTGGCTAGGCCGGCGGACGTGAGATCGAGAGGTCACGGGTTCGATTCCTGGATTAATTGACTACAGATTGTGTCCTTGGAAAAAAAAGCCACTTTACACGACTTACGATTTTCCTCGCTCGACCCAGTTAGGGAGGTAAAAATCAGTGGAAGGAGATCCAGAACAGTGTATATCTAATCCTATGCTTGAATGGTTTGGGATTAGAATCAGGCACGGTTCTGGATAGTCTCCGTGTATCCAAGAACCCAGATTTGCTCCAGGCACGGTTTTGGATAGGCGTGGATCATCCAGAACCGCACCTGAGCATGGCTCTGGATAAAACACGGTTCTAGATACAACAACCATTATCTCTTCATCCCACGTCCACTGGCCTAAACACTAAACCATCTGGTCACATAGTGCCCACATTGCACTGTCTCGCTGCATTCCCAATAAAGCTCTACGTCAAGCCATCGACAACACGTCCTGGTCATCTGGTCAATGGCACGGCGTCATGCGATAATGGCCGAGGGCAGATGTACTGTAACGTCGTGTAAATTCGAACCCAAGTTTCGTTTATCCAGAACCATGTCTATCTAGTTCTATGCCTGAATGGTTTAGGGTGAGAATCATACATGGTTCTGGATAGTGTATCCAAGAACGCGCCTGAGCAAGGTTCTAGATGAAGCATGGTTCTAGATATGATTTCTTCATCCCACGTCCACTAGCCTAACCACTAAGCCCACATTGCCTAGTGCCCACATTGTTTCGTCTCGCTGCATTCCCAATAAAGTCCAAAGTCAAGCCATCGACAACACGTCCTGGTCATCTGGTCAATGGCACGGCGTCATGCGATAATGGCCGAGGGCAGATGTACTGTAACGTCGTGTAAATTCGAACCCAAGTTTCGTTTATCCAGAACCTTGTCTATCTAGTTCTATGCCTGAATGGTTTAGGGTGAGAATCATACATGGTTCTAGATAGTGTATCCAAGAACGCGCCTGAGCAAGGTTCTAGATGAAGCACGTTAACTTTCCAGATATGATTTCTTCATCCCACGTCCACTAGCCTAACCACTAAGCCCACATTGCCTAGTGCCGACATTGCACTGTCTCGCTGCAATCCCAATAAAGTCAAAGTCAAGCCATCGACAACACGTCTTGGTCATCTGGTCAATGGCAAGGCCTCATACAGTAATGACCAAGGGCAGATGTACTGTAAAGTCGTGTAATTGCAAGTTTCATGTATTCTGGTTCTGGATGAAGCACGGTTCTAGATATGATTTCTTCATCCCACGTCCACTAGCCTAACTACTAAGCCATCGCCAACACGTCCTGGTCATCTGGTCAATGGTACGGCGTCATGCGGTAATGGCCGAGGGCAGATGTGCCATTACTGTGAGTGGACTGGATGGAATGTTCAAACATAAGATTTACGGGGTATAGTCTCAGGGAGAAGGGCTTGCCCATCGGCGTGGTGCTGACCAATGGAAACGAAAGACACACGCGTGACGTGAAACAAGATCAGTACAACAGATTTTAAGAGTCTCGATGCTGGAGACAGATTTGAATATATCTTTACATGCAATGATTCCCACAATGCAAAAATAGGTAAATATATAAAAGACTGCTTAGCTATTAAAATAACCCT
>NW_017804298.1:1439073-1439737 GCF_001625305.1 Branchiostoma belcheri
GGTCAACTCGGTCAACTCGGTCAACTCGGTCAACTCGATCAACTCGGTCAACTCGGTCAACTCGGTCAACTCGGTCAACTCGGTCCACTACCCTGGTCAACTCGATAAACTCGGTCCACTACCCTGGTCAACTCGGTCAACTCGATCAACTCGGTCAACTCGGTCAACTCGGTCAACTCGGTCAACTCGGTCCACTACCTTGGTCAACTCGGTCAACTCGGTCAACTCGGTCCACTACCCTGGTCAACTCGGTCAACTCGGTCAACTCGGTCCACTACCCTGGTCAACTCGGTCAACTCGGTCAACTCGGTCAACTTGGTCAACTTGGTCCACTCGGTCAACTCGGTCAACTCGATTAACTCGGTCCACTACCCTGGTCAACTCGGTCAACTCGGTCAACTCGGTCAACTCGGTCAACTCGGTCAACTACCCTGGTCAACTCGATCAACTACCCTGGTCAACTCGGTCAACTCGGTCAACTCGGTCAACTCGGTCAACTCGGTCAACTCGGTCAACTCGGTCAACTCGGTCCACTACCCTGGTCAACTCGGTCAACTCGGTCAACTCGATCAACTCGATCAACTCGATCAACTCGGTCAACTCGGTCAACTCGATCAACTCGGTCAACTCGGTGTCAACTCGGTCAACTCGGTCAACTCGGTCC
>NW_017804298.1:1441202-1522992 GCF_001625305.1 Branchiostoma belcheri
AGTTGACCGAGTTGACCGAGTTGACCGAGTTGACCGAGTGGACGGAGTTGACCGAGTTGACCAGGGTAGTGGACCGAGTGGACCGAGTTGACCGAGTTGACCGAGTTGACCGAGTTGATTGAGTTGACCGAGTTGACCGAGTTGACCGAGTTGATCCAGGGTAGTTGACCGAGTTGAACGAGTTGACAGGGTAGTTGACCGAGTTGACCGAGTTGACCGAGTTGACCGAGTCGATCGAGTTGACCGAGTTGACCGAGTTGACCGAGTTGATCGAGTTGACCGAGTTGACTGAGTTGACCGAGTTGACCGAGTTGACCGAGTTGACCGAGTTGACCGAGTTGACCAGGCTGAACGTCAGATCGATGTCCGGATAACCCGCACGAGCGGGCCGGGCTGCCTTCACGCGCCGTGAATCTCAAACAACGATCCCCGGTGAAATGTCAGCTGCTGATGAAAGGGCGAGATTATGGTAATCATAAGAATATCTTAATATTGATTATAAGTATTCTTATGATTTATGTATTTCAATGATGCATACTGTACTTATTTAAAGTTTTGTAACTGTATAGCAGATTTCTGAAATCTATGATTGTTTTGAATAAATGAACTTGCTGTGCGTTTTCGTACATGCATTGTGAATCTGAACAACGATTCCCGGTGAAATGTCAGCCGCCGATGAAAGGGCGAGATTATGGTAATCATTGATGGAGCGCTGGCAACTGAAGAAGTCGTCGAATATCTTAATATTGATTACAAGTATTTTTTATGATTTATGTATTTTAATGATGCATTCTGTACATATTTAACGTTTTGTAATTGTATAGTTTTTTTTAGATTCTTTAATTCTAATGTCGTATGGTCTGAAGTCTATGACTGTATTAATGAATGTGCTGCGTGAGTTAGATATGATTCAGACTTTCAATCGTTTGGCACATGCTAATAAAGTTCTTTTCAAATCAAGCACTGGAATCTGGCTAAGTCGTCGAATATCTTAATATTGATTACAAGTATTCTTATGATTTATGTATTTTAATGATGCATACTGTACTTTTGTTTAACGTTTGTAATTGTGCAGCTGTTTTCTGAGAATTTAAAGTCGTTTATTTAGAAATCTATGAATGTTTTCAATGATTGATGATAATTTTAAATGTTAGAAATCTATGAATGTGCTGTGTGAATTAGCCATAATCCAAACTATTGATTGTCTGCGACATGCTAATGAAGTTCTTTTGACTGATTTGACTTTGACTGACTTAAAACTTAGCGTATTAATTACTAGTATATGATAGCCTATCAGACAATGATGATCACCAACCCAATTGCGATACAAAGTTAGGATGATTACCATTGATGGCACTTCACAATGCATTGTCTAGTAGACTAAGCATTAATAAAGCTCTCCTTTGTGAATATTTTGCAATCTAAAAAGTGACTAGAACTTCAGATGATAAGTTGATATTGAAAGATTGATCACGCATGTAACATCGATCATCGTGAGTTGGACAAATCAGTAGTTAAATACTTCTGAGGTAATACATCATATCTGCACTACGCTTGTCACAGGGCATGACTCGATACCTGATCAAGTATATAAAATATTCATCCATGCAGCGGATCAGTTTGGCAGTTGAAAACATATTGAATGTTGTTTCTCTGTACCCTTGGTGCCAAGTGTGGATAATTCCATCTCTAATGCCGTCTTTGAAATCGCAACTTACAAGGACGTTGGGGTGTCTATGATCGTACCATAGGTTTCTATACCAGCTATTCAATATCGTCCTCGCCATGCTTATGTCCTATTCACCGTGATATGAAAGCCAAGGGGAGGGAGGCTGAATATCAAAAGTCAAACTGTTGAAATGTGAATCAATAGCGCACCTCCACACGGAATCCCCGCGGGAGCGTCCTGTCAAAATCAGTAACCAAAATCGATGTCGGACCGCTTCAAATTAACGCCGACATCATGATGTTATGATGCTGGGGTCGATATTCAGACTCGGGTTTTGTTCTTCACACGTATATGGGAAGTCATGTAGCGTGATGAAATTACAGCTCTGGCAGGCATGGACATAACCTTTTCATCTAAAAGAAAGAAAGGACGAAATATAATAAGATGGGATAAAAACACAGAAGGGTGTCCAACGCTCTTCCAAGATGCAATTTTCCTGTCTGTTGGGTTGAAGTACGAAGTTGATCATTGAATAATGCAAGATTGGTACTGTTGGACTTGACCTTTTAGTTTGAAAGAAAGGACAAAATAAAATAAAAAGGAATGAAAACACAAAATGGTATCCAATCCCTCTTCAAAGATGCAATCTGGGGCTTCTAGGGTTGCAGTACGAAGTTGGTCATTGCGTAAAGCAAGATTGCTACTTTTGGACATCACCTTTTTGGACTAAAAGAACAAAATATAATACGACGGGAGAAAACACAGAGTGGTCTCCAATCGCTCTTCAAAGATGCAATTCCGATCCGTGGCCTCTTGTGTTGCCGTACAAATTTGGTCATTGAGCAAAGTAAGATACCCTTGGCCACGACCTTTTTTTATTACAGAGGACAAAATATAATAAGACGGTATATAAGCAAAGAGTGGTCTCCAAACTCTCTTCACAGGCGCAGTTCTGGGGCCCTCTGGGGTTGGCGTATGAAGTTGACCGATGAATATTGCAATTCATGAAGTTGATGCTGACGGTATGGCGGTCAAAATTGCCTTTGATCCTCTCCCTGAAGGTCGGCAGTGACTGGATTTGGCGCCCCAAATCACCCCGTCCGTCCGGTACCCGATCTATAACCAGGCCTCGAAATGAACTTTTCTTCCTAGTGTCCCAGCACTGTCCCAGAAATAAATTTCAATTGTTTCGAAGTGAGGATGAACGGTCCCAACCTGTTTTTTAAAGTATTGTATGACTTCAACTTGACGTCAACTTTATTTTGCTTATGTTCACTCCCAGCCGCACTATAATTGCAGTGTAGACAGGAAATTCAGGGGGGGCTTTTCCACATCATGCCAAAAGCCGGGACGTGTGACTGATAAGCAAAAGAAGGGATGACATTCTAATGTTGAGTATCTTTCTATTGTCCCAAAAATGTTCCAAAGTGTCTTTTTGATTGTCCCAGTCTAAATTTTAGTTGTCAGTAGCCACCTTTAATTTCGAGCCCTGTATAACGTACCCGGGGAACCGCCCAAAGATATGCGCACCGATCAGGAGCTATTGGATGCGATTTGAACACAATTATCCAGATAGTCGGTTTCATTTTCTACAATTAGACGATCGATGAGGACCAAGAGGCAGGGCATGCGGGACGTATAAGTGGTTCCCTTGTACCATTAAGAAGGTGTTTTTAACAATTATATTGATTTGTGTCCTGACATGTAGATGCTGAATTGTCAAATAAAAGGCAAAAGTATACCCATTAGACCAAATGAAGGCAAAATATACCCAATAGACGAGATGTACTCTGTTATTCAATCCAGTACCCTTTACCAGAAACAATAGTACAAAAGGCAGTGTCCTAGAGAAGTTTAGCTTGGAATCCATCCTATATTCTAGCTCTGGTTCGCTCCTCAATCCTGCCAAATAATCTGGGACGCTATCAGAGAAGGGGACTGGAGTTAGACCAGGGTGCTAGACCAAGACGAGTGGCCTCCACACACTGATATTTATGTGTACCTCAGTACAAGTGCGAAGTTTGCAGTTGCTGTGCATGGTGTATTGATAGACCCTGCCTCTAGCTGTCATTAGGGTACACTGTGCCTGATGTAGTTGTCGATGTCCGAGGCCTTTGACAGAACGGTAGCCGCGGCAGTGCCCAAATTGGTTCGGTACTTGCCATCCATTCTCCACAGCAGAACCATGTTATATCATGTATTGTGGTGACTGAGGTAACTGGTGCGGTACGCGGTGTGTCATGTAAAGTTGTGTTCCGGGCTTTACAGCTCTAATATCGCCCCTTTTCGTAAATAGAAGTACCACACAGAGAAACGTTTCTGACTGTGATCTGGTTTGGAGTGAATTTAGTCAATGCTAATCGCCCCCCCTCTTCATGTAACGTATCTCATTATCATACAGAAGATGACATAGTCAAGGCGTCATTTTCAACATATGAAATGCGAGTGATACACCTTCCCGCCTATATAATTCTTTTCCCGTTTAGGCTATTATTCCACAGTCTACCAACTTTTACTCGGAGTCCCAATTCAATAAAGAGTTTGATTGATAAAGATGCTGGCCAACTCGTGTTCACCCTCCTCCCACCTTCTCCTGGTTCCTAACTTACTTCTGAATGATTCTCCGTCCCGTGTACATGATTTCCGTCCCATTTACAGCGTCCTTCCACAGTCTACTAACCGTTACATGTTTATTCCGACTCTCTGAGTTCTATTGGTAAAGTTGCATCTGAACAACTCTTGTTCACACTCCTTTCCATACTCTTCTGGTCCCTAACTTCCACCTGAGTGATGCCCCCCTCCCGTGTACATGATTCCCGTCCCATTTACAGCGTCCTTCCACAGTCTACTAACCTTTACATGTTTATTCCGACTCTCTGAGTTCCATTGGTAAAGTTGCACCTGAACAACTGGTGTCACCCCCCCCCCATCTCCAACTTCTACCGGTTCCTAACTCCCACCTGAGTGATGCCCCCCTGCCGTGTACATGATTCCCGTCCCATTTACAGCGTCCTTCCACAGTCTACTAAGCGTTATATCCGGATGATCTATGACGGAACAGGCACTTGACATTTCCCGCAGAGTGGGCGCGTTATCTTTCTTCACGACCAGATGAGTCGGATCGATCGGGCACCTGGTCAATATTTTATCGGGACTCCGCCGCTGTAACGACCTGCAGTGGTGACGGGATGTGTCTGTTGCACCGCGGGTTCGTGAGGTTTATATTCTGGTGGCACATATTGATTTTCCCGTTTAAACTGTTGTTTGCTCTATTGATATGCTGCGAACGTGTCGTGGACAATATTGATTGCCACGTATTTGCATGTATCTTCGGCTTATCGTATGTTTCTGTTAATGGTGCATGATGGGGCAATTTGTTTTGGAAATCCTGTGATGGACAACATTGTTTTACAAACGCAGTTGACACAATGAAATTATTTTTTCACACTAATTGACGGCCGACATGATGATGATGAATTGACGGCAATGCCAGGAGATCCAGTTGCCATGAATTCAGCAGGACACCTGAACTTTAAAATCCCTGATTAAGTCCTATATTTCTGCTATACCCAATGACGTATGATCTTTTGAACAACCTACATCACAATATTTTCAGTATGGGGAGACGGGAAAATGTGTTGCTTGGCGCCCTCGAAGTGTGAAACTGCCTTTCTTAATGTGAAGAGAGGGCAATGGCAGGAGATGCTGTCACATTGAATTTGGCAAGACACTAAATTCATAAGTTTCAATAATACTCAAGGTAACATGATCTTTTGTCAACCTTTATAGTCTACTACAAGCTGACGTTGAATTGTGTTGCTTTGGCATCCTTGAAGGCTGGGATTGGTTTTCTAAATATAAAGAGACCAGGATTCTAATGATCCGCATCACCAAATGGTGCATAGAAGATTAAACAGGCGCCATGGAGTGCCAATTATCTGGAGTAGAAAATAAAAGGTCCCGTCAACTATCATTATCACAATTTAGCGAAGAGTCTTTAAAATGCCTCAGTCTTCCTTCAGCCGCTCCTGTTATCAATGTCACATGTGTCAAATATAATACCAGGAATTAAACTAAACATGAAAGAGTGAATGCAAAATTACCATTTTGAAGGATGATTTTCTCTATATAATCGGAGATTGGGGCTTTTCTCATTAATTCTTTTGACGAAGTTTGATAATGATGTGTACAGCTGATGGTACTGCTGTCAGTCTGAGTGGGACGTAGCCATCATAGAAGTACTAGTAACTTTGGCAGTTACATTTGCTGTTCTGCAAGGCTGATACGAGAGAAACACATTAGAGATACCTTTTTGATTTTGCCATACTGCACGGTTATCAAAGTTCTTGTAGATGTTTTGTTTGCTCATGCATTGCTTAAAATTGTATGAAAGAAGTGGATACTTTAAAGCTATTCAATTATGGGGAATGATAAAGCTTTTATTTAGACCTTTGATGAGAACGTTTTTTTTCTTGTAGTTTTCTGTTGGCACTCTTTTTTCGTATCTTTCAAAGTCTGTCCAATGCCATACGGACGTTCCGTCGCACAGAAGAGCCATTAGAGATTCTCTACGGACAACATGCCCTTTAAGCCTGACTGATTACTTGGGTAAGTAGTATTTTTTTCTATCTTATCACATTTGACTTTCTTGAGTTGTTGGAGCAAACACACTGCGAACAGGTCCATTTGACGTCATGACAGCACATCATGAAGGCTGTTCTACATGTGGCGATATCGGTGCATTTTGCCTCTCAACCCAGAAACCAACGAGTTGACATTTAGAAAAATCACTGAGCGCGCTGAACATAAGTGTTAATCAATACTCATTCAGATGATTTAGGAGAACCGAATAGAGAGAGTTGGTTCCCTCGGGGGAAAGTCGGAGTGCCAAGCCGTCACAAAGCCTCTCACATCCATCACACAAATCCTAACGGCAGCCAACATTCTCCTCTCCTAAAATAACAATCGATCGTGAGGGAGAGCCGCGGCATTAGATATTAATAGGGTTTCGTCGTGTTTACACCTACACAAATTGTCAGACATCTCCAAAGGGCAGCCCTGCCGCGGGGGAGGTTTGCTAACACTTACAGGAGAGAAAAGGGCACGCGGAACCTTGACCTCGTTTGCCGTGCTCTTATCGACTTGTTTTAGGTTAATGGCAGCCAATTTCGTCTCCATACCCCGCTGGGTTACTGATGGAAAGGTGGCATGGTGAAATGCTCTCAGTGAAGCACAACATAAAAGTACTAATGTCATAATTAACATACTTAACCTGTCACTGAACAGAGGTAGATGTGAAGATCTTGCAGAGGTAGTCAAATAAAATAATGTCTGACAAGAAGGAAAACATTTTATTCCAAATCACCATGTTACATACCATTTATTCGTCTTACCCTCAGTACCACAAAAATAGCATACCGAATGTCTACTGAAGTTAGCATACTTTGGCCTACCGCAGACATTTGCTTTGTAATGCTTTCTTAATTAATTGTTTTTCCACAGCTTCAGAACCCTGACCGCTTGATTCATTAATGTTGTACTTTCCATACCGCCGTTTCTAATGCTCTAACAGGCCGTGAAACTTTCGGGCACGCCATAAAGTTCAAAGGATTTCCCACCTGGAGTCTTTACTGGGTCGTAAAAGACACGCCAAGACATTTTACAACGAAGATGTCAGAGGCCATCCCGGTAAATGGTGAATCTTGGTGTAATTATGAAGAGATAATCCTGGAGTGGGTTCCAGTTTGGTATTTGAGTGGATTTATGAACGGTACGGGTGGAGCTAACATGTCAAGATGAGTGTGGACGGGATTTACCTTCAGACTATCCGAGCACGCGTGCGTCTGCGAGAGGCCAGGTGTCACCGCTGTTTTATGGACGTAAAGACCGAATGTGCTAGGCGGCATCACCATATGGTGGGCGCTATCTTGAAACAATCAGGACCCGGACGGACCCGTGTATGTGCGCTGCATGCGGGAGGGGGAGGGTGTGTGAGGCGGCGCGAGAACCAATCATCATTACCCGGCCAGTCGTTAAACCGTCCCGCGCCTCTGACTGATGAGAGGTATTAAATGGGAAAATAGGTGGCAAAAACGTTTTGTAGCGCCGTGATGAACCTTTATTAGCTTAGAGCTGTGCAGATACGGCGAGCAGTGATGGAGTGGTTGGTAAGGATCACTCTCCACTGGACGGAGACCATTGAGCGAGCAATAAGCAACCAAGATTAGATCTATATGACTGTGATATATTGAATATGATCTATGATGTATCTGTATCTGTATAGCCGGTATAACCACCCCTCGGCGTAACCGAGGAATGATTTGAAGATATGGTTAA
The DNA here is from genome assembly GCF_001625305.1 of Branchiostoma belcheri. Taxonomy (NCBI): domain Eukaryota; kingdom Metazoa; phylum Chordata; class Leptocardii; order Amphioxiformes; family Branchiostomatidae; genus Branchiostoma; species Branchiostoma belcheri. The sequence goes on from NW_017804298.1 coordinate 1,449,208, forward strand.
GGTATGGTTTGAATGACAGCAAACAAATACACACAAAACTTTCAAAATACACTATAGAATTTGATCAAACTACTAATGCTCGCTCCCACAGTGAAAAGAGGATATAACGTACGGGTAAATTTATCCTCAATATACGTTGAATATGATTCATGATCTGTATGTGTATAGCCGGTATAACCGCCCCTCGACGTAACACACCAGCTTATGCAGCAAACAAAACACACAAAACTCTCAAAACATACCTTAGAATTTGATCAAACTACTAATGCTCGCTCCCACAGTGAAAAGTGGGTATAAAGCACGGGTAAATTTATCCCCAGATACATTGATCTGTATCTGTATAGCCGGTGAAACCGCCCCTCGACGTAACACACAAGCTTATGCAGCGAACAGCAAACAAAACACACAAAACTCTCAAAATACATTAGAATTTGATCAAACTACTAATGCTCGCCCCTACAGCGAAAAGAGGGTATAAAGTACGGGTAAATTTATCCTCAGATACGTTGAATATGATTCATAATCTGTATCTGTATAGCCGGTATAACCGCCTCTCAACACACCAGCGTATGCAGCAAACAGCAAACAAAGCACACAAAACTCTCTCAAAATACACTTTGATCAAACTAGTAATGCTCGCTCCCACAGTGAAAATAGAGTATAACGTACGGGTAAATTTATCCTCAGATACGTTGAATATGATCCATATCTGTATATATAGCCAGTATAACCGCCCCTCGACGTAACACACTGATCAGCGTATGCAGCAAACAGCAAACATAACACACAAAACTGTCTCAAAATACACTTTGATCAAACTACTAATGCTCGCCCCTCCAGTGAAAAGAGGGTATAAAGTACGGGTAAATTTATCCCCAGATACGTTGAATATGATTCATGATCTGTATCTGTATAGCCGGTATAACCTCCCCTCAACGTACAACACCAGCTTATGCAGCAAACAGCAAACAAAGCACACAAAACTCTCTCAAAATACACTTTGATCAAACTACTAATGCTCGCCCCTACAGTGAAAAGAGGGTATACAGCACGGGTAAATTTATCCCCAGATGCTATCGCCATTCCGTGCAGAGGTAATAGACACTGCGCACGCAGAGAACCAGATTCTGCAAATGCTTTGATAAGCAGACAGGGATCAGCGGGGAAAGAAGGGACCCATAATTCCCGTGACCCTTTGTCTGACCCCTGGCCCTGCGGACAAGGTCAGTGTTACCTAGCGCGGCTGAATACAACCCCATTAGTTCTACTTAATCAATTGTCGGCAGCTCGGTTTCATCGCAAAGGTCAGGGGCGTTTTCGCGCAGCGTCAGTGATAGCGGATCACCTTGTTTGAAACATTAGGATGAAACGAGATGCGCATAAAACAAGCATCGGTGAGCAGAGATGGAGGCTAATCTAACGGATGATATGGTGGGACATAAAGGTTCGGGATTTTTTATAAGTCAGCACCCAGTAAGTGCAGTAAATTTATATATATAAAGGAATCATACCAGGACTCGTGGAAAGAAAAGAGGCATAACAACCATTGGTGAACAGTGACGGTGGCTAATCTAATAGATGAGATGGTAAGACATAAAGGTTCGGGAGGTTTTAAAAGTCTGCACCCAGTAAGTGCAGTAAAGGAATCATGCCAGGACTCGTGGTAGCTAACGTCTGTCATTAAAAAAAGAAGCATAACCACCATTGGCATTGGTGAATAGAGATGGTGACTAATCTAATGGATGAGACGGTGAGACATGAAGGTTCGAGATTCTTTTAAAAGTCTGCACCCAGTAAGTGCAGTAAAGGAATCATGCCAGGACTCGTGGTACGTCTGTCATTAAAGAAAGAGGCATTGGTGAACAGGGATGGTGGCTAATCTAACGCATGATATGGGTTCGACAAAAAGAGATATTTCTAAAGAGTCTGTGCCCAGATGGGTAAGTGCAGTACAGGAATCATGCCAGAACTGGTGGTAGCTTACGTCTATAATTAAAGAAAAAGGCATAACAGCCATTGGTGGATAATCTTGGTGTGGGAAGACATAAAGATTCGACAAAGAAGAGATTTTTTTAGAAATAAAAAGTAAACGTCTGCACCCAGATGAGTAAGTGTAGTCATGCCAGGGCTCATGGTAGCTAACGTCTGTCATTAACGAGACAAAAGGCAGAAGTCACAATTTAATCTAACCCCGCGCCACGCAAGTCGTAAAAGACCTATTGAAAACCCTCCTAAGGTTTTCAAATGCAATAGCCTGCCTGGCATGCGTCCATTCCTGAACATATATAAATCCTGCCGTTCAGGTCAAGTAACAGCGTGGGCTTCAGCTGTAGGATCTGGTCTCCAGAGCCTCATGAATAAAACTCCTTCAGCAACGAAGAACTACCAAAATGTAACACTAAATAGACCATTGAAATTAAAGATGGAAATGTATTCATCTTCAGTGCCTGTGATGCACAACTGTACTACGCCACAAGCAGGACTTGTCAGTTCATGTGCATCCATCTTGGATGATGTATTACCGTCTAGCAACTAGTCATTACCATAACTGGTAAAATGAAATGTCATGATAACCAGGCTGCCGCCATTGGTCCATACCTTTATCCATTTTACTGGAAGAATATGCATTGTCATGGGTTTAACAAGCATATTCTATATGGTAAATGCATGACATCATAAACATATCAATTTTGTATCCAAAGACCATACCTGGATTCTTTGATCCACGTATTTCATCATTACGTTGGATATTTGATAATACATGTTGACACCTGATTAGGAATGTTCCTGATAATTACTGTCACAGTCATTGTAGTACTGAAATAGACAATTTCTATCCAGGTGCCATTGTGGTTTAGTTTATACAGATACAATTCCTCACTTTCTTGACACTACGCAAGGTATATGTGTATGCAGTGTATATATGTATCAGTAAGGTTATAGCAACACCATCATCCCTAATATGAAGCAATGGAAAACTGACCAAAGCTTACATGTAGGTCATGCAGATACAATTTCCCATTTGCAAGCAGTCCAGTATTTTTCTTCAAACATGCGTTTACACCAGCAAGCCCCCTCCCCCTACGCCCACTAAAACAAAGACAGATCCCTCAAGCTGATGTTGCCAAAAATCTAAATCTAGACAAAGTATGTCTGTGATGACATCGTCTGTTTGTACGGATAGTGCAAGCGAGTCAAGGGATGGTTCTATTGACAAGAACTTTCAAGGTGAACATAACACAGTGGCGTAACCTTCATCATGAAAGAGATTTATAGCGTGATAGCAGGTTTAACACAGAGCGTAATCATTCCACAGTAAAGTGCTGACGTGCTGCATTAAATTCACGTCCCGCAATTCTCCGGTATTATTATTAAGGATGAACCGTAGCGGCGGCAGAGACGGGGCATGATAAGACGGTATTCATCAGTGCGTGATGCACTCACAGGTAGCTAATTAAATCTTTATCAGCCAGGAGCAACCTGTGGGGTTAAGTAGAAAGTCACCTAGAAGTGAAATATTGTGCCGAACATACTGGATCCATGATACAGTCGTTAATTCCTCGGATTGGAGAAGGCAGTAAAAACGTCCAGACTGACGGTTGAAGGATACATCAGGGCAAGATCAGATGTTTCAATGGATTTGAAAAAAAAAAACCCACACGAGTACAGCTTTTGAGGCTCCGACTAGGTAAGGTATGATAAGGTATAGCCTTTTGATATTGGTTGTGAGCTGTGGTATACAGGAAATTTGTAACCGCCTCAAACGCTTATACTAGCGTTAGCTTTGTACGTAAAGTATGTAACTATACTAGCAAATGCTGCAGAGATGCGCGATACATAAAACTATGAAGGAAGGCATCATGTTTTATAGGAGTGCGGCTAGTGACGAACCCACTCGGGTTAGAAATTGGTTTCATCTCAATCCGATCGTATAATTTCACGGTGTCCCTGTCTACACAGAGTGAAGAAAGGAATTTGTCTTAAGCTTAGCTGTCCTTCGTTCTTGAAGACGACCGTGTGTCTTCCCATAACCAAAGGGGTTGGATCTCATGTGGCTGCGAAGTCCAAAGCCTCAATTACAACTTGTAAGTTGTAAACTGATACAAAAAAAGGCAGAAAATATTACTCTGTGGTTTTACTACTTCTCCCGAAACTTTGATGTACGCTGGGACTCTTCTTCAGCGGATTAGCCGGAGAGGAAAAGTGCCATCACGATGGCAGAGCCATTTCCCAGGGTTCCAATCAGTGACGTCACGGCTCGAACACAGAAACGCTGCCAGGCCGCGGGACGGACGGACGTCTACAGATGCTCAGCCGAGAATTTGTAACATCTGCACGCGGCTTTCATAGACTCCACTTCACTCTCAGTCCTGGCGCGGGGATGACTTAGCAGAGATTACCGGATCAGAGTTCTGTCGAACTCGGGCCTGACAAAGACGTTGCCCCTTGTGCGGTACCCCCTGGATAATTCAATATCTTATCGGAGCGTAATGCACTCAGGTACGTTCTGTGACTGCAGAGCGACCGGCGGCACTCGGTGGTGCCGCGGTTTTACAGCGTGGTCAGAGTCCGCGGAGCCAGGAAATATCGACCCCCGCTGGCCTGATTTTCGCGCGGGAAGTTCAGAGATTAATGCTTCAATTAGCCACAAACCGAATCGTCATTAGAGACGAATCGCCGTGGACACATCCCGCGGTGATTCGGGGGCTTTTATGATCACGAGAGCCGAGCGACACTCACGCAGGAGCGGACCGTGAGCAGCCGAGGTGCGGACCTACAGACGGGAGCCGGCAACATGAAGACGTCGGTACTGATAGCGGTACTTCAATACCTACAGACAGGTGAGGGTGCACCTAAATATTTTTCGAGTCATACATACTGTGGATATCAACCCCCAAGCAGATCTTTCAGTGGCTGCAAAGACAGTATCAAATTGGCCTGGCGGTATTCTTTTACAAGGCAGTTACCTTTATTTGGCTGGCGTAAAAAGATGCTAGTACAAAAAAGAAAGCCCGATAAAAACGCATAAAACACGTCAGAAATAAGCCGCAGCTTAGCTAAACCTCTGCTATGTGGCTATGTGCTCTGTTTCTAAGCTGTAAACAAATCCAGTGGTGGCTTTTCAATTTGCGAGGGCTTGAGTACGGGATCGTCTTGATTCGCCGTGCAGGCGTGTTATTCTAAGGCAGGTAAGCTTGAGAAGCGTCCAGCCCCTGCAAATGGGCTCGGAGAGACGGAAAAGCGAGCCGTGAAAGGCGCTGTGACACTTAGAATCAAGATGCGAGGACGCACAAAGGTTGCGATGATCTGGTTTCAAGCAGACGCCTGCATCTCTTCTGTGCCATTACAGACCACTAGAGCTTCGTCTGCTCAAGCTCCATCTATTTGGCATTCCTCCTGTGTGCTGTACTTCCGGTTTTCCTGGCTCCTCACGGTCCTATTAGGTGTTTGAGTTGTTGATTATGCAGTCGGATATCTACAGATAAAGACCAATGTATAATCTATTGCGGGTGTGTTTACTAAAGCCATCCCATCACAGTTTACGCCATTCCACAACCACAATCATAAGTCTGCGTTCTGTTGCAACCTTCCATTCAGCTTCTACGGTCTCTCGCTGTAAAGTAACGGGTATAAAAAAACTCATTCTTCCATTACAGGCTGTAAAGGGTGAACCAGCGCAAGGATTGTATTAGCTATTGATATCATAAAAAGTTGTTAACAGTCGTAACAACAAGTTTATTGCAGAATATAATCTGGCCTGTTGCAAATAACATAAACAAAATGACAGTGGGGCGTGTGTACGTTTCCAACATTAATTGTCTACATCTAAATTAGCTGGACTTGGCAGATTTTGTGGAAGCAGTGTAAAGAAAATCCCTTTTAAAAGGATTGTAGTCTCATGTTCCCTGGCGGTGGAGTGACGCCCACCAAGTCTCTTCGACTAATCTGTCTAAATGTGCGTCAAAAACACACTACGGATTTGGTGGGCCAATCTGCCTAGTACATACATCTGCACATTTGCCACCAAGAGCCGTAAAATAGTTTTATGTTCCTTCGAAAACGTGGTCAAAAGCACGTTTTGTTTTCGTTTTTTTTCTTCTTGTTCAACATGAAAATGTACAAGACACGGCTAATATTAGCCTCACCACAGAAAGTAAGAAAATATAACTGACAGAGACGAATACAAGCTCTATAACGAATAACATTACTGCTTACAGGTTAGCTAGGCAGACCGAGATGCTAAGGCAACATGTGAAACTAGATCATTGTATATTGTAAAAGTAACGGTTTTAAACATAGGCAGGTTCAGTCAACCAACGTCTTTTTTCTTTGATGACCTGTCCGCGGCAACGGCAGCAGATCGCCGGACCCTGGGGGTAATTGAGACACGGATGAAGCTGTGGAAACCGATGACCGTTGTCAACATCTGCTTCACGAAGCCGCTTTCCAAATAATATCGATCCGTGTGACATTGTTGTACCAGGGCAGGAAACACTACTGCAGCCTGAGGTAAATATAACACACCGCCAAAACCGGACAAATAATTTGATTTTTCACGAATGACCCAGTTCTGTCATGAGCGGATCCCGCCGCCTGTGCAGTCCCTGGCTCATCACGATGAACCATGAGGAACAATCAGAGCCACTCAATGTCTTAAGTGCAGATAAGTAATGGCTTATTAAGAGTACAACTTCATATCAACACAGTCCCAGCCCGAGGGCTGGATAGATCAATATTTAGACAAACGTGATGTCAAAATAGAAGTACTTTGAATTAGCGTAATGGATCAATGTCTAGACAAGTTTTTAAGAACCAAGAATGGACAAAGAATGAACATTAAACGGACCAGGTGCGAAATGGCGCTAGTTCCACAACGTTCACTTTGGTAATTAGGAATGTCCAAATTGCTAGCTGAAGGGTTTGACGGCAGCTGATGCCCAATTAAAAGAAACCGCCGGAGGAAAAGAGCAGTAACGAGCAGTAAATGTGTTGTATCCAGAATCGTTCTTTTATTCGGAACCATGCTCAGACTGAATCTGAATCTTAGGATCTGAATAATCCTCGCGTCAACAGAACCCTGCCTTGGGCAAATCTGCGTTCCTGGATACGCGGAGACCGTGCAGAAACGTGCCTGATCCTAACTCTAACCCATGGAGGCATAGAATTAGATAGGCAAGGCTCTGGATACGATAGAGGCACGGGAAGGACTAAATATATGGTGAATTCTAATCAGAGAATAGGCAGACAGTGTCCTTATCTCCCAAGACGACCGCTGACAATTAGAGCGACTCAAGACTTAAGATATAGATCTCAAACCCACGCACACATCGACAGCTGAGCCCCTATCTCCTCAAGATGACCAATGAAGAAATAACCAGAGCGGCACAACTTCAATATATATCTTTAATCAAGGGCTACGCGGACGGGGGCGCCTATCTCCTTAAGGCGGCTGCTGAGGAAACAATTAGAGCGACTCAAGACTCGAGATCAAGACCTCACATCAACGATAACTCGGACGACAGCGAAGCCCCAATTTCCTCAAGATGACCGATGAAAAAACAATCACTCAAGACGTTAGATGTATAGATCATCTTCAGACCTGTTATTGGCGCGGAGCCAGATTTGGTAATGAAATCTGGCAACTCATAACCGCCCTTGGTCGGACGACATGATTGATATCGACATAGTTTTCATCAAATCTATTCATGTTTGCGGTAAGGGCTTGCCACATAGGCAAATACCGACCGATGTGAAATTCCCATGCCATATAGGACGACGTTATATCAACACAGTAATTTCTTCTTGTTATACTGTTATATTGGTTATTTCATCGTACATATTTACCTCATTCGGAAAATGTAAGTACAAATCGATCGTTTGTGTGACCGAATATTAGTCTAAGCCGAAAGTGCATGAGAAAAATGTGAATGATTGTCTGCAGCAAAGAAATGACCACGGTCTCCAACAGCGATATGCACTTCCGGTCGCTTTTATCCATTCAACTTGGCCTCTACCTACATATGAATACACACATTGAGACGGCGAATTTGATATATAGCTGACATAATATAATAGCACGATGATAATACCGTTTGCCTGCATTGAATGGGGCCTCAATTCTATGCACACTGGCGTAATTGTACGTCCGTCTGACCCCTAGACAGGAAATTGTGTTCTTGGACGAATGTCAAGTCCAACAAAACGTGTCCATGTAATGTTGGAGCCCGCAGAAATGCACGCTCCTGTCCAACTCATATGAATACAGATCTTATGGACCTCTAGAGGACAAATGTCCTATATTCTACGGATGGAATACTGTACAATTTTGATTTCAGGGTCCATCTAGCATGGGCAGGGAATGGCCATAAAGGCAGGAAAATATGGTACTTGCTTGACATGTAGCAAATATCATATAGTTCTAAATATGCGAGGCCTAAAACTTCCACATGTGCCAACCCTGTACAGATTCATCACAATTTCAACTGTGACACTTTTGGCTTTCAGCGTGCCACTAGGTTCTCTTCCAGCTCTCATCAATATACCGTTAACATACCTGTCTCCAAGTCATTTTACAACAACAGCTTCTTTCCCCGGACTGCAAAATTATGGAACTCTCTTCCAAACAGCTGCTTTCCGTCCGATTACAATCCACAAAGCTTCAAAACAAAAGGTCCACCGCCATCTCCTGACATAACTACATTATACTCACTTAAGTACCTCTAGCTCTATGCCTAGAAGTGGCCAAAATAATTGGCCTTGCATTGAGCGACACCGTTTAAAAAAATCGGCCTTCAACTTCTCCAGGGTAGATTTATGTTTACTACATTCGTGATATAAGCGTGGATTCCGCGCGAGGGATGGTGACATTTCTTTGATAATGAAAAATGAAGAACGCGGCTTAAAGTTTTAGGGACACTGGTCTAAACTTTGCGAGCGCTTACTGACAAAATTGGATTCCTTAAACGTGTTGACAGGTATCCAATTTTCCCGGTAAGCATTTTAGACCATTATCCCTCTTTAGTCTTCGTCGTCCGCCATACCGTAGTTTTATGAACCCAGCTGCGTGTTCATAAAGCGATCCTTCTCACGACTGCTGTGTAGATATAAAGAACAAACAAGGTTTACGTGCGAAACCATGACGTTCCTGAGATTTCATTTCATCTGATTATTAGTACAAAGCCTACTCTACGGGAACGCCTTAGAGGGTTCATTCACTAATTATGATTTCCCTTGATTGTAAACTAGTTTGACAAGCCAAAGCTGTTGCAAGCTGGATGTTTTCTTGAAAGTGTTCCATTTTCTCTTCTGCTCTGGGAATGTCATCCATATCGTAGTTTCATGAACCCAACATGTTCATAAAGCAATCCCTTTCACGATTGCTGTGTAGATATAACAGAAAAACAAGGTTTAGGTGTGTGATCATGAGTTTCATTACGTCTGAGTCTTCTAAGTCTACTCTGCGGGAACGCCTTGGTGGGTACATCCGCTAATTATTATTTTCCTTGATTGTAAACTAGTCTGACAAGCCAAATCTCTTGAATCTTCCTCTGACGTTTTCTTGAAAGTGCTCCCCTCTTTCTTCTGCTCTGGGAGTACCATCCGGAAGCGAAATAGCAAGAAATATTTCATGTACAACTTGTCTGTCTAATGACGGGTACGCAGTGCGGGACTTGTTTCATCCCCCACACACTGACACAAAGCCCTTGGCGTCCCATCCATTTATTTCAACTACCTACCGCCGTTTGTTTTATGAATGATTACTACAATGACGACCCTCCGTGTACATTACCCTACATACCCGGACAGAACCTCCCCAATATCGCGATCAGGCAGCTAGAGACACGAAGCCACTCTCTAGGCAATGGTACGTATTCCCAATGCAACCTTTTTGATGACAGATATACCAATGGAGATACCAAGTTTGAATGCTTACTGCAAGTGTGACCCTCAAGGTACATTATCCTACATATCAAGACACTTTGGTGACAGGACCCCCAAAGAGAAGATTGCCACAGGGAGGACCCTATATGTACATTATCACATATTTCAGGACCTCTGAGCAATTGTACATGTTCGCAACGCACCTTTTTGATGACTGAGATACCAAGTTTTGTGAATCATTACTATATATAAGTGTGCCCCTCAAGGTATATTATCCTACATATCAACCCACTTTGGTGACAGGACCCCCAAACGACGCCCAAAGAGAAGATTACCACAAGAGGACCCTATTTGTACATTATCACATATTTCAGGACCTCCTCAGCAGCCGTTAGACATGGCACCGTGAGTAGGTGCAGTGTCCCAGAGAGGATCACACGACCAGGCAGCACCCGCCGTGCGCCATTGAAATGTACCCTGCAGGTACTTATTACAACGTATTAGCGAACAGCGCGCACCTGGTGCGATCATACCTCCCGCTAGTGTCATTAAACCGGCGCTCTGTCTCTATCTACACCATCCTAACATGCATCATTCCTGTCTGTAGATGTAGGACCTTCATCTGTCAAGTTGAACTTAAAACGATCGGTTGGAACGGAAGCAGTACGTGGAAGAAAAAGCCAAGACCTGGCTGGTTTTCTTCACTATTCTGTGCTTCTGTGGGCAGCGGAGCGGCGACTTGTAACCGTGCGGCGTCCACGGACGATTAATTCTCGGTAAAACGCGCTGATGGGAGAGTGGGTAATACAGTATCGATCTTCGTTCTTCCCGCGCTATAATGCGCGGTCGGTAATTGTTTTGGGAATTGAAAGTCGCTGATGAAACATTCCTCGGAGTGTAAAGTCCCGGGATGTAAATGAAGACGGGCTGCCGAGACACATATCTCCTCCGCGCGGAGATTAAAACGGAATGTGGGCTGCTGATACAAGCAAGTCATCAATACTAACTGACTAGAGATGCTTAAGACGAACCCATTCCAGCTGTCTGATGATAGCAGACAGAAAATGAGAAGACGTTTCCGTAAGGTAGATGTGTGCCTTCTATCGGTTTGGAACATAATTACAGTAATCTGAAAACAAATGACGATTAATGGCCGACATAAATGAGTCTCGAAATGCCGATGGCGACGGCTTGGTGTCCATGTGTGAAAGATTAAGTCCTGCATTGGTTATCAGACAGGCAGGTGCTACATTAATTATTTCCGGCTATTTCGCTTCCGGTTGATATTCTAAGAGTAGAAGGGAGAGGAAACATTTCAAAGAAACCCTCGGGTTTGATCAGTGAAATTCAGTAACTGAAATATGTCCGGCTCTCAGACAATCAATGTTGAAGGAATTGAATTGGAAAAGCACAATTAGTGGATGGACCCAGCAGGGCATGCCCGCAGGGTCAGCTCTAAGGTCAAGGCTCAGATGTGATGAGATCTCAGGGAACTGGTGATCACGGAAACCCTGCTGTTCTCTCTGTTGATATACTTAAATACGCAGCAGTCATAAATAACATATCTTTGCGAACACAACTTTGCCCGGAGACTCGTGCTCTTCTTAAAGAGCAATAAATAACATCCCCACAGAATCCACGGGTGGCAAGGATTTTATATAATTTTTGCTTAGGGCCCAACCAATATACGCAGGATTCTTGTCAAAATGGGCCCGGGGCTACAAAGATAAGTAATCGTAGTTCTTCGATGGAGATAAACTGAAACAAAACTTTCCTTGAAGTTGAAAGAACTGTTCTGAAGACCAGGAACACATATTACCTCACGGCCTCACAATCTTAAAGAATAAAGGCCCTGGTGGTATCCCCTGTTGGACTGCTCTCTATAGCTTTCCCTTGGACCATGTGGTTCCGGATTTCAGCACCAAGGACAGTCCCAGTTAACAACAGCAATCATCTGGTGCCTAAATTAGTAGAAAAATTCCAAGCCCGTTGTTTGAAAAAAGTGAATGTATAAGTTGCGATCCTAACTTGCAAAGCTCGACAATCGGAGTCAAGTTGGGATGATTTGTTCCATATTGATCGTGGGGACTCCTGCAGCTAAATTGTAGTTTTCTCGATTCTCGATATAAGTCATCACGTCGGCACAATAACTTAATTGCATGAAGTATTTCAGGCGTTGAAAATTACAGATTTGAGTATCGGGAAAAACGTTTCTCGTGTCACCCGAAAGCAAAGATATTAATGTACACATCGATAAACCCTGTTGCTAACGCAATACGTCTTTTCTTTATCTACTTCAGCGGTAATTACTAAACGCTTATCTTAAACAGCGGACACCAATAATCGCAGTCAGAGGAAAGGATCAATGAATTACAGCCTCATAACGGAAGGAAAGAACACAAATCTTAACACCGTCAAGTAGTAGCCAGTAGCCCGTGTATTTAAAGCAAATATTTCAAGCAAATAATCTCCTGTTTTGGAAGGCTTCATACAGGATTTCCTTATCAGTGTTGTCAAATGAGCCGGAGAAACACTGACTGTAACCAGGTTTAATTTTGCTAACTTCTTGCTGTGCAAATTTAATCTTCATGCAGAGGTGGTTTCCGATGATGTCAAGTTTAGGTAATAATTTCCTGCTTACATGATTGATTACATAATCAGTGTGCCAAGAACTACATTATGTAATTTTGCAGCATCATTGATTACAACGAGTCTACGCACAGGCCGGAAGCAATCTAAAAATTACATTGACTAAAAGTCAGATCCTGGAGGGGCTGTTTCATCATTAGATCACACCCGAGGAGGATTTAATCTATTTGTGACTTTTTTTCTGCCGAGGATCACTTTGGGTGGTTGCGTGTCGGATACATTACCATATAAATGAATGAAAACCAAGCATATGTCAGGAAGGAAAGATTGGCCCGATGAAAAAAAGAAGTGACGCAATTCTTTACCACATGCAATTCCACTAATGAACTATTACAAACACCTCTTCTCCGTCAGAAAGAGATCATGATACATTACAATTGTGCATCTAACCAGAAACTAAGTTCAGTATTATGAGCATTAGTCCAATTCAAGTCACCAAGGTAACCAATTATTTGAGTCATTGTCGTCACGCCACCCAGCCAGCTATTCCCATTTTGGCCCCCGATCAACTTTTTAAAAAGCATTTCTTGTTCCCCCTGCAGTGTTTGGCAACAAGGGTCTCCCCGCGTCCACCAAAGTCCAGGTGTCACCGGGGGACATGGTCAACCTGCCCGCGACCTATAACCCCCACGATCACGTGATCGCGCTGACGTGGAACAAGATGGACGAACGACTGGAGGGTACCCGGACACCGGTGTTCCTCCACTCACTAACAAGCTCGATAGCACTAGGTAAAGGGGCATGATTGTTGGTATCGACGAGAAACTAAACAAATTGAACAATATATCCATATATACCCATCTGGCTAGAACACAGCCTGTATTGTATCATGTTGCCAGGGTAATATGCACTGGAAAGATACATAAGAGAAAACTTCATGAAAGTGTGTTATTCATTTAAGCTTCAGAATGATTGAAGCCCGTCAAGCAAAACCGGTCGGGACAGACTGAACAAATGTTCTAAACGGGAACTATGTGGCTTCAGACTGCAGTGTGATATATGTCGGTTAGCTTGAAGAATGACTCACTCTTCTTCAATCCATGCAGTCCATTTTCCCACTCTGTCCCATGCCGTGCCCTGTAGGTCCCTTGAGGGACAGAGCACAGCTGAATCCGAACGGGTCCCTGACGGTGTGGAACGTGACGGTTAAGGACGAGGGTCAGTACGTCATGACTGTTCTTGTGGATGCGGTCGGGCAGCAGGAGCATTACGTCTATCTGGACGTACTAGGTAAGTTCTAACAGTCAAGACAATGTTTAATGCGTAAGTGCATGGTATATAGATCTTTCCTAATCGAACACGTCGAACCCCCTGTTCTATTTCGATGTGTTCGAAATAGACTTGTTCTATTTCGACGTGTTCGAAATAGAACAGGGGTCGGGGCTTATGGTGTTCGATCGGGAACGGTCTGTTTGATCACCCTTTAGAGATGACTGGTGGTATTGACATCTTGGTACCTTTGACTAGTTGCTTGGCAGTCAATATTCTCAGACCAAAACCTTCGGTCATCCATAAGAATTAATTTTCGACTGTCCTGTTGTGGCAATCTTCACAAATTACTGCAGTGATTCACACGGCAAGTGCTAAGACATCATTGTGTCATCCACAGCGCCACCCCTGGTGACAGTAGGCCTCCAGAGTCCCCTTCGCGTGTCCCTCCACTCCAGCGTCATCCTCAACTGTACCGTGGAGAAGACCAGCTCCACCCTCCCGCGGGTGTACTGGCTACAGGACGGGCGGCAGCTCTCCCCGCACGTCGAGAAGCTAGACATCGAGACCAAGGACAAGTACAGGTCGTCCCTGGTGCTGAGGAAGGTGATGAAGTCTGATAGTGGGAACTACACGTGTGTGGCACAGCAGGGCAGGAGTGAGCAGGCAGACAGCCTCAGCTTGGTGGTCGTCTGTGAGTAGATATAGATAGTGCAAGTACTTTAACATATATAACCCATGCGTGGGTGAGCATAGAGTCTTGCATGAAGAAAACCTATAACCAATCTTGATGTTAATGATTAATGATCTATGGAAATTAAAATCGTTACCCTCCCCACGCCTTGCCGCGTATAGGGCAGTGCCCATTTCCATTTCTATATTCCTTTGGCCAAACAAGTGTAAAGGCTAGGGGCCAGTTTAGAGTAAGTTTTCGGCTAACACATGTCAAAAGTAGATGGTAAAAGTTTGAACTCATCCTTCATTTGCAGATCCAGCAAAAGTTGTCAACGTCTCGAGCCCCCTTCAAATCACCAGCGGGACGAAGGCAACGATCTGGTGCATTGTCGATGGCAACCCCACACCGGAAGTACGCTGGCGTAAGGTCGGAAGTGACGTCGACTTGGAGAGCGGCTGGGTGCATCACGGGAAGAGGACGTCGTCCCTGTCCTTGCACAGTCTGCGTGTGGCGGAGGCAGGCTATTACGCGTGCGTAGCGAAAAACAAGCTGGGTGATCCCGACAGAAAAGTCGTTCCTGTGATGGTAGTGGACAAGAGTTTCTTCAGCGCCGCCGGTACGTAGTAAGTCGAACATTTTCCAGTTATGTGCAATCAAGCACTGCAGTACACGATTCCCTATTAAAGCAGTATGATTTCTTAATGTTTGTACAATTTGTTAAGCTCTTATCTGGAACGGTTAGGCATTTTGGAGGACTTCCAAATGCTCCGTTCAAACCGAATTGAGTGCATCAGTCATCAATGAGAACCAACCCAGGAAATCGTTAAAGAGTACTACATTTGTAGTACATTTCGAGGCAGTTACACTTTTCTCTCGCCCCAAAAGTTGCCTCACAAAAAAGTAATTGCTAGTCATTTCCCAATCAAGAACGAGTGAGATTGTGAAGTGTTATGGTATACATTGACTTCATACTCTGGTTGGCAACCGTTCCGGAAAGCTTTTCAGTCTTGTCGTGGCAATCCCAACTGATACGTCTCAGAGCAAAACAGTCTGACACTTCCGTAGTCACCCCATCAGTCTTTGTCACTCAAACTGAGGAAGCAATGTTTTATTAAGTTGCTTCTTGACCCTGGCTAGGCGAACTGTCACTTCGACGTACGTCGAAACCGTCCCGGTTGTCTGGCGGAGGGAGGTCCGCCTATTTCTCATTCCGCACACACAGCATGGGCCAGCAATCAGCTCAAATTTACTGCAGCGCTGCCCGCATCGCAGGATTCAAATCGGCCAGGATCAAAGGTGGAGGCGACTTCCCCAATCTGTCGCCCGCTCCGCTCGTGGACCGGGAGGAGAAAAATGGCGGATTCTCCCACCCCGGCATCCATCACGGGCCGCGACTGTCACTCCGGATGGGTCCAGACGCCGCGAGGGAGACATCGGCAGTTCATCAACCCCCTCGACACGTTTGTAGCGATGATATTGGATACCATGCAGACTGACAGGGCCGATACTTCTTTTGTTTCCCCCTAAGCCCGGTCACTTCTCCGCCGCGACCTGTTGTATACTTTAACCTACTTCAATTCAGGGGAAGATGAGTGGATATTGATCAGGCACTGCAGATAACATTTCACCAGAAGTAATCAGCATCGGCTGACAGCACGGCTCTAAGATCTAATAAAGATGCATATTAATGTATATAATCACAAGATTGCTACCCGCAGATGAAATTATGTGCCATACATTGCCGTAGCGCAGATGATAATCTAAAGAACTTGAGGACGTTATATTGAAATCCTTGGAGTGGTATAGAATCAGCAGGCGATTGCTTTTCTGTCATTCATCAATTCCTTCCCCAATATGTGTCTAATATCTAGATATTTTAATAGATTAAGACATCAATCATCCAAATCATCAATGTAATGAGATCAAAAGCAACTTTACACTAATACGTTCCTTCATGTATATGTAACAGTTGACTGAAGACTTTATCTGTTGTTTCAGAGGGGGAAGGCGAGGGAAAAGGTTGGAGAGAGGTGACCGCCATCTTGGGAGGGGCGGCAGGAGGAGCCACCGTGTTGCTGGCAGTCCTTCTCGGGGTGGTCATTTTCTCCCGACGTGCAAAGATAGAGGACAGTCAGACGACGCAGAAGGTGTTTTCTCTGAACCATCCGACCGTCCTGAAGGACGGCGGAGGAACCATCCTGGTCAGCAAAGACGAGCGATTGTCACTTACAGCAAAGTTCTTCATCGGCAATGACCTTCTGGCGGAGAAGGGCGGCGTGCCCCCACTGCCCCCGCTGGTGGAAGACCAGCGGGCAGCAACTCTGGAGAAGAACAAACCGATCGCAGTGGACTCCGTGACGTTGTCACGGAAAACTGCCTTCCCTTCATCACTCATAGAACACCACTGTGACAGCAACGTCACCTGATCCGTGGGCTTCACAATGGGGATTGGAGCTGCTCATGGACCATGCACGGGGATTTGCTCCTACACGCAGAGGCGGGCTTTTGATAAGACATGAAGAAAGATGTATCAAAGCACGCTACGCGATTCTACTTGCTACAGAGCCAGAAGACTGTGTTATTCCAGCATCCTTCCCACGGCAAGTTTGACTTTGAGGAAGTGGTGGGGAAAATAATAACGAGACAAGCGACATTTTATAGCAAGGACTGATCGCTTTTCTCAAGAATCAGACAATTCGCGAGGAAGAAAATGAGAACATATTCCATCAATCAGACTTACAGGTTTATCTTAATGTTCCTCTTCACGTAGCAACCATAAAGAAGCAATGTTTTCATAGCTATCCGCAAATCTAAAACGTTTTTAAACACTTTTCATGACTAGGAACCACTTGCACTAACGCATACTGATTGAGACACAGATAACTCGCTTATCGACGCTTGCTCCAACGATAAATTGGTACTTAGTGCTCAATGTTACCACATAACACAAAGCATTCCTGATAATAAAATGGCTTGAAGCATGTAACCTGTGAATAGCTTCCTGAGATATTACATGCCATTAGGTAAACTTACAGTAAGTAATAAACGTTTTGATATTGGAATCGTACTTCTTGTCCTTTTGTGGCTCTGTAAAGACCAGATGAAAAGATACAGGCGTATGGCGTCAGAACAACCGAGTATTCTATTGAAATATTTCTTTCTAAATGTATGGATTTATTCATAGTTTGCTTTTGAATCAACACAATTGAAATATTTGAAAATGAAACTGAAAGCACACCAGAGACAACCATGCCAATAATAGTGCCTCCACGCTGGTAATTAATATGTTCTGTGAAGTGTGGTCTGGATTTTGATCATCATTTTATATACTAACATCAACAAAACTCTGTTTATATTTAGGATCAGGTGTAACTAAATGACCATCACTCGTGGTCATAAAGATATGACTTGAACAGCATATCTAAGATTAACTAAGAACAGCATCTAAGATTCCTTTAGGTCTCAAGTCTGAATACTGATTTTTCATCCTTTAAGAATATAGATACTTGCGGCGTGATATCAAAAGCATTTCAGTTAAATGCCAGCATTAATATTTGGTGTCGAGAAGATAAATGCTCTGCCCATAGCAAATTCAGAGGAATATAAATAACAGTATATATATCCTGCATTGGTCGTCAAGCTAGATCTATCATTTGCGAAGTTCAAAGTTCTACTTGACGCTCACGGGGCAAGAGATTAGAAAAATAACTGGAGTTCACCACCGTTGGGAAGATATGCTATCGCGCTCGCCGTATCTTATTAGGTGTAAATTGAATAGCGGCGCGCTGGACAAAATGCACGACTGATTGATTCATCGGTCTGCCGAATGAATTCACATTATAGATGCGTTCTGCACGCAGCTAAACATTCTTCATTCCGAGAAGGAATTGTTAGCGTGGACGGAAAGAACCTGGTGTTGAACAAATGACGTGGTTTTAATAGAACTCAGTGGGGTACTCTAGGACGGTGTCATTTTGTATCTACATTACAGTATGCACAACAAGATTTCATTCTTTCCTATTGCTCCAAAGGCCAAAACTATAACACAAAAGCACCTGATCAGAACAAAGCACGTTTAGACACCCTCAGCCAGTTCAGCTTTGATATACCCGTGAAAGGTTTTCATTAATTTGGCGGGGTCTTTGCCGCCCGACCTTTGTTGATTGAAAAGGTCAAGTTTACAAAGGGCCTCCATTCTGATTACTTGAAGTTGTAACTTTTGATCGCTCAGATCCGGTTGTAACCAAGGAGACGGTTATCCGTGGAGCTGATTGTTTTCTTCCTACTGTCACCAAGGGATCGTCATTTTCCGAAGGGTACTAGTGCCGTGGCGGAACGACTAGGATAATTTCAGGTAGGACTAAAACATTAATCATATGTAGAAGTTAATGAGTTGACCCCCAAAAGACATCTAGAAAATGAGAAACGCTGCCCAATGTTGAGATAGGTAAGCTATCATTCTAGGGACTAGTAAGGTAATCAGGTAAACAAAGTTGACCTATACTTGACCCTTTTAAAAGGTCATATCCCCCTCCCTTTCTCGGCGCCTTCTCGTGGTGTAAAATTCGCCTGGACTTGGTGTAATCGGTCTGAGAATAGCTTTTACCCTTTTCTTGAAACATTATTCTTATCTAAAACTCCTGGGCAACCCCAGACGCGTAGACGCGAGCTTATAAAATGAAAGCAGCGCTCGAACATGTACCCAAAATAAACAACGTAACTTACCGGCAAAGGTCATGATGAAAGGTCAACACTGTACACCTGATTACCCTAATATGTCGCATGTTGCCCGATGGTACTAATTGCATCGTGTGAGAATAGTTGAGTAGCCTTTACCCTTTTCTTGAAACACCATTTTTATCAAAAACTCCTGGGCTACCCCAGACGCGAGCTTATAAAATGATAGCAGCGCTCGAACACGCACCCAAACTAAACAACGTAACTTACCGGCAAAGGTCACGATGAAAGGTCAACACTGTCCACCTGATTACCCTAATATGTCGCATGTTGCCAGATGGTTCTAGTTGCAGCAAAATTCATAGCGTATCTACTATGATTTTGTTTCTGGATTCATGCAAAAGACGATAATGCCTGAAAATTTATTTTGACAGTGATAGCTTTAACATTTTCACGCAGAATATTCGGCAAGAGAAGGGTTCAGCAGGGCAGATAGGAACTGGAATAGGATGGCTTCCAGTCATATTCCTTCAGGGGCAGAGCACGATCAGATTGCCCCCGATTCGCGACCACCCATCTACGGGGTGGCCAATTTGACAGTGCCTAGCCGCCCGAAGGGATCTGCTTGGGGATTAGGATTCCAGGCTTGGTGTTGCATGAACCACAGCAAAGGCCGACCCATTTGTACCTGCCACTCTGCTAATACTCGCTAGATGGACCATGCACGCCCAGAAATAGCGCAGTCAGTCATGCCGGAGACAGCTAAGATATCGCCTGCAGGTTATAATGAGGTTTTTATCCCCGCTCTGATATCATCCTGCTATTGTGTTTACTGCTGGCTGGATTGCATAGCACACAAGACGTGGTGGGGACACAATCAAGTTTTTCCACATTATATTAATGCCGCCACTTACACAAGGGGCCAAGGAGATACCTCCACGGTCTGACTGACAACCCCAAAAAAACGATGCCGTATTTGTTGTGTTCGTATCTCATAGAATACAGAAAAAACGAAAAGAAAGTATTACTGACATTAAACAAACATGCACCGAAACTAGTCATCAATGCCACATCCTTAAGACTAAATGTAAACATTAAAAAGAACCTCCAAACTTTTCCACTGCATCAATAATTCAAAAGTGGTACTTAGAGGAAGTTTACGAAGCACACAGCTCTTACAGGCAGCCAAAGAGGCACCCCATCAGAAATTTACAGACGAAGTCGACACGCAATTCGACCAGTTATGACTGGCAATTCAACCCAATAAACGTACTCAGTATCAGGCTATGGGAGACTGTATAGCCCTTCTCTTTGATGTACAAATGCAGATATATAATTGTGGTGTTATTCAACTATACCCAAGCACTCGAAAGCCTTTCTCTGGTTTTATGGGGCCTGCAAATGTCGCAAAAGAACTCAAAGAGGAGTCAAATAATTCTTACGTCCTTTGAACACAAGTCCGTTATTACAAATGCTTCAAGCAATTGGTTGTCATAAAGAGAGTTTCGATTTTAATGGCGGGATGTACGTGGACAGAATTCCCTGGTCAATCAACAATCAAGAGGTTGCAAGGAACGGACATCAAGTTACCGTATCAACGACATAATATTCGTAATGATGCAGAGAATACTTTCAATGCTTTTCCATTGACTACCTGATGGTACAACATTGCCTAAAGAACTCTCCAAACAGTTTCCGCTTTATTTTATATACATAATAATATCAGAGCCAATGTTATTCCTTGTCAATAAAATCCCATGCTCCATATACCCTGAATGATTATGTTTTGTAATCTGTTGTCTTTGATAGGGAGGACGCCAATAAAATTTCAGGCTCCATCTTGCTTAGATGATTGTGTGCAGTCGTCTGTTGCCTATGATAGAGAGGACGTTGCCCTATATCCATATCAAAAATCATGTGCTGTGCCCATCGATGTATCACTGAGTCCGCCACAGGCAGTCTCTTTGTGCCAGGAAGGGTCACGTCGTCAACCAAAGCCGAGGGCAACTCTGATAGGATCTTGTCGGGTGGTATTGTCACGGCACAGAGAATGCAGCGGCCCCTGAAGAGACTTTTCAGCGACTTTGATCGGCTCATACTCATAGGATACTGAACCCAAGATATGGGCTGTAGTAATGAAAAACCATAATAGAGAGCTAAGGAAGAGCTCTTCAAAACTCATCAAAGTTCTACAAAGGCACAAGGAGCCGACTTTGGGACACTCTAAAAGGAACATTTTTGGTTCTTTACATTTTAGCATGTAGTTAGACTTTTTTCCACCACTTACACTTTCGTCTACTCTAATTTCCATTTCTATTGATAATTTTCGACTAGTATTGAACTGTAACATGGAATTGGTCTCTACCATGCAATATAAGGTAGGGCGGCGCTGGATTTACGAATGTTGCCAGTACTAAAGGAACTAAACAATTATTGTCCTCACCATTTGATGCCGTTCTTTGATGGATTCGCGGACGTTACTCGTACAAAATGAAATAAAGCGCCATTTTGTTGGGAATTTGATGCTATCCGTTACTTGTATGGGCCCTAAGCCTTAACAATCCTGCCCTTTACTGCCGCATATATCAGGCAGCTGACAGTGCAATAGCACGTCGTTTGGTTATCATCTTAGGATATCGATATTTTTCACGCTTTTGGGGTCATATAAGAATAGGCTTTATGAAACCCTATACCATTATCGTCAGGCTGTAAACAGGCTGATCCCGAAAAGCGAAACGGCTTGATTCCTGGGCGGTGGATGTCCGCGTGTGTCTGTAACAGCGCGCGGAGGGGTCGTCGACGGGAGAACAACAGGAGTGGGAGTCGTCTTTGAAGGTACTAACCCATTAACGTTATTGCACTCTTATTGAATGGAAGTGGCACCGAACGGCAGTTCAGGTTCTTTTACAACACCGCCACTAAAAGTGTTTTTAACGACAGCTTCAGTTTACTGTATGGTGATTTTTCCTTGTTCAAAAGATCTTTTCAAGTTCTCATGTTGGGCTAGTCGGTTCAAATTTTTTAGCATCGGTCTTACACCAACAATCATCATTAGCACGGTATCAAGTTACAGTTGTTTGTGGCTTGTTTTTGCTGGTTTATAACTGTGTTGTCGCGATGGACGTACATACAAAACGTGGACTACAAATTCATTTCATTTTCATTTATTTATTTTACCAGCAAAATACACCTAGGTTATTCTTGGAATGAGAGTTGTAACTTTAGGTTGTCTGAACATGCCCTGTCTTTCCAAATATCATTACATCATTCAGTCATGACTGAAAAATAACTGGGAGTTCAAAGTCAAGGCAAGAATTGCTTTGGATATATTGCATTTGAATCAATGATCGATCATAATTCATGACTGATCTTGAGGTTTCTTTCACTAAAGGCCGCCCCACTTGTATATGTATGTATGCAATATGCAGCACCTGCCTGAGGCAATATCCACTGATATCAAATATAAATGCAGAAAATTTCAGCGGCACACTTCTGAAGTATATCTTTCATTCGAAGGGGATTTGCAGACGGAGCCTGCCTATGGGCATAATCCCGCGGTATGCGCGGCTTGAAAGTACGATTTAATCTTGACCGATTGCTGCCTGATCATGACAAAAGTGTCAGAGGGGGCCATGCCCATCAACTACACAGACCTATTTAAAGTTTTTCGAGAAAGTGCGAAAGTTAACTTTTGATATGCTTTGTCCAATAATATCTTTGGACAGGTTGGTACTCGATAAATTTCATTCTTGTATATTGAAAGTTTGTGCAGTTAGTTGTGAGACGAACGCCAGTGGTGACTAATAGTGGACAAAAAGGTCCCCCAAAAGCCATGCTGTCATACTGTTTGACAGTGAGAAGGAAATGTTGCCATTTTTTGGATACTTCCATTAAATCAGCCAGGGTGTTCGTCGAAAAACAAAACAAAACAAAGCAAACGAAATTCGTTATCACCAACATCTAGCCAAACATTATTCGGTTCCTTCCTCCTGTAAATATTTCAAAGTGAACAACCCTGCGAGGGCCGATACGTGAGTGGGAGGTGAGCGACACAAAAAAACGCTTCAAAGAACACATCCACCACAATAAACCACACACACACACACACACACACACACAGGCGTGTGCTATTAACACTTGTAGCAGATAAAATGATAGCGAGCTGTCAAAAAGCCGCGTTTTGATGCAGTATCCAAGCGGGTGACTCGTGACACCCACATGGATCAAATCACCGCTTTGGGGGACGACGAGTCTCGTAGATAAGAACATGCCGGCTTGTGAGGAACAGCTAGGATCTGTGGGGTTAACGGTGATGTTGCATGTTCCCTGCACAAATCGATGAAAAGTTAAGCGAGGTTTGCTCCGACTGAATAGCAAACAGTTAGAAAGTGGCGCTAGTTGGCTAGATTGGCGTCGTTTTACAGGTAGGACTTTCAGATGTGATCATACCGTTTTGTTGTAATAGGATAATTTCCCCAAACTCAAGACAGGGCATTTAGATATAAAGGTAGTTATAGGATAGTTGAGATTACGTACTCTTATCTCAACTTCAAGACGTTAAAAGTTATAGTTATTACTGCAACACACCATTACATAGCATGTAACTCATTAAAACAATTTATGCAAAGGAAAAAAAAGATCCCTATTGTACATTCACATGACTCATGTATATGCACGTATGTACGCAAGTGTTCAGCCCACAGTGAAACATACTGGGTACTGGGTAGAAAGGGTGATTAATGTTGACACCTTTTTTGTAATCATAATCATCGCTTATGCTCTATCAATCAGATGCGTAGCTGATTTATTACAACTCAATTCGCAATCTCTTCATCAGTGCATCCCAATCATCATCGATTACCCAAGTCATTCATTGTTTATCAGATAATGGTAAATGATAAGCCAAGATTATCTTTAACATTAAATCTGGTAAATCCTTAGACAAATGATTATGACATAAAGTTATCGTGAGTATATCTTTCAACACTTGAATGTTTATTCAGTTTCTTGAGTCAGCCTGTACATTTTCCTGGGATCATAAGTTGGCGTTTTACGTTAAAAGTTACCAACTTAGAGGGCGCTGGCCGCACTCTTTCAACTCCCAGCCATATTCCCTTTGGAGGCACGATATGCCACTGATCAGCTTCCTTTCAGAAATGATGGATTGGTTACGATAACAGTATGATGACACTGCAAATCATCAACGTCTGCCAAAACATACACATATCGACCCTAGCCCAATGATTAATGGTACCGATGTTTATGTGCAGCGTACATGTGTTCGATTGTTTGAACGGGTCGGTGGTTATTCTGTATTCCAAGATGTGCAGAAGGGATAAGGCAGCCTCAGAGGTGATGCTATAAATCACCAGAGGTGTTAATGTCCTCACGAACACTTTCCGTAACCTTAGAACTCATACAAATGCTATAACAGCTCTCTATTGACACAACTGTTTGTTGCTAATGAAGTTTTCCACACCATTTGTGGTCAGTAGAATGGCCAAAGGTGTAGTCGAGGCAATGTAAAGAAATGTAGCATTAATTTGTTGAAGCCATTACTTCTATCACTCCCTACAAGTATTTCTTTACAGTCTTTGATGTGTGACCCGATTCAACATCGTTTGATTTACTATTTCATTACATTTTTATTGTACACGCGGATTTCGTGTAGCTAAGAAGACATAAATTCAGCTGTTAACGTGTTGAAAGTATGTGTGATCAAGGAGGTTTTAAGATCTCCTTGATGTGATATGCAATTCAAACAAAACTTTTCACGCCAAGTAGTGTTGATGATCTATATTTTCTGGAAAGAAACAGGCAGCATGAAAAACCAAAAAGGAGCCAGGAATTCATGACTACGTCTCCACCTGAAAGGCCGACTATTGCTAGATCCTCCGGAAAAAATGCGGGCATAAAAACATTGGGGTGGCTAGACGTTGGTAAGAACTTAAAGCACTTAGTAAGTACTTATTTAGTCACGCTAGATCTGAAGCAATCAGGGAAGTCTTCGGGGTGTTTCATGATTCATAACTACATCAGACACGTTAGCACGCACCTAGAGTACATCATTAATACATTACACTACGTCCTCGACATTAAAAGCTGTTTCTCGTTTCCTCAGGATACAGTGTCATTCACTTAGGTAGGTAATAATAATGATAGCACCCAATATTAATACTGTCTGATTATGAAACTCCACATGACATAAAAGGCGTGAACATTGCCACTGGGTTGTAAAGACTTTGAAATATCTAAAGCAAGAATGTGAAGACACTACGTGTATGAAAGCAGTTTGTAATTTTGGTGAACGCTAAAATGACACTCCCCTGATCGTTGATTGTCTTCAATTACTCAACCAGACAAGATAGACCTGCATTTTTGATGTCACACCTTTTTAGCGTCTGTGAAAAGCATCAGGAGAAAGAAACTTGGTGTAATCCATCAGAGTAACGCTGGAAAACGTCCCATGTGTTTCTATTTATAAAGATTTATCTTTTGTATCTTCTTGAACCTAGACATCAAATACAATATCTCGTATGGCCTGAGGAATATTCACGAAATCAATCACAACGATTTTGGAGACGATATTTATGTCGCGGTCCGTCGCTCAATGATGTTAAGCTATTGAGATAGAAAACACCAACATGCTGTTCTGTAAACTATCGGCAGGGACCGCTTTAAATGCCATACGTGGTGATATTTACCCGCAACTGGCCATGCAGGTCCAAAGTTTGATGCATTTCGGCAAACTTTCAAGTGTTAAATGAGAACCAGTATTAGTCTTTACGCTAAACGGATTGATAGAAAAGTAGAAAAAAGATTATATGTTAACTTAAGGAAGGAAAAGAGGATTGAAAGCCACTTTTACAATTCGGTAGTAATGTGAATATTTAAATACATGGCCCTAACAGTATAGAGTTCACCTACTGTCGATGTCACCGGAGTAGGAAGGACTTTGTATTCGTAGCTACATTTGAAGTTTACAGAGATGATAACAGGTTTAAGGGTGCTTTAGGGTTTTGCTTACAGATACAAATGTTGCGTGCACCGCACATAGCTAGGATGGATAAAACATTGGGTTGGGGTATAGTTAACTTTGAAAACTTACATCAACACCTTGAACTTGGAAATTTATTGCAACACGATTACTGTCACGCGGATTGTTCTAGGAGAAATTCTATGAATCTGTAACAATGTGGCAAAATCTATAGGGCAGCACTGGGGTGAACAGTGGTCACGGGTTGCTACACGGTGATAGATGTCTACACGGACCGATTTGTTACATGAGTGTTCGGTGCTGCCCCCGATGCCACAGGTCAGATGCATAGTTATGTAAAGTGAGCGCTTGTCTCGCGTTGGCGTATTGATGACGGCGAGAATTGACCCCAGGAGGTCCGAATGCCCGGAATTAAGAGGCGCTGATGACTGACCCGTGCAACACTTGGACGTGACCTTGCGGTTATGATGGACGACCGTGGCGGTGATTTTTGGTAACGGTGGTGAGTTTTCATTTGGAGCAGCCCGGCCTGGGGACAACAGTGGGTGTCAGTACCAACGGAATCACTTTGGGGTCAGTGTGCCACGTTCTGTCCTGAAATTATTACCATCAAGCGACTGTTTGTATGCATTGCACATCCCAAAATAGTAGTAAAAACAGGCAACGTTTTAGTTAGTTTAGTTTAGTTTAGTTTCATTTGGAGCAGCCCGGCCTGGGGACAACAGTGGGTGTCAGTACCAACGGAAACACTTTGGGGTCAGTGTGCCATGTTCTGTCCTGAAATTATTACCATAAAGCGCCTATTTGTATGCATTGTTGCACATCCCAAAATAGGCGGTGAAAACAGGCAACGTTTTAGTTAAAGTCAAAAAGGAGCCAGGAACTCATGACTAGGTCTCTACCTGAAAGGCCGACTGTTCCTAGATCCTCTGGAAAAAAATTCGACATAAAAACATTGGGGTGGCTAGACGTAGGTAAGAACTTAAAGCACTTAGAGCAGTAATTTTTGGTAACGGTGGTGAGTTTTCATTTGGAGCAGCCCGGCCTGGGGACAACAGGGGGTGTCAGACCAGCGGAGACACTTTGGGGTCAGTGTGCCACGTTCTGTCCTGGAATTATTACCATAAAGCAGCTGTTTGTATGCATTACACATTCCAAAATAGGCAGTGAAAACAGGCAACGTTTTAGTTAAAAGCTTGTGAATTGCATCCTCCTTCCTTCAGATCTTAGGAATGATTTTGTAGTATCTAATAGAAGGAGATTATGGGTAGCCATGGATACAGCTAATGTTGATAAGAATGTTGTAAAATGTTCTCAGAATCCCATGAAAATCCCATGCGATAGGACGTCTGTATGACGGATCGTCATTGTGTTGTATTCTAATGTTTGGTTTCCCAGCGGTCACATTGAAGGGTAGAAAACGGATAGTCCAACCCATATGTCACCCGGGTTAAGTACCTTCGATGTCATTATCGCGTGCCCTGAACGGCCCATTTATCGCAAGCACGGTTCGGAGACGGGAAAACAGTACATAAAACCCTCCGCCACCGCGACATAAAACTGAAGACCGGCAGGTGCCGTCAGGAGAAAGCCTGCCGTAAGTTTGATGTAACGACTGTCAACGCATGACGTTCTTATCGACCGGACCACATCTTCAGGAGAAATGAAGCGCGAAATAAGCGCGGCCAGATATAGGCCTTCTTCCCCAAACTCGACGTCCCCTCCAGGCGTTATTCTAAGCCAGGAGAGGACAGGCAAAGCTTCCTGGCCAGCTGATTATCCTTTTACTGATCACCGCCACCGCTACACGACTTCCGTTGCGCGCGAGTCTGTAATGGTGCAGCTTTAGCGAGCCCTGCAGACACATTAGCACGGTGCCGGGGAGACTGGTGCTTCTAAAAACGAGCAAACAATGGAACGGCCGGTGGAAAGTGGAGTCATATATCAGAGTGTCTCTTACAAGTTTTGGTGGCGTCGACGGTAGAGTGGTTACGCTGGCGAACATGTTAACAGGTTCGATCCCTGGCATTTCTGGTTAGACCAAGGACGTTGTGTCCTTCGGAAACGCACTTACATGATTTGCCTCACTCTACCCAGGTGTCTGTCCTGTATCCAATGCCAAAAACACAGTGCATTAAGAAACCACTGTCCCTAATGCCCTAAAAGTCTATAGGAGCCTTTACAGTCACCTTTTCCCCTTAAAGTATTACTGTGTCCAGAACTACTAGACGAAGTGTGTTATCTACCAGAAAGGCTCACCTTACTCTTGTTCACTGCAAATGGGCTGTGCAGTAATGCGGTAAAGATTGATGAAAGCAGCCCATGCTTCATAGTGAGTTAGAACTCTTCCCCATTGATCCATCAAGCCCATTACTCAATGAATAGCTGCGTCAGCTTTCATCCAGATACCGTACAAAGATCTCTGACGTGCTGTGAAGAGACAGTGGCTAACATCCTGACACGGTCCATTGCCAAGAAGACATTTGAATCCATCGATTCCCAGATTTTCCGATAACGGTATCATTAACATTGTCCTTCCTCCCAGTACATTGATCAGCAAAACATGCTTATCTGGTGTAGATACCAAGTTCGACTTCTGGACGACAAAGTTTTATTCACATTGCTTGGCTGACCGAAGGACAGATGCGTCACGTCTCCATTAGTAATATATGTTAGGTGAATAACGATCGGCGGAGGGATATGAATTATTGAGATGGTAAAAAGTAAGAAGGGAAGAGAATGGCATGCTATCCGTCATATTCTGTACTGATGGAAGTAGTCAGAAAATAATTCGGGGATGATAAAGTGTTATGGAGGCTTCGATAGACAATTTACAGTGTAAGGTAGGTAGTGAACAGCGACGTAGAATGGGGCATGGAGTAATAGATGGAACTAGAATACAAATCAAATTAAGCTTTAAATGGACAATACTCTCCATAGCTAAGTAAAATACTGTAGATTCATGTATATGTCATGTTGTAAAAGAAGAATTACCTAAAATTCATAGTTAATAGTTTATAGCAACAATCCGATGACACGTACGTGCAAGTTATTGTTATCGCTGTATAATTCATGTGCGTTATTTGAGGGTAGGGTTATCCGTAAGGGTGCCCTTCACGGCCTGCTGTGACCTGCATCCTGATTACCTCATCATGCCCAAACTAGAGGAGATCTGAGAGAAATCTCGCTATTTCCGCAATCATCGCCGGGCTCATTATTCAGGCCAGGTCCGCTGGACGGCGATCGCTGTGCGACTGTACAGCGACTGTACAGCAACCAAAACTGGATTTGTCTTACCCTTGGTTTTATAGTTAGTTGGAATATGATGCAAGGTATAAATGTATGATTAAAATAAGATTACGTGTTAACCTCCTATATCTCATTGGCGGAAACACATCCGCCAATCAGACCTAGAAGGAGAATGTAGGCCATTAACACGTAGTATTTGGACTTCTATATCTAATTGACTGTTAGAAACAGTCAAGCATAGCTAGAAGTGCTTGGTCGGTCAGCGGTCTGAGCTAGCCTGTAGAGGTGTGGGGATTTATAGCTCACATTGGCAGAACTAACAAGCTTGCCGCACACCTGCGTAGGAAAACACACAAGGGAACGGAGAGAGATTCGTATCGGAGGGAAAAATAGAAATGTCGATTTCCGGACAATGCCCCCTGGTTGAAAGTTAAGAAAATACCTTGTTATCACTAGTCACTGAGTTACTTTTCATTGAAGCTAAGTTGTTTATTGCTCATCTTTTTACATGCATGTAAATTATTTAGTAACAGCAATATAAATAGAACGTGCAGGATAGACCAAAACCCTTGTGGTCTTTTGTGGACTTCTGCCAAAGTTACGGAATAGGTATGATCAGTGTTGAGTAAGACATGGTGGTTAGTCTTATTTTAGTTAGTTTGAAATGATAGTGCAGCTGAGTTTTTGGCGTGTTTTCAAACATTTCATATTCCATCCTGAACACGTATGTTCATCGGGTGGCCTTCAATTTCCCAGGGTACCGCTGCAAAGGCGAAAATCAATAGGCCACGCGCCGACAAAGCCTCTTATTTCTCCAGAAAATTCGGCCCTGTACCCGCGGATCTCCAGCCTTTTGAGTGATTCTTGCCTTGCTCGGAGATGAATTACATTGTGCGCGCACGATTGGGACACAACGCACGGAATGCCTCTCTGAAAAACCAATAAGTAACATAACAAGCAGAGGTGTGAGCAACAAGTGGTGTAATTACACGGCGGTCAAAGCCCCCTTTCCTTCAGCGGTAACAAGAGATCCCCTTCCTGTGTACTCTAACAAAACAGGTCGCTGAACCTATCATTTTGTCCACGGGGATTTGCCGGGCGCGCTTTCAGCACAGCGCCGTCCGTCATCTTCAACTGCCTTCACAGAAAAGCGATGGCAATCTAAATGCATCCCGCAGGCGTCCCCAGGTCGCTGGTGACCTTCGCTTGCTGTGCGTGCCACTGCCTGAGTTTGTCTAGACAAACCCCCTCCAGCAGGACTGTGTAGTCACTGAAACGTCACTGCGAGCGACCGCAGGTAACGTTTAAGCATAAGGTAGGGACAACATCAAGAAGTGGACGTCCCTCACCATCCCACAAATCCTTAGAGCAGCCCAAGGCAGGAATGTCTGGCACCATCTCAAAGTCTGATTGTCCCCCCGACGACCAGTGTCGGTTATGGGACTAGGTAGGTAGGTACGTAGGGACTTCTGATTATACGTACCTCTGGATTGTCTCGACCTGTCTTTTAATACATGATAAGTTGGCCAAGTTTCATTCCTCGTAGGCTGGGGAAAATTAGTCTTCACAAACCTATGATGAAATAACGCACCGTGTATTCAGGATCCTGATGACCACTCTGAAGTTGAACTGACTCCACCTCTCACCTCAGTCGACCCCGGCAGCTGTAAAAGAAAAATAAAAGTATGTTACAAGTTTAGAAATGAAAGTAGACGTCTACCCTAAGGAGATATGTATCATTTTACACACGCAATTGCAAGCCCCTACAATAACCAGAAGAGGTTCAGGAGAATCTATAATGAGTGGCAGTCCTAACGCTGTACGTACTGATTTTCGATCATTCCTAACTTTGTATCTTCTCGTCTTGTCACAAAACATCGGACTGATAAATCTATCCCGGTATCATCACAATGAAATCAATCTCAGTAATAAGCTGCAATTTCTGCCAGACTTGCCCCGAGCGGCGAAGTGGTTATGTTAATTAAACCGTTATCTGATTTCAATACCGCTGCTTTGTGTTTTTATCGCGTTAGGTGTTAGCAGCTGAGGGTATTGACCCGAACATTACCTTACGTGCCTCTCGGTAAACGCTTCAATTCGGTTTCTATCGACGTGTGGGGATTACCTGGTCTCCTCCTTCTTCTCTTATCACATGATCCTCCTGCATCCTTCATCATCATCAGGGTTTCATTTACTGGCCTTCATCCTGCTTAAGCCGTCTGACCAATGGGGAACCTGTTATCAGATAAAGGTGTTGTGTTAATTCTTTAGCTTGTTGACAAGACACTTGAAGACGCTTTCAGACGGTAATTCTTCACCGGCGATTGTCTTCAAATCTATCTTCTGTCTTGAAAGGGAGCTTTAAGAAAACAGACCGTGTTTGAATGAGACTGGTACCGTCGTGACTAGACTATATACAGCTGATGTTATCACAAACGTTTACATCAAACCACAAGAGTTCCCTGTTAAACCCCACGCCAGACTACAGGAGGTCTTGCACAGAAACAAAATTGATGGCGTTGTTAAAGCGTCTGTTTCCCGAGGTCAAGTTGTAACGCACGATTTCCATAAGACGTCTGGCTACAGGAGAAGACATCGTTTAGCGGTTGTGGCTAAAATTCACGAATCTTGACAGCACCGCAACGAATAGTAATTGTAAGAATGAAAGGCACTTTTAACTTCTCGGTTTTTCGTAATCAATACGCTTGAAACAAAACCAAAGATAACTGCAAGCCGGTTTACGAGCTCAGCGGCAAACTTGTCACAATAATGTCAAATTACCCGGCGGGAGTGTGGTACTTAAACACGATATTCACACACCCAACACGATCTACAGGCCTAGCTTCGATTGTAGCAGAAGGAAAATGTAAAATGAGGGAATATGTTAGTAAAATGTTGAACTTTATTCCAACACAAGGATTACACATAGATCAAGTTTTCATCGACCACTGTCGCCTTCATGTGTTGGAATAAAGTTCAACATTTTACTACACAGATGAACTTTCATGATAATTTGAGGGATTATGTTGGTACTGTGAGGTAAATGGAATTGGATGGAATACATGCAAGTGTAAACGCTACAGTTCTCTGAACTCTATTTATCTTTTTAAGAAGTAAATAAGATAATGATTTGAACATGAAAGTAGTAAGCCTCAATTTCTATAGTCTACAGGCTATACAGATGCAAATACAGATATCTATTGAATCTACTCCCACCCGGTACATGTAGAGGATTAATCAATCATAGCGTCGGTTTCTTGATTTGGTTAAAACCTAATCAAAAGCCGACGACGCAGGCATGTATAATAACGCGCCAGCTGCACAGGCGGGCCCGCGGATACAGGCGGTAGGCCCGCAGAGAACCCGCGCTGTGTTCCGGCTCTATATCATTTAATGAAGTCGGCTTACCGGTGGGGTTTGGTATCGGTCCGCCTATCCACAGTGGCTGCTACCTGAAAGCTGCTACCTGAAACAAGAGGGCAAAACCATGTTTGGAACAGAGCAAATCATCTCAATATTAGTTTTATAGACTCGGTAGATGCCAGGCAAATGGCTGCTACCTGAAACAAGAGGGCAAAACCGCTTTTGGAACAGAGCAACTCATCTCAATATTAGTTTTCAAGACTCGGTAGAAGCGGATGATATATTCATAAAAATAGAACCATATTGTAACTTCTTGCCCGAAGGCTAATTGAAAATTACAGGAAAATGACCAACAAATGAAGCACAATAAAATCTGTTGACATTCAGACGATTATTCAGATCATTGAGCCTGCCAAATGCTAATAAAGTTTATGACTATGATGATAACTGTTCAAAGACATGGTAGAAAGGAAATAGTAAGCAACATATGGAATTATCAGCTTCTGAAATCAGCATTAACCATTTTTAATGTTGTGTTAGAGAGAATATGCAAAGCACCCTAGCTTTATAACGCATCTAGACTTGACGTGGCTATTTCTATTTTCAATGCAAAAATAAGCCATATTTGCAGCGTCTCTCGCGCGAAGAGTCTGCCTTGACCTTGTCCGCCGTGCTCCAAACACGAGAACCGGCGACGCGGCGCCACTCGCAAATCTGCCCAGAAGACTCCGAAACTCAGAGGCTTTCCACAACCCAGAAAGTTTTTACGACTTCTTTTGAGTGATTTGCACTCGGCGCCAGATGGGCATAGATTCGGTCATTGAGGGGCTTACGTGACTTTTACTTGTGGGTGTTCAAAAGACCTGGTATTCGATAAAGGACGGGTATTGGACACACAAGATGCGGCTGGCGGATAGAAAGAAGATTGCAATTAAGGACGGACTCGGATTCAAAAGGGTGTGTGAAATAGCAGCTATAAGTTAACTTAGCTCGAAGCGCCTGTGCTTCTTCATCTTTGTCACCGCGTCTTTAAATCTCCAGTTATTTGTTTCGGCATGTTGATCTGTATGCAATGTCTGTTCCACCTTAGCACGTATGTGGTAGAGTCTCTAGTTTGTTACTGCTGTAAGGGTGACCCAGGGAGCACCACAAGGAGGTCATGACAGTCTGACTTTGCTCCACCGTTTCCTGCTTTAAACGAGCGCATTCTCTGATTGTGGTTCCACAATTTACAGCCAATCGCAACGAGACTACGTTATATACGTGGTGAATGTCTTTCTTGTCTGGGCGAGGCCGTTCATTGGGGATATTTACTGACACGGAGGTCGCCACGACATCAGGCTCATCACAGCCACGTAAGGTCCTGTTGAGTCACACACATGTATCATTCTGTCCATGGCAAATTGACAACGAATTTCACCTTGCTATGGAATGCTCCAGATATGGCGGTTGCGTAATAAGCTATTCACATGAAGTACAGCAGATTTTCAGGTTTGAAATTGAATGAATCTTTAGATCCAATGTTTTATAGTTCTTTCTTAAATTAGGATATTAATTTTGATTCACCCCTATCTTGTACCATGTTCAATATCTGCTGTCATACATTGTTCCATGTACAATTTTCGTGCAATAAAGTTCTTTTGCATCACGCGATCCCTGCTGTAGACTATACAGGACTGATGTGGCTGTCTTGCCGTGATAGACCTGGCTGGCGCTGCGCAGGACTTGTACAAAAGAGGCAATAACAATTTCAATTCTACGTGCCGACTTCGAGTAGACGGCAAATAAGTTTCCAATTCCCCGTCCGTAAGTCGTACCCTGCCCAGTCAGGGGGCAGACGGCGGTGAGCCTCAGAATTCCGCCGCCCCTGCTGAATAATTCAGACCCGCGTAGATCAAGGTAGAACAGGGCTGGCAGACGGGGAGGTTGTAGATTGGTCCTGATAGGCAGTTCGTGACATTTCGGTCGTTAACGGATACTCTGTTCCAATATAAGTTCATATGGCCACTAAGTGTGCGCTCAACAGACCCCATTCTGTCATGTACCTGTAAACGTTTTGATCTATCACTCCGAAAAACGCACACTTTATATTCAAAACTGCTTTGGACGAATGAACAAATAGATTTTATGCATCCAGTTGTATGCACTTGTATTGTGTAGTCGGTATAACTGCCCTTATAACCGCTCTTTTGTATGTATGAATCATAAACTTCTGATATTGAGCATATCCCTAAAAGTGGGTACACGATAACTTGCTTTGTAAAACAGGCACACTACCCCACTATTAAGGGATACAGTTCCATGACCTCCTTAATATAGGCAATAATCTTTTGACTTACGGCCAGCCCTTTTATGTGAACATACAGTGTCCCCTAAGGGCTTGGCGTCTGCAGCAATATCTCCAGCACGATGGTTGATCGCACGCTGCCTAGTGCTGCGGTTCCAGGCTGCCTACATTAGTATTGAGCTGGGCGGCTCGCGCGCAGCACTCATCTCTGGGCGGGGACGTAACTTGAAGGGATCTGACCTCATATGTGCGCGCCAAAAGCCTGGGAGACAAAGGAGGGGTGAGATTGGAAGCAGTTCTCACGAGACCAGCGGCTCGCCTCCGGGAGCGTTACTGTCTCTCCACTTCCGCTGCTGTGAACGCATCGATTAATAGGCGTCGGACGCCGATAGGCTGCCGGCCTGCTTCAGTTCACGTGGGTAGAGCCGTTAGACGTTAACTGGCCTCGCCGGCCACACACCCATTACTCGACGTCATTGGATATGCACGGCAGCTTCCGTTAAACGTACTGTGTCAGATCTGACCATCTGTTAACATCGGCGTGCCCTCCGTGCTTCCGATCAGGCACGAACAGGACAGGTAGCAGATCGCTGCACTACACGTACCGCGCCTCTCACAACGGGCAAACACGGCTGCATGCGCGCACGACCATGACGGGTCTCGGAGAGCTACAGTCGGCATAGGTAAGCTGGACTTAGACATGGCTTGTTTTTGCTGTACTCCACAAGATACGTATTTCTACACTTCCTACGAGTGTGCTTAGTCGTATGCCGGATTCATGTTTCTAGATGAACAAGTGGTTTTGTGCAAAAAGTACAATATTCTCGGTCATGGTCATCAACGTAAGATCAGATCAGAAAGGCAAACATTGAGGCTCATGGCCTGCAGCGTACATTAGACATGGCTTGTTTTTGCTATACTCCACAAGGTAAGGGTTTCTACTCCCCCTTCAAGTGTGCTTATTCATATACCGGATTCATATCTTTAGATGAACAAGTGGTTTCGTGTAGAAAGTACTCTCGGCCATGAACGTAAGATCAGATTAGTACGGCAAAATTGCAGCTCTTGTCCTGCAGCGTACATACAGGTTGGTACTTGTACAGACAGGATTGATGATTACGTTGCATATGGTGCAAGTAGCCCAAAGATTCTGTCACTGACTTGTAAACTCACATTCATCATGTTCTTCATCATGTCTACTGTGAGACTAAACTCAGACTTGCCTTCAGGTATTTCTAACCGTCTACTGTGCGCCACGCATGTATAACGTCTTGTTGAATATTGATGGAAAGCTTCTGGAAGAGTAAATCTTCGTGGTTTGAAGTTTGCTCTGTGGGCAAATGTTATCCGCAAGGGCCTAAAAGAATGGCTTCCTTACGGTGATATGAGGTGGTGCGATGTTATAGCGATCCTCTGTGAGTCGTTAATGTTGCCTGGATGCGGTGCATCACCGATAAAATGCTTCACGCCGTGTTCGCGCCGTTATAGATGACATTGCCGTCACTCACTCATGTAGGCTCAGGGCTACATGGATGCTGCATGGGTCATTTTCTATCGCAGTAGGAAGGACATCTTCAAGAGGTAAAAACATGAAACGTAAAATACGTCGTCGTACATCAAAGTCGACGATGTAATCCTTATTGATAACCGCCATCAGTAAAGATGTCCTTGGTTGGTTAACTTTGTTGTTTTTGCATGCATAGATATTGCCTATTACCCTACCGTTAACGTGTGGCCGTCTACGTGCCTACAATGTAGAAAACAAACCGCCTCCATGATTGGCTGTTGCACAAGCTCTAACAGGTATCACAACCGAGGCATCACGTTCCGTTGATGTATTAGTGAGAAGTGCATGACAACAAGGTACTTGGCGTGATGAACCGTTATAAACCGTCTGCACCTTATTAGTCCAGACAGGAAACGAGCAAGTAACGTTCTCCCGAACAGCTGCTCCGTGTGTAGAGAGCACGACCTGGCTCTCTCGGGACGCGGCTTCCTGGTAAAACAGATGCCTATAACCATATAGACGGTCTTCTTCAAGGTGGTAATGGGGCCTGGGCAGCCGAAGGAACGGAGCAAAGCGCCCGTAACGCTGCATGATTGATACCATCTTAACGTGCAAGCAATCGCAATGATCACAAGTTATCCATCTAGCATAGAAACAAGGCGTTCAAACAGAAAAGGAAATGGAAAAGGAAAAGGAAAACTCCAACAGGTAGCTGTAGCTTTGCTCTATCTGTTCATGTTATTCTCGTTAATCGTTTCTTGCAAGGATTCATCTAAGCACCATGATAGAACCATTGTGTTTGAGACATTACAATAGTATCGTTGACAATGATGTGTCGACTTTGTCAATGAAGTTTGAATCCAAAACGTAACGCTGTTTTTCTTGCCATTGTCTGCCTCACAATGTCACATGGAAATCTATACGCTACACATTGATGAATGTAGGCGTGCATAGATCCCGCCAGAAGGAGATGTGGAGCAACTACAGCTCTGCCTGGGCTGATTAAATCGCCTGCGGAGGTGGGTGCGGGGTTTTATGATGTCAGCGAGGCTTGTTATGCACCGCCATAGAAAATAAGATATACTCGTACGCACTTGTCCATGACTCTCTATCTTCTACATTAATGAATATAGCCTCCTGATGAAAGCATCAGACAACAATGTAATGTAAATACATATGAACAAAAGATAAGGCATCCAGAATTGCAGCCAGCGTGCATTTGGACATGCAGGTGAAATGACCGGCGTCGGGAGTATTTTTAGAACAGCTATTTCCTAGAGAGAGAGGGAGAGAGATTGCAGAATAACGACCCCTGTGACCACGTCGGGCGGGTCCGTGAATAGATTGCTTCATGAACGTATAATGGAGGTCCATACAAATGGGTACATTTCCGACAGATGAAAGGATGGATGCATCAGCGATACATCACCAACTTCAAGAGCTTGATGGAGTAATGCGTCAGTCAGAAATCCCCTCAATAAAACATCAAGATGGCCGGCGTTCATCACATGTAAGATCAAGCAATCCGTCTGGCTGCATGCTCTATCTGGTCCATGGTTAAAACGTCCTCAATGTCATTGCTTTCACCACCAGCGCTAGCTGTAGGTCATGAACGACCACCTGTTTCACTTGCACTGGAGTCACAACGAACAAACCTCGCCATTGCTCAACCGCCACAACCAGAGGATTGCCCCATGGGCCAAAAATGGTAGCGCGAGTTGCTTTTTGTTTCGCATAGCACCTTTCAGGGTTGCAGTGTCAATTACAATATAGTGGCATCCTTCACCTTGAGGAGTTTTAATTTAGTTATGATTGGCACTCGAAATGATGTAGGAAAATTACCTGGCCCTGTGCCCAACCACTCTCCCTCATCTGGCATGACGTTGGCCAGGATTTGGGAGGTTTGCCGCGCGCTGCCACTGACCCAGGGAGCACCGCGTAGAGGTGGCAGTCGGTCTTTTCTACCCCGAACAAAAAGGAAATCCTGGTGGATATTTCAAGTGTTTGTACATGCACAATGGTCATGTTCTTTGCTTGCCACATTAAATGCTGTGTCAGAAAGGGCAAACTCACTTCAAATGCTGTCATTTTTATTCCAACAGAAGTGCGATATCTCACCACAAACACACACAGATACGTCGTCAAGAGTGTATACTACCATATTTATGTGACAAAATTGGCTGTGTGTCTTTTATTCCCCTTCATCCTTCCGTACGGAGATTTATTCCATGGCCAGGACCCAGCAATGCCCCGGGACTTTGAACCAAACGACTTTACTGCCTTTGCCAAACCGGCGAGATTGTTTCCTTTGCTCAGGTCCCACTGAGGTCAGTTTGACTCGCTCCTGGCACAGCCTGTGTTGGCCCCCTGTGTAACACGCTGGAACAAGATCCGTTATTCGCAAACTCTTCACGCATTGTAATATCTTCTAGTCGCCTCAGGACTCTCTTTGCACTGTAAAAATAGCAGAAATATACATTAATTCGCTGAATAAGGGAATATTTTGCCAGCGAATTTGTCACGCTATATATAGAAGTGAAAACGCGCCAGTTTCTGCTGTGTTTTCAGCCCAGCGGGTGATCTGGCTGAGACGGAGTAGCTGCGGTACCAGCTCGTGGCGTGCCTCTTCATCTTAAGTACAGATGGTTCTTTATCCAAAGATTAATGTCTTCCTGTCGTTAAGGCACCGCGCCGGCCACTTTCTAACCACTTAAATAGATACGGCCCTGAGCTAAGTTATTTCCTGCGGAACCTCATCAGCTTTATCCCGCTAGGCTCCGCATCGCTCGCCATTCAGTCATCAAATGGATAACCAGCTGCAGTTCGGTATAACGTGGTGCTTTGGACGCCAATTTGTTCCGTGTTTATCGCGAACATTTCTCGTAGCACCCTTAACGGTCTTTACGGGGGCGTTTTAAGAGCGAGAAATAGTCATTGTGTCCACCGGCAACAGGAGCGCGGCATACATGATGGGCATTTCAACATTCACCGGCATTACAACATAGTTCAACTCGCCTCTTCACCCCGGATTGATGGTGGAAAAGGTTTGATTCAAGTTGTTTACTTTTCGTTGATAAAATAGTCATCATCAGCATAGCTGGTCTGTTACGGTTATACCGGCTATACAGATGCAGATAGCGAAACGCGTTTAAAGTGTTAGATGAATTCGCCTGAAATCGTTTGGGATAGGGTTGTTTCGGATACTTTGCAATCTTTGATTACACATTTGGCTCCATTCCAGACCATTTCAAACCCAATATAATGTAATGTTTCATCAAGATATCACACTTCTCCATACCTTGAAGATACGAAATAAGTAAAGATGATCATTTAGATTCCTTAACTATGTCCCAATCATGATGTATCTGGTATATCACGGATGATCTAACAACTTTGATTAAGCTAGGCTGTGCACCATATGGCAAAGACAACAAACTATACATTATGATTATATTCGATTATGAACACAATTATCTGTGTTATATCGTTATTATGTCGTTGCGGAGGCTGAACTCTCATCAAGTCGTTTATGAATTCTTAATTTTGTCTATCATGACTTTTATGAATCAGCTATTTTCGAAAGAAGCAGAACTGCATGTATGTATATTTATCAACAAGCCGTGTCCTGTGCGTACAAGTAGTCGCAATGCATATAATTTGTACCCAACGGTTACTCCATTACTATGCTGTACAAAAATGATGTGCTGCTGCCTGACAAGCCTGTGGTGATGGCATTTACAGCATGAAAGAGCTGCCTGTTACTTAAAGGATCCCGAAACACATGTGATAAAACTGCGCGCGTTTCGGGCATTTGTCATGGGTAACCTTTGAGTCATAGCTGTTGGAGAAATGACATAGTGGTTACATGGTGAAATAATTCTGTTCTCTTTCTTTTTACTGCTGGCAGTTTTAGTAGACGTCGCCGCACCAGGACACTTCGGCATTA
Source organism: Branchiostoma belcheri (assembly GCF_001625305.1). NCBI lineage: Eukaryota > Metazoa > Chordata > Leptocardii > Amphioxiformes > Branchiostomatidae > Branchiostoma > Branchiostoma belcheri. Next base: position 1,489,650 of record NW_017804298.1, read on the forward strand.
CCGACATATCCTGAGGCACAAATCGACAATAAAACCAAGAAATGGATAATACTCTAAAAGCTGCCAGGGGTATCAATTTTATCCGGTCTCGCGCAGCTAAGCACTTTCTATTGCCCAAATGCCTCAGCAGTAAGTATGGTTGGTAATCTCATGTCTCCCCCGAGCCGACAGAATTGACTGTAGGCACGAAAATGTTACACATCGGACCTAACAAACACTTAGTGTTAATCTCCCTTACAGCACGATTGATGATGGTGACTATTAGACAAAACAGCACTTCCCGTGGCGAAATCCGCCTTAGAGCTTTCCAGACACCGTGTAGACGGTATGTCGTTATCTCGCTGTTTCTTTTCAAATGGTTAAACCGCTCCATCATGGCCGATCAGACACACATTTGCCCCCCTCCCAAGAGGGATGAAAAAGTTGGTCACAGCTAGTGTTATTATCAAAGTAAACTCAGTCGGTCGTAGAAAGTAGTCTGAAAGTTGAAATATTAGTGGTGTCTAGTCTATACATGCTGTGCTGAGTTTCCGCAAACTCGATCAATCTTTTCCTCAGAAGGCAGGTATGCCTTAAAAAAGAACGATATTATTGATAATACATTTCTGTCGTGATAATTTTCTGTGGTACTGCCAATGCAACTGAGCATATCTGTGGGCAGCTAAGGAACTTACATGATGTTCACATAATGTCATTTTTTCTCGCTGACTTGTTGCTGTTAAAGAAATAAAAATATCCTGGCTAAATAAGGGCAAGGGCGCTACGGACAAAGAGGAGATCTATCTATTTCGGAGATTGGTATAGAATTAATTCAGGTCCAGCAGTTTTGTCATCCAGTTAATTTGCGAGCAGGAAATTGAATCAATCAACCTAGGAAGGAAATTCATCCTGTCAGGCGAGTTTTTGGTATGCATCAAGTAGTCGGGAATAACATTGCTTACAGTTTCAACCCCTCAAGGTGTCCGTTTCAAAGGAAAGTGTACTTTTAGTAGAACGTGGCGTCAGGTTCAGTTAGGTCAGCAAGCGCAAACAGTCTAAAAGCCTCCCCCCGGCCTGATAGGTGCCACGTTCATTTTTCAACACTTTAGCTACAACTGAAAGAGCTTGATTACTTCCGGTCTCTTCCTAAGAGCATATCTGCCCCGAGGTTGATGAAGATCTCCATTTGATGGATCCAAACGTGTCAGATTCATCCAAATATTAGTCACCTATTTACATGATAAGTGTTTATACTAGAGTAATAGCTAAATGCTGCAACTAAGACTATGGTAAATATGCGTAGTAAATATGCGTAGAAACTAGACCTAGTATACTTTTCACTGTCATTGATTTGAAAGCTGTAGTCCTGCCTGACGAGCAACCTCTCTATGACCCATTTACTTACAGTAAATTCAACATCTACTGGGAGATTACACCACCAAACTCGGTGAAACAGATCTCTGACCTAGCTAAAAACAGGGGGAATGGAGGAAACTTGCAGTCGCCTTCACTGCAGCCAACTGATGATGATGATGAGTCTGAGAATTGACAAAGTTTCGACTGATTAATCAATCCCTTTACTAATGACATTCCATTGCTCCAACGTTCGAAACGTCTAATTTTATATCGTAGAAATATGTTCTACTTTATATCGATACATGTATTCCCACTGAAGGGAAGTTGCCATTATTCAAACGGAACCCTTAAGGCCTTTCTTCGACACCAGAGACTACACGGCAGCCGGTGGGAGTAAGATGAAAAATATCCGTCTTTTAGAAGTTTGCTACCATTGGTGAACTCGTATTGATCTTAACAAAACCTGGTGTGTGCCTGGTGTGTCATTCATTGTTTTTGCCCCGTAGCTAGCAGGCGTACGTGCGATGATTATCCATTCAGCACACGCGAGGACTACATCTGGCCCGTGCTCAGGGAAACGGGACAAATGTCCCCTACCCTGCTCGCGCATAACATCATCAAGAGTAATGTCGCCCCGGAGTCTTTTCCCGTCGATTAACGGACTGTTGCTGGCATCGTTTCTGCCCTCTGACATCGCATAACAATTAACCTACTTACAGTCTGATGCATCTCTTTACACGATAGTTAGATACTCTCATTTCCGCTTTTCGTATCAGTGCTCAGTGGCTGATGAAGATGATTTATGTAGACTTCTCCGCTTGTGTTTTCCAGATGGCCACAGCTCTGTCTTTCATCATCTTTGATCTACGCCCAGTGAATCTCTGCAACGACGCATGAAGGATTTCCCGAGACGCAGAGCAAAGCACGTCGACGCAGCAACTTGTCAAACTGAAAAAATCAACCTGACTCAACCGGCCTGAAGAGAGGTGGCGATGCCGTGGTCTACGTGCGCAGCGCTGGCTGTCATTCTAGCTTTTACGACAGGTAGGACGAAATGTGCATACTTTGGCAAGTTCTTTGCCCCTGAAGTTCTTTTCCCTGATAGTAGTAACTCTGGGATGGCATGGCGCTTTATCTTGGTGAGCATATATGTAGCTGCAAGCATCTGTGAATACTTGGCACCATCTCCTGAATGATTGGTAAACACAAGTATTCATTGATAGCCCTGGTGCACCGAAAACACACACCTCAAGCAAGCCTACCATTTAATGTTGTCCGAGCTTGCTAAGATAAAGTGTAATGTGTTTTCAAACTCATGAACGGGTAGATTTTCTAAGCGGCAAATGATCTGCCGGCCACAGTAACACTATGGCGTACCTTAGTGGAAAGTGCTATGATCATTACCAGCGTGATCCTACAGCTCCCATTATGACTTAATGATACCTGTTGATTTACTATCATTGCTTACCAAGATTTTGGCGGATTTAGATGAAATATTACATTACAGTAATACACTTTAAACTGATCTCTTAATTCGTTTTTACCGAAGACACATTTGACACAAGAATCCATCTCCTCCTCCCTGACTAAAGCACTTAAGAACCGAAGGTGTGTGGAACCAGCAAAGCAGCAATAACAAAAAGTAGGTGTACTCAAAAAGATTAGGAGAAGTTTGGAAAGAACATAAAACAAACGTTATTTAGTATAGCACAGTTGGGAAGGAACTGGAAAACACATAAGTTTCCTGTGAAAATCGATGTGTTTACTGCGGTAGAAGGGAGCAGCCCTAATGCTGCAGCGCTGTCAGAGGACCGAGGGGGCCGTTTCCACCCACTCGGAGTGCGCAGGAAATCACGTTATATCACCGACAGCTGTTGCTCTGACCTTTCGTACGTTAGAACTGAAGTCCCAAGTGCAGCGTGGAGCAAGGGCAAATTCACACTACTCTGACCAGCCGAACCATTTCACGCTCATTGCGCATTCTAAACACATCCTGCAGGACTTTTCAATGACTCTTTCTGAAACATGCACTTGGTTATAAAAGTGCTTTGATTGATGAACTTTAAAGTACACATTTTAATGATACTGAACAACAGAAACACAGTTTGGCAAAAACACAAAGCTATCACAGATTAAAAGTTTTCCACGGCTAGAAAATAATCAATGACCCCGTCTGGACATGTAGAAAAAGAATGAACTGTTTCCAATGCCTTAACTGAGACAGATTACAGCTCCGGCATGTGTACCAAACCGCTATCGGCTCTCCAAAATGGTCCCCATTTCCGACTATGGAGTCAAGTTCATCCATCACGCTAATACCGGCCAGGCATGGCCGCCTATTCATTTCCGCTGGACATAAGTTGATCATCGAACGGAACTACGGGGCAAGACAAATGGTCTTTGTCTTCAATTAATCAATTCATTTCTATGGACTCCTGCTCTAGATATACACATAGATAGACAGAATTAGAAAGAGACAGAGACACAGAGAGAGGACGAGATACATGTATACAGAGGGATGAATGAATGAACAGCGAAAGGAAGCCGCGAGTCAACCAATGAGGGCATCTAAGGATGTTCTTTTGACTTCTTTCTAGCTCCCATTCAAGCTACAAGTAAGGATGGCTGATTTATTAAGTAGCCTCTTCCTATCTTCAGGCGTGGCCGGAAAGAGAAGAAATTTGCCAAATAGACCAATAGAAATTCAGAGAAATTGGTCCACTAAATAAAGTTGTTACAGTAGAGTTTGCCGTTCACAAACTATTATGCACTACTTTAGCAGACCAACTCCTCTGGCATGTTCTCTGTTTATTTGGTGGCCAATTTCTACTCTTGCCAGCTGCTTCTGAAGCCTGGTAGAGTGAGGCTAACCTCAGCACCTAATTCCATACCCCACATCTCACGCCTCCGTGCAGTTCTATCTGTGGTTAGCCCCCTCAGAACTGTCCAACCGGAACACGTATCACAGCCTGGGGAACATAACCACCGCCTACGTCATCCGCAATGTTAACTGCAAAACGGATAAATTCCATTCACACCTCACCTTTTATTGGGCAATTGAGCCCTCCGGGGAGCTGTATTAGCGTTGGGCTTTGATTTCCCCATTACATGCGTGACCACACAGAGTATTTCAGCCTCGCGTTTGTGATACTAATGCAGAACCTATTTCCCGGTGCACACTGGATGACACGGCCTGCCCCAAGGAAAAAAAACTTTTACATTTCCCTTGTTGCCTGTTGCAAGAAAGTTTGTTGAGTCTTTCCCTTGCGGTGGTAAGGGCTTTCAACTGATAACAAGTTGAACATTGTGTAGTATTATCACGTACGATCTGAAGGTAGAAGTTTGAATCCTTGCCTGCAGCAACAGACTTCGGCGTCTAGACAGCGTCTGAGTCCAAATATCAACTCCGTCTTGTGGTCTTCGTTATTCCTTTCCTAATGAAATTGTTAGTCTTAGTGCTGCAGATACGAGGCTTATTCAGATTGAAGTGGCATACCTTGGGGCAAAGCTATCAATTATAAAGAACTCTATTGATTTCCGTCAAATTTCAGGTCATTCTAGTCACTTTCATGAACCTATTAACAACATAGATACACTACAAAAGGACGCGATGCAAGTAGTACCAACAGACAGCATGCGATGTTTTTAAGGTAATCAGGTGGTTTGAACCACGGCAAAGGTCAACTAAGGGTCAACATTGTTTACCTGATTACCTACAAATTGTCTAATTACGAACTGGCAGAGAAATGTGCAAAGCTAAGAAAGATAACAGGTAAAAGACTCTGGGTATATTACGATGCACTTTTAGTTAAAAAATGGGTTCATGAATGCTTCATGTAGCAGATTTCGAACCATTTGTAACTTTCCAGAGGCACGTATAACCAACATTCAGGCAGGGCTACCCAACTAGCTGACGGCTATTGCAATGGATTCGTGGATGCTTCATTCACAGATTTTTCTTAATTTGTCATTTTCCAGAGGTCGTTTGCAACAAAGGCCAGCCAGTGTCCCTGACTATCCAGGTGACGCCTGGTGAGACAGTAACCCTGCCCGCCACGTACAATAAACATGAACATACAGGCAGCCGACGGCTATTGCAACGAGTTCGTGGATGCTTCATTCACGAGATTTTTCTTAATTTGTTATTTTCCAGAGGTTGTTTGCAACAAAGGCCTGCCGGTGTCACTGACGATCCAGGTGACCCCCGGTGAGACGGTGACCTTGCCCGCCACGTACAACCAGCACGAACACGTCATCGCCCTGACGTGGAACAAGATGGACGAGCGGATCGAGGGAACCCGGACTCCCGTGTTCCTGTACTCTGTTTCCAGTAGGAACTCTTTGTCGCTGGGCCCGCTTAAAGACAGGTAACAAACAACGTGCAAGCTACTTTCTAGATGTTAATCTATTGTCACTTAGTAACGAAAAAGGCCGTAATTGTTTGTAAGAAACATTGAAATAGTAAATATTACTAACTGACAACCATCCTAACCTGGTATCCATCCTACTCTAGCTCCGATTTACAGAATAGGCAGATATTAACACCAACGTCACATCTATCAATTTTGGCATTAGCAAAGACAGCAACTTGTTGAGAGGACCCAGGACCGCACCAGAGGGAGGGACCTATAGCTAGTCCGTGGTATATGCCCAAGGATGGGCAGTAGGCCTATGTAGGTAAAGACAGCAGCTGGGGTAATAATACTTGCTGATATAAAGATACTTCCCATATGACTCTATATACACGTCCATTGAAAAATCTCCTCTGTCCCAGGGCTTTGCTCAACAAGAACGGATCGCTGACCATCATGAACGTGACGGTTAAGGACGAGGGTCAGTACGTCATGACTGTTCTTGTGGACGCGGTCGGGCAGCAGGAGCATTACGTCTATCTGGACGTACTAGGTAGGTATTAACAGTAAAAAAGATAGCCATGAATAGCTACATCAGGTTGGTAAGTCGTAGCAATTGAAAATGGGGTTCCTAAATCACAATGCAGCACTGAACTGACTGAAGCACTATCCTGCTGCAAGAATCAGTGCGGATGTCTTTCAGGTCCTGAAATAGGTATCTGAGGAGTACCGAAATGTTGGCCAAGAAAATTCCACTTCAATAACCCTATTGATATCGTTGTTGTTCACTCTGCCCTCTGATATCATGTTGTTACCTCTGATATCATGCCCTATGATATCATGTTAGTCCCTTGTTGAATGAGTATTATGAAAAAAGTGTGTTGCTCGGCCGTGTTGCTGAATATCGCTTTCTTGATTGCTGTTGACAGCTATAAGATGTTCTATTCTAATATTCACAGCGCCACCCATGGTAACAGTAGGCCTCCAGAGTCCCCTCCGCGTGTCCCTCCACTCCAGCGTCATCCTCAACTGTACCGTGGAGAAGACCAGCTCCACGGATCCCAGCATCTTCTGGCTGCGGGACGGACAGTCTCTTCCCCCGGCCGCTGTCCAGCTCGTCATCGACGCCCAGGACGTGTACAGGTCATCCCTGACGATGACTAGTGTTGGGAAGGCTGACAGTGGGAACTACACGTGTGTCGCTCAACAGGGCCGCAGCTCACAGACTGACAGTCTCAGCTTGGTGGTCGTTTGTGAGTGGTGTTTTGTGATATTCAATTACCTAAAAGGAACTTACACTATGCTCATCCTTATGAGCCTTTGCTATTTATGTGAGGCTGAAATCCGCCTGCAGGCCGCTTTTCATTGAAGTCATCAGGCACGGAAGAGATATGGGTCAGACAAAATATATACCTCCCCACAGAATTCTGTTGTTTCAAAACAACTTCAGAGACATGCAAGGTTCCAAAATATTGCGTATGCTGTAGCCATAGACACATAACACTATAATGATGTATACACGATTCAGTTTTAATCAGTGGTTGCTTATAATGATTATAAATCCCACTAACGGTACCGTCGCTTCATTATAAAAGCACGAGAAGAGATTAGAGGCATAACTGTAAACTCAACAACTTCCAAGCCTGCATCCGCAAATAGGTCACATCCTTCAATTTACCAAATTAAATGTGCCATCGAAATTGCAAACATTTGCATAGTTCCTATATTCGCTCTCAAATCAAAGTTGGGAATGTACCAAAATTAAGGTAGGAGCCCTGGGTTAAGGAATAAAGCTCCCTAAGGAAGGTGAAGCGGTGTTATGACAACAAAGTGCACTTTGCTGTAAGCTCACTAATTTGTCTGCACAGCTTAAACCATCCAGTGTTTCCCCTCATATTCTTTAACCTGTCCTCCATGTGTACTAAATCTGGTTTTATGAGACATTATTTGCACGAGGGGAGGTTACTAGCGCTTTTGCTGAGATTGGTATTTTCATACCTGTGCAGCATATAATTGGATTTGATTTTATACCACAGTTTAACTCCCCCTGCAATGACTCTCTCTGGGTCTAGAGATAAGCAGTAAAATTTAACCTTCATTTTGCGGCCATGTTGGAGGGTAAGTTTGGGTATGGTTCCAGGACATAACCTTTTAAATAAGAATGTGTAATAAGTTGATAATGAAAGAAAAAATCTGGCGAATAATGTTCCTATCGTTTGGAACAGTTTCTTTTTCATAAAAGAAAGGAAAAGGTTTGATGACAAGTAAAGCTGTACAACATATTTTAACATGGAATTGTTTCTATGTCAAGCGCCGCCTTTAAAGTTGAGAGAAGAGTACTGACTCAGGAGAAGTGTAGTGAGAGCAGAGAGAGGTCATAGTGTGGCTGGGTACATTTCAGTATGGTTGGGCATAACGTTTTGACAGCGAAACGTTTAGGTCACCAGCAAAGGGAAATGTTTGTGAAAGTACGACGGTATTATTGACAGAATAAAAACATTTAAACTTAAATGCACGATAAGTACACGGTACAGTGTATGGCATCAACTACTTAACACAGTAACAAAGGCACAAACTTAAGATAAAACTTAACATCCTAATTGCGAAAGTTTAGTCAAGAAATAAAGCCTTTGTTGCACAACATAACTAATTGACACGGGATCAATTCTATCTCTTAAACGTTGAGAGACTGCAATGACTCAGAGGAAGTGCTGTGAGCACAGACAGAGGTCACAATGTCGCTGGGATCTCATAAAAGGCAGCAACTGAAACATGACTGTGGGTGGAGTTTGAATCGTGGGTGTCAGGACGGGTATTCTATTAGTCCTGGCAACCATGACCACGAGAAAGGGCACACAAAGAGGAAAGCAGTCAAAGTAGTAAAAGACCACAAAATAAAATGTCAATTCCGGATTTTCTACGGCAGAACTACATTCGGACTTAAGGATAAGGCATGAAATTGAAAAGGCAATATATATATATATATATACATACTGTCAGCATATAACACTGTATGCCCTTTGGAATTGAGAATCTATAATATTAGTTATATCAGTTTAATCCTTCCTTGTACTATCTAGAATATTGTACATATACACGGCATTCACGAAAATTTATTGCAGACGCTATCATCTATGATGCATTGCTCTCATTGGTTATGGCTTGCACTCCTTAATTAAGTTAGTTAGAAAGCAATTTTCTTCAATATCTTAAATCTCTTCCAGATCCGGCAGCAATAGTGAACGTGACAGGCCCTGTCAAAGTGAAAGCAGGAGGAACTGCCTTACTCTGGTGCACTGCAGATGGAAACCCTACACCGGAAGTTTACTGGCAGAAAGACGGAAGTGACGACATTCTGTCAGCCGCGATGTACCACGGGACTGCTGGATCTCTACTGGTTCTGCCTGATCTGAACGTGAAAGACAGTGACCATTACGTCTGCACAGCGTCAAACACTCTTGGGAAGCCGGACAGAAAGATTGTGCCTGTGATCGTCATTGAGGATAGTTCCCCAGCTACAACCGGTATGCCATGTAGTAATCCAAACACAATATTCTATTCACATCGAATCATCTGCTCTAGTAATCTCCAAGTAGATCCTACGGTAGCAAGACAGTATCCATTGGCCACAGGATTGTCCATTGCCCACCGAAGACACTCGTCTGGATACTGTCTCGCCATCGCAGAATCTGCTTGTTTATACAAGCAGATTCTACTGCTTTAGCCGTACTCAACGCATGCAAATATTGAGGAACTTTCACTAAATTTCCATTTGTGGATGATTGCTACAGTTTTGCCATTTTTGCCTCTCCAGCAGCTCAGATGGGACAAGGTGACGAGACAGAGTGGACCGCCATCTTGGGAGGGGCGGCCGGCGGGGCGACCATCCTGCTCATTATCCTGCTGGTGGCGCTGGTCTTTACAAAGAGGGCGAAGATCGACGCGGGGAGATCGGACGACCACGTCTTTTCTGTCAGCGATCCGGTGCCGAAACGCCTGGAGAACAACTTTATTGAAAAGGAGAAGCTTGGCCTGCCAAAGGACGGTGAACAGATACTGTATGTCCAGGAGAGTAGCGGCAAGGCCGTCATTGCTCGGACTGGAATACACCACGCCGAGAGAAGAAGAAGTCAGAATAAGATGTGTGACATTCCGGATGGCAGCGAGGATTTGATTCAAGTTCTTCCCTGCTGCGAATCGTTAACCGACCACAGTATTACTTGAAGTACCAACTCTATTAACACATCGCGGACGGCTGCCGATCGTGTGGATGGCAACCAGTATATCAAGTTTGGGGCCTTGCACAGTAATTGAGCTGGATCAACTAATGCAAAAGGTTGCGTCTGCTCACAATACACGGACACACTAACGTGTCTCAGAATAGACGTGAACAGGAAACGTGGTGAGATATTGAGGAGAAAGGAGGAAGCAAGGGTGACGTCTGTTCCGGCAGATGGTCGGATAACATCGACATGGGGCGCTAGATATTTCATACTTTCCACTCCAATGTCATGCGACGGCGCTCTTCTGATATTGCAAAGATACAAACAGATCCCATGGCGATGGTATCTGGGGCTTACGCAGAAAGCATTCATTCCAATAGGATGGAGAAAATGATTGAAGAAGACAGCTACCGGGACATATCTCATCCATCCAGCTCCAGTCTCCCCTGTTATCAATGGTTGGTGATGTTCTCCTAAAGCTGCCGTGTACCAGCACCAAATGTGTTGTTCTCGCGGGAAATCGCAGGCTTCACCGCGGGATAGTCTCCTTATAAGGGAGCCTGATGATCATTACTGCGAAATGGCATCGTGAGACGACGTAATGAACGGGGAATGGTTTTAATAGAATCCGAGATTCGGCAGCATCAGTTGATATTGGATGATGGACAACCAGGCTCATGTCCTTGTCTTTTCATCCACCTTGACATTTATAACTCCGCAAACATTACATGAGAGAAATGAAGGCTTGGGAATTACCGAAAGGGGGATTTTTAGAGGGTCATGGAAAACCTACTTGGTAATAGAGAAGAATGGCTAAAATATCTTCCGAAAATCCGTCTCATTAATTTTAGTAAAGCGGCGTCGATGCCCTAATTCAGCGTCTGAGGAAAGTTTGAGGCCGTTGGCATTTAGTTGTCGGGACGCGGAAGGTGTGGCAGGCAACAATTATAGCGGCTTTCAAATTCCATCAGTCGAATTTCTTTTCATTCCCCGCCGTCGTGCCGGGAGGATCAACGTCATTTTCGACTTCAGGGTCAAGGATTTTAAAAAGTCAGCTGAAGTTGTGGAATTGGTGATATGGAAATGTGTTGCTTTACTGAATGTAAATTGAACTACTACGAAGAAGAAAATATAATCCGCCTTCGGGACATCTCAGCATCTACAATGTGAAAGCAAACGCTGTACATCCATTTAATGGCTGGCCACGTCTAATGGTTGATTATGCTAGATCTGAATCAGTCTGTTCGTGGATGTATATAATATGGAATTTTTGATTGTAGATATTTTTCACGATTTTCAATAAATAGAAGGAACATTGTTTAGTACATGTTGACTGAATGTTGTTTTACTTTAACTAAACAAAAAAGACAAAGTATGGCATCAGTTTTCATGAATGGTCCCTAAGCCATTGTGTCAAAGAATATGGTGTCTCTACAGAAATTCATGGGCATAGTTCACCAGTATTTATTAGTATACTCCTTTAAAAATCACACCAATTCTTGTATTATATTACATCTTAATACAGCCATATGCTTTATGGCATCGTTTCTGTGTCAGTTGTGAGCAACCTTTATTAGTGGCCACGACAGTTAATACCTTCCACATAAAACATAGAGACGCCATATTCTTTACAATTGAAACCTTGAACTCCCGTGGTTCATGCCATATCTCATGACCAAGCGACATTACTCTCAGCACTGTGGTCATTACCCTATCAAAGAATACCAGTAGTCTAAATTCCCAGATACTTACCGGGGTGTTTTAAGATGATCGAGCAACTTGTTTAATCGCCAAATATGAAATACTACTGTCACCTAATAGTATAAATAAATGTCAAACTTGTATGTCTACTAAATCGTCTACTGTTCGAACAACATCTGGACTAATAAAACCTCTTAAAGCGTTCAGCATGAAACTTTATGTGATGAGATAACGGTACAGACCCTGGACACGATTAATGAGGATATAAAGTCTGAACCAATTTCGTAATGCACAGTTGTAAACATCCCAATCGGAGTGAAACGCATTGTATAGTCCCTCTGAAAGCAAGGAGGATCTTTTATGGCCGCAGTGTCTGCTTTTGCGTGCGACGCTGACGCAAATGCGAACAAAAGGATTTCTAAAGGCTTACCGGAGGAGTCGTAGTGACGGCACAAATTTTTTTCTACTCTCAGAGGGAAAATCTAAGAGAACCTATCTGTCTAAATCTGCCTGGAGCTGTCTGGAGTTGATATGGATATGGCAAATGCGTACAAAAGAATTTCTAAAGCCTTACCGGATGAGTCGTAGTGACGTTACTTAGATATTTTCTATTCTCAGAGGGACAATCCAAGAGAACCTATCTGTCTAAATCTGCCTGGAGCTGATATGGTCATTGACTAAATGCGAACAAAAGAATTTCTAAAGCCTTACAAGATGAATCGTAGTGACGTCGTTTCTTTGAGAGTTTCTATTCTAAGAGGAGAGATTTAAGAAAACTTATCTTTCTGAAGCTGTCTAGAGCTAATATGGTTATTGGCTAAAACCTGCACCAAAGCTGTTCTCAAACCAAAGTTAGTACCAAACGTTTTGTGGTGTACACACGGCCTCCTCTTTATCCAGATGATAATTCTTGTGATCCGTTTTATGAAAATTGGAAGTCCTTTTATTTGAGAGCATATTTTTGCGTGATTCAAGTTGGGTGTTCTATAAAGCCCACTGGCATTGCCAGCTAGGATTACGTCATATTCACATGTACAAGGAGGGCTTCCAGGAAGTGAACGTAACTCCTTCCCATCCAATTCCAATTTCTGTTCGACGGACACAAAGGAACTTTGGGCAAACAGCTCGCGCTGGCTAATTGCTTCCTTGTCAGGCGGCGTTATCTAATGGTGGTCGGGCAGTAAATGCTGGCAATTAGTCGGTACCTTCAAGCCAATCAATGTAATGGAAATCAATGGTCAACTCTAAAACATACCGAACCTGCCTTGGAAACTGGAATTCCTACTAGACCAACTCCAACGTTTTATCTGTCAAGCGTGACTGCGTGACTGAAAGAAGGATACAGATAAACTATGGCGTTTATTAGATATGTAATGTAAAATGACAGAGCCTGATATAACACTTTGACAGTCTGCATGGCGGATACACAATGGTGCCGACCTGATCTGTAGCTGAAAGCATTTCTTCCCCCGAGCTTTTGCATTAAACCGTGAACTTTGCTGCAGTAAAAATGAAGTCACGTATTATACAGCTCGCTTTCCACATTAAGTATTTACGAGCGGGGCTTTGTGGACGCGTTAGGGGGAGATAAAAACTGCAAACGGAGACGACACCGCGTTCATTACAGCGCCGGAAGGGCAGGAGGTCCCAATTGAGACGTAACCTAACCTGAAGGAAATTCACAACTTCGTTAGGGCTGCGATGGCGCCAGTTTTAGGTACCCGCGGCACATGTTATCCATGGTACATAGGGAATGTTAACACAGTGATAAGGCATTATATAACTTCGTACACGATGCAAGTAAATTATTTAAACCACCGAGACAACGTTGTGAGCGATGCGGCTGCCTGCAACCTGTAACAGCAGATTGTGCTTCATCAACATGTCAAAAAGACGCTAAATTTCAGTACAGATGGTGGGCGCTCTTAAGACACGCTAAGTCTGACAGGTATGAAAAATAAACCTATTATGGGAAAAGAAAGGCATATTGGTTGAAAACCTTGACATTAAACCTTTCTCAAAACGAAAGCAATCTACATGCACTCTGAGGAGACCGTTATCTCTTGTTTGTAAATTAAAGATTTTCATCATGGGCTGGACGCACTCCCATCCACTCCCCTGTTAGGACGATTTGTTCACAAGCAATTAGTTTGATGGCAAGACAGGCGCTGTCAGTACTTATCTCGTGACTTCAGGCGGGCGGAGAATCGTTGTTTAAATGTGGGTTCATTTCCAGCGGGAGGAAGGGGCAATGCCCGCACCAGGCGGCCACATGTACATCAAAGAAAGGCCGAGGCAGCTGGGAGCGATTCACCAACACACATCCATCATATGGCAAACAGTACAAGGGTTTCGGTTGAGCTCAGCAGCAACTCGGATGGAGGTGATGCTTGTTTTGCTCGTAGCCTTCTATGTACAAGCTTTACAGAAGACTACAATAAAAAGAAGTCACAGCTTTGAAGCTGTTTTGCTTGTAGCCCCTGTGTACAACATTTACAGGAAGCTAAAAGCAAAATAAGTCCTCCAGCTGTGTTCTAAACGTAGGGTTTACAATGCAGCATAAGTCTGTATTATTAACTATTGTGCACATATGGTATGGTGGCATCGTATGAAATATCCATATGTATCCATGGCGTTCTGAATAAAGTTTTATAAACGCCATAATATAGCACGCAGCTAGTGTAGCGGGGGTAGCGACATTATTGTGTGCTCCGAAGACGGCAGATGGAATTACCAGATACGGAATAAAAGTATGAGAAATATAAATTTTTCGAATCTTCAGCTTTCATGATGTGGCAGATTGATCCGTACATTGATGTTTCCGGTGCTAGCGTTCAAATAAACCTCAATAGCACTCTGAAACCAGATCTTTTGGTGGCTGCAAAAACAGTATCAAATTGGCCAGACACTTACCATTTGCCACTCGAGGCTGGCGTAAAAAAGATACCAGGACAAAGAAGAAAACCTCTGCTTTGAGAGTACTTCAATAGCAAGTCGACGTTGAAAGGATAGGTTGTCAGGAGTAAAGCTTCCGTGAAGACTGCTCGGATTTCCACCATGACGATATTAAAACCCTTCAATTCTGAACCTGAAGATGTGTGACAGCTATGAGACAGTAATTGCATGGAGGAGGCAAAGCACTTGAAACTTGCCGACACCAGTGAGCTTATGTGTGAACGATAATGATGAGATAGCAGAAAGCTAACTGTACATCATCTGGTTAAAAATATATATCAGGGTTTGTAGCCTCTTATGAATCATGTCAAGTGGGCGAGATTCGAGAACAAACACTATCGAGCAGTGCCTGGGAAAAGCTACGTTTGTCCAGCAGTATAGCTACGTTTTTCTACCAGAAAAGCTACGTTTTGTCCACCAGCATGCTAAAAAGCTACGTTTTGTTTACAACCTGCGGCAATGATGCTCGTCTATGGTCAAAGTCGAGCGAGACGTCCGCCTATCTGTTATAAATTGCTACAAGTTAAAGGTTTTGCCCCGATATAACCTTCCATCAATGACTGCCAGAGGCGGCTGGAGGACGACATAAGTTACCAGGGGAGTTAGATGGAAGAAAGAACCGGAGCTGACAATTTGTCCCAGTGATAAGTGCCTGGATCTTTACTTTGCATTACGCTTCATTTAAATTGACGCTCCTGGCTGCAAGTATTGGTCAGACATAATGTAAGTAATGAAGAAGGTAATACACAGTGATGGCTGGGATTTGCTGCAGGTATTGGTCGGTGTTGACCGGGTCGATTTATTCAAATCCTTTGAAGTCTACGAGAGACGGACCTTTACTGCTAGTCATTGCTTGCAAACCTTTATTCATACATTTGTATACCTCGCGGTATGTTGGGAATATGTAGGCGTGTGGGGACCATCTCCAATAACCTTGGAAACGTTGGCCAGCTGCCTTAAGCAGAAATAACTGCAAGGAGACAAGTGCGAGACCGTCAACAAAATGAAGCATTGCTTGAGAAGCAGATCTAGATTTTGTCATCAGATAAAATGCAGATATCATCATACACAGAAGGCAATCACAGTAAAAAGGCTGTGTCAGCCGAGCTGCAAATACTCTTACAATGTTTGACTAATGACTGGTATGTAAATAAGTGAAATTCAATGTAAACACAGTATATAGCCACAGTAGAGGATAGAGAAAAACTCTGCATCTACAATGTAATGCAATATGCTAGACATTTCTTCATGTCATGGTAATTTCTTTTAGGAAGTTGAAAAGAAATTTAGAATCCCTGTCCTCTTCTCCTTTCTAATCCATGTAGATATCCATCATATGGGTTGTTGAAGAAAGCTGGTTCATATCTCAAGCATTTCTACCCAATTTTCACAAACTTCAACGTTGGTGTGCAATGTTTTGTCTACCAGCTGCTCCGACCATTAGTTCCTTCATCACGTAACTAGTTTCATGAAGAAAGATGAGTCCTGCAAGATTAATGTCGGATTTCACACCCTGAAACCACGGTATAAATCACGCCAGTGACTCCCGCAATGGGATCGGCGCGGGTCAGTGTAAGATACGGACTAGATGTTCAAGCTGGGGTGACCGCACGGCAAGATTAATAACAAAGGTGGGCGCAGAAGACATTTGCGGAAAGGGGTTGAAGAAACAATGAAGGAGTTTAAATTATTAAAGATGTTGGCAGAGGATAGGAAATGGGCTCAGCTTTCTGCGCCGGTTGCTACTTAACCCCTTTGCTAGACTGGAAAGATTTGTTATCTTGTGAGAAGAGAACTTCTTGCCAACAATATGAAGCTGGGTAGGGGGTATTGCATTTATCATATGAATACCAATTTCTACATGCACAAGCCTCGTAATGCTCAGGTCACATTTCCAAACCGAGACCAGGTCGGGTTGTTCACATGAACGGAAAATACGTAATCTATATCAATACCTACTGCTCAAACCTACTGCTAACCATGAGTACAATTGCAAATTACTTTATTCAACTTTTCTATTTTGTGTTTGTTGCCTTTTATATCATACTTTTTGTTCCTGAAAACTGCCCGGCCGGGCCCCGAGCTGGGAATAATTGCGAAGCACAACAGAAGAAATTTTATAAGAAAATATTCTAAGAATGTTTATCTGTCAAGCGTGGTACATGTGGGTGGGAAGAACCAATCAAACTTGTATTGGCAGAGAAAATGCATGGCTTTAAGCAGGTTCATCGGGTGAGCTTACTGCATATTGGGGTGATTATCTATTGCCTTGTTACTTGTCAATAACAAAGCGGTGCCTTTAATGATAAAGCAGCGCAGGTTTGACCAAAGAATCAAGGAGGAAAAATCGATCACATAATAAGCATCGCCGTCCCTTTATGTGAGCCTGCCATCACTTAGAGTCGTGTTGCAGGGGAGTCTATAACTACGTCCCTCCATCACCCTCCTGACGTGGGAATGGGTCCTGACACCATTTCCAGACCTTGTGCGGGTTTAATCAATCAGAAACTCCATGAAATTACACACTACGTGGCCGCTGTAAGCCGCTGCAGCACCCAAAATTGGTTCGTCCAGACGTAAAAAGAGCATGACCCGCTCGGAGGATGTCATTTCAGCTCTCCGTGTTGCTATGTATGATAATAGCTTTTCCGCAGGCAACAGGTAAGGCTTATAATATTGGGGGCATGTAAGCGACCCCATTTTATGGGTAGAGCTTTATTCCTTTGCTGGACCTATCATTATTACATATCAAAGTACAGTTGCGTGTAGCTGGTTGAATGGGCAGCACGAGTCAATGAGACTGCATGATATACTGTGTCACGTTGGGGATGTACTTGGGAAATTGCAATGAAATAGCAGATGTAATCATGTTACTCAGAAATGATTGTAACTTTGTAAGGTTTTATTTAGCCCTCACCAAAGCAAACGGATGACGAATGTTGCACATGGGCTGCTAAAAGACGAGAATCTAGTTCAAATATAGAAGAGCTGTAAAGGCCCATGTGATTAACTAATTCACAATGTCGTTTGATATTTTGAATCAAAGCACAACCTTTATTTACTTAATGTGCTCGTCGTATCTGAAATATCAAGCAAGTTCTGAAGAAATGTCACCATATAAGACTACACGCCAATCTTTGCTGGTTGCCAACATTTATGATTGGATATATCCAGATATGTGAAGACCATATAAAACGTTGACCGATGGCCTTTAATAGAAACAAGTGCAAAGTTCAGTCTGAAAGACGGAGCCATCCATCGTGCTGTATAGGAGATTAACCCTGAACGGTTCGATGTGTAAATGTTTCCATCACCCAGTCGATATCAGATCCTCCCGGAGACAGGCAGATTACTGGACACACTTACTGCTGATGCCTCCCGGGGCTCTAAACACGCCGGCTTAACAATGGAGGAGCGGGGAACCGGCCGGGTACAAGATCCAAGGGTATATTGATTCCTGTGACATGGCTTCTGACGTCCGGGCAATTTAATCAGAAGACACGACCTGTTGAGACACAGGGCTGCATCGGGGAAGGAACAGGATGTTAGCACCCACGTGACTATGATGTATGCATTGTCCGCCATGCTAGATGTTTAAAACTAGAAGTTGCAATGTAAATTGTAATTTGTTTATGTAATTTCATTCAGATACATTAAATTTATACCATTAAACATATGTAAACATGCAACTTTATAGATGACGAGTCAACCACCAAGCATGGCGACTGTGACGTCACATCCAACTGTCCAACATGGTGTAGTCCGTCGAAAGAGATTGTTGAGTGTGTTGCAATGCATATTGGAAGCTAACAGTAACGAAGCAATATTCGCGAGAAATAGTGATGTCTACCTACAACAAAGCCAGGAATACAAAACGGAATATTCAAATTGATATAATTTAAAAAAAAAACACAAGATTCTTTGCCATATTCTTCTTAAACCTAATTCACTGTAGGCAGGTATTGACACTGCATTTAAAGGATACAATATTGAAATGATTTTAGAGCCCTAAAGGCGCTACCGGAAACGCGGGGAAGATTCCAAGATAAGTGGAGCATTAGGTCCCCGGTGAGCGATCGCACAATTTGGCAGCCAAGCCAGGAATGATACGGAGTCTGGGTTGATGTAGTTGACGAGGTTTGTGAGGTGATGTGGAGTCCAAGGTTGTTTCCCTAATCGTGATTGCGCACTAAGATACGGCGCCGTTAAGCCGAGACGGCATTCATCTTGTGCGTTGCTCTGTGTTTAAAAACAGACATGATGAAGAACATGCCCAAAACAACTAGTGTATACACTCTGCAAGATTCCTGAGATTGCCACCCTTTTCAGAAGATGCACACATTAGCCCTGTGGGTTGCATAGGGAATAGTGTGGAGCTGTATGCGTTCTACTGAGGGCAGGCTTGCACTTGCAATGAGCAGATTATCATTGGCCTGGTCAGAGCACTTTGGACTAATGCCTCTAGCCGTTTCCAGGGTAAACTTATTTATCTGATGCTTTGTGAGAAAAAATGTAAAATAGTAACTACTTATTCTGCAGGGTGCAACATCTTGAAGTGTTAGCGAGTCTATAGATTTTGAAGATGTTGTCATGCTTGCTCTTTCCTTCCCTTTCCCTTTATTTTGGTTTGCGGCTGAGGTTCTAAGCCAGGACATGTCATCCTATAGTCGGTACATTACATCATCAAACAGTAAAGAGGAGCCCCTAACACTAACCCTGTCATAAAACTGGCAGTAGAGCAGTCGTAACGCGCCTTGTCCTTTCAACATCGTACTTTAAGGGGAACGTAACAGCGATGATAAACAGCTGCACCAGCTTATTGCAAGGTTATGATGGGTAGGAGATGAGCACTTTCTTTCATCTCAGGACAAGTAACATCTGTGTGAACCTCCATGAAGAATCAGGCTATTCTAAAGCTGTCAGTCATGGAAACACGCATCGTTTCTTCCGTTCACTTTTCGAAAGAGAAAAATTTCGGTTTGGCGCTCAGCTTCAATACACAGCTAGGGATATCCCCGTGGAACATACACGGCATGCCTCACCAATGCAATGACGGTGTTGGTGAAGACATGTACAAGGTCTTACAAGTCTCATTGAGTTTGCCTGAGTGATGATGTGCTATAATACGCCCAACAGCCAAGGTATTTACTTTGAAGTTATGAGTTATCCTCAACTCTAGTCTAGCTATAGCATCCAGTAACGGCATCAGTCAACCTCGTATAGCAAACAAAGTCTGCCAGTAAGATCATCCATTCGTTTGTACTGTTCCTAATGTCCATGTTTTACCTAGTAAGTAGACGCTTTGTTCACTGATCGTGTTGGTTTATGCAGAACGAACTGATATAAGTTTTACTCATGTAAGCTGGCCCTGCTCGTGTTCTAGAGTATCCAAAGCTTAGATCAACAAAACAGCTTCATACTTGACAGAAACTTTGGTAAAATACCAAGTAATATGCAAACACCAAATATTTTGACATATGACCACAATATTCCAATTGATATCTACTGTATGATATGGCAAAAAGCAGTTACTCATTGACAAGCAACTGGATATGATTTTGGAAGTTGCTTGAGTCTTATTACCTGGATGTCTAACCTTCACCGAGATATCTGTGACAGTTTTGAAAAATCCATCAAGGACCCATCAGGTTTCTGACTGCAGCAGCCCAGCGCGGAGCCTGATGGATCCGGTGGGAGAGGATCTGATAGAAAATCCTTTGATTTACGACACAATCTGCAGACATGGGCGGTTACGCCAACGCTCATGGTCACCTAATTATCCCTTCGACGTTTTTGATCAATACGTACTTTCCTTGGTCGCCTTTGAAATCCTAATCAGCCCTACCATCCAATGTGCTGATGGAGCAAAACCATTGCTTTGATGCGCTCGTGTGATGTGGGTAAGATGAGTTCAAGTTCAAGAATCCCGGATATAGCGCCAGTCCATGCGTGTAGACATCTCGCTGATGAACTGAAAGAGTCAGGGGAAATACTTTGATTGAACTGGCACTCTTCAAAGCTAATGGCACCTTCAACTTCAAGTGCATCTAATTGCATCTTAGATTTGTTTCCAGTATCTCTGAGCAGGAAGAGACGAGGATGAAAGGACAAAAAAGTAGAATCAGTTCCCAGTGGAATAAACCTCCGGACAAACATGTAACGTCCTTGGAAGGTGAGCTATTCATGAGATTCGACATCTATATGTATAAATGCACAACCGTCGCGAACATCGGATGCATAAGTGTGATAGGATGAAAGGCAGGTATGACAAAAAGTATAGAATCAGTACCCAATGGTATAAACCTCCAGACAAACATGTTACGTCCTTGAAAAGGTGAGCTATTCATGAGATTCGACATCTGTATGTATAAATGCATACCCATCGCCAAGATCGGATGCATAAGATAGGTGATAGGATCCATAAATGTATGATGAGGCAGAATGCTGCCGTCAGCCTGATCTTAATTGCAGCGTCGTTGATTTATTTCTTAATCTATTCTGGTAATCTATATTTATGATATAGAGACAGGTGTGCAATAAACAACATACATTTACAGCAATCGACTGAATGAGTATTGCTGACTCCAGACTAAAAGCATCCCTAAAGGCTGTATGCTAACAAATCTTATGTGGGAACAACTCTGTATAATCTGTGTAAGTTTTTTTTGATGATGGTTGCAATAATCATTTCCAGTTCGATGCTGATTTCATTTAGCGTAGCTTTTATCTATTTGAACATTCCATCTTTCAGTTGATACGGGCTGCTGCGATAAACTTAATACAAATGAGCCGTTCCAGATAAGATATGGTTGTATTGATGTTTATAGATGCACAGTCACACTCCTCTCACATGCAATTATTTTTAACAGGAAACAATATCAGACTAATAAAAGAGTTCATAGTCACAAATGATGTGTATAAAACTTGAGGAATAGCATAATAAAAAGGCTGTTTCCATATACAAGTCAATATATATACCCCACCATTATAACGTTCTTGGATAATTATGTTTTCCAGAAATATACGATATGAAGATCTGCGTTGTGCACATGAATGAGAGCGTGTGGCCATACACCTCAAACATGGGCCCATTCCCAGAACTACAAACAGGAGCTTAGGATTCTCTGTCACTATAGAAACCAGTCATCACAGCCTCCAACACTATACTAAGTCTGACAATAATTGGCCCATGTAAGTTCACATGCATAAATCAATAGGGTTAAGACATTCCCAATTCTCCTAACGTGTTGCCCATCAAGCTTCTACATGTGTGGGTCTGACCGATGGAAGAGCTGCTACAATCATGATGTAGTCAGACTACATCTCTCGCTATATCTGCATGATTGAAATGCACGCTACACGCCTGGCACATCCCGCACGGGATTATCACGTTAAATTGTTCATTTCATGCCTGGCATGTTACTGATGTCATAATTGATGGTGACATACTCTTCCGCAAGGATTAAGACTACACTCGTAAAGGTATTCCATTACAAGCAGATAGAAGGATAGATCAACATTTGTTGTTCCAATCCTTTGTTGTGGGAAGGGTTAAGACATTATTAAAGTATGATGTCTGCAAAAATCAGCATTCGATACATGAATGATACAAATGTAAGGTTGTACTTTTTTATGGGCATCATGGTTCGTACTGCAGAACTTTGAACTCATATTTAAGCCTAATACAGCGATGAGATGAAATGAAACGGGCTCGCTAAGTGAACCATACATAAACCAATTTGAGAAGAGAGGCGGCTTCCTAGGTAATAAAAATATGAGGCTGATACTGGAGAAGTTTTTATGGCACAACATAAGATCATTTTACATGCTCTTTAATGCATTAATGATATGCTAGTCCATGGAACATAATAAATGAAACTGCTCTTTAGTCATCGTGAATAATCATCAGGTTTGTGAATTGAATACACTTTACAAAGAGCTGTCGACGTCCACCCTTTGTAACACGAATGGTTGTAAATAAAGAACTTTACTATGCTGCCCTTTAGTAAGTAAACCATACATAAACCAATTTGAGGAGTGAGCCGGTTTTCCGTAGAGATAACATTGTGCCGGCCCACCTTGGGAGGAGGCCAAGGACACGTGCCTGTCCGGATTTGTTATCAGGCTACAGGAGCTCTTACAAACTATGGGGAGCTGATATGATCAGCAGCAGAGGCATGTTATGGGGCTGAATGAATAACTAGAAAGAAGCATGGAAAGAGGCATGTACCTGGCTTGATTGTACTGTTCCATTGGAAAACTAAAGCTATCAATCTGTCAACCTGTTAGAAGCAGGGACTTAGAAACAGCATAATACAGTTTTTTTGCTAGGACACAAAGAAATACGTGCCTTACCTTATGGACAAAAAGCAATATGGTCTCCACTGTGCTCGATGCATTACTTTACCTAACTAGATAACAGAGTTACGTCGGCAAAGATAGCGAAAGTACATTGAAACAAAAGAGAGCCTGGCTAACAAAGGAGAACTCCTGATGCACTTTCTTTGTCTGTTTCTACAGAAATCCCAGAGGAGATACAGATAGAGGAGGAAGATGTGGAGGAGGACCTTTAACAGTATCCCCCGTGCCTTACCACCCATACCCTGTGGAACACAACAAAGGATCGAAGGAAAAGACTGGGCGTTAGTTAATGGTGTATGCGCCATGTGGTCTACTCCTTCAAAGATTATTCATGCATACCAAGAGATAACAATGCTGACAGAATATAATCTACGCCAGAAATGTGTCATATCTGGTCCAGACAAACAATAGATGCCGACAGACACCCAATCAATATTTCACATCGTCTGTGGAGTTGGCTTCTGCATTAGAATGAATATATGTGCACAAAGCAAGGTCGAAATTAATCTATAAACCAGTAATGAACATGTCAGTCTGCCGGGGCCTTTTCTATGCTGCTTGATGTCGGAGAAAATTAATAAGTGTTGGTTTTATGAGACAAAGGGAGCTTCTGAATGAAATTGGCTTCGTTTGAAAGACATCTAATCATGTGCAGACTGAGGCTTTATCAAAGGGGCCATTGACGGATGTGCAATTCCGCTAACACTACAGAGAGCGCACTCCCTTCAACTGCTTATTGGCCCTTTAAACACCCTTGCTTCCTCGGCTGTAGATCATTGTGTTATAGTCTTACTTCTTGGGGTCGGTCAGCCGAGGGCAATGTCCCTCCCATTCTTCACGGTTTTTGAAGACCTAGTCTGCCAAGTTCGCACTTCATCAATGTCTCTTACACGCTGTAAGTATATAGCCCATACAGATAGGTACAGATGTATATCAATTCGAGTCAGGTTCCCCATACTAAGAATATCGTCTGCTATTCCATCATTACAGTGGGTTCAAATCCATGGATACGGGACCGAATTTTCAGGAGAAATGAAGAGGCTTTGTCCCCACACGGCTTATTGATTGTCTCTGATTTAAACCACGCACCGCGGCCTGAGATATGACGCACCACGAATACAATGGACAGACGTGGTCTGGGTATAATGAATGGAGAGTCCGTATTGAAGTCCGGTTGAACATGGCGACAACCAGTTGTCTTATTGTACCTTACGGTCATTGTTGCCGAATGTTGTAATCTGAGGAACAGTGAGGCACACAACATCACTATGTTGATAGATGCAAAATTAAGATCTAGAACAAAGGCAACTTGAAAAGGAACCTGTTAATTTGCCTTTCTCTATATGTTACATTTGCATCTATCTGCTTACTTTAGTTTAGTCAAATCTAAAATGATGCATACAATTGCTTAACGATACAATTAATATGTAATTTGTGAATAAATAAACCATTATTACATACAAAGTTTTTGCCATCTTTATGGATTATATGGCAAGGTCGTGCGTGGACCGCCGTGAAGGTCGGGAGGGTTATAACCCTCAATGGTCCGGGAACCTTCAACAGTGATGACTGGGGATAATGAATGGGAAGCACGGCGGCAGATGGCCGCCTAATTGTTATTGACCGTCAACATATGAGGCTGTTCTATACTGGCTGTCTTTATACACGGCAACAAAGTCCATTTATACCTGACATGTGCGTCATGGAGCCATCCGCTTTGTAACCATCGTATCTTTTGGTACCTTTATGGTACCAAAAGAAAGATATAGTTATAGACATATCAGCCCCAATGAGGCACGGGAGAGTCTACAAAAACACGTAATACTGTTAACATGTTGTCTAGTACGTGTTGACCTTCAGCCTGGCTGCCCATTACTTGCCAGTTTGTATTAGCCCGGGTGCCATCCGTTTTGTCAAATATAACGGGCCTCCTTGCACTCACTGACCCGAATGCGCTGCGTCACAAAACTTATGGCACCTAGGCTATGTTTATGTGGTCCTAATGTACTTTTTGTGTTATCATTTTGTTTGGTGATGGCATGAACATGAACCATGGGCTTGAGTGTGACGTCGTAAGCACCATGATTTGTCAGTAGATGTTGCTATAAAAAGTGGAATATGGCGTTGACATACTCGTTTGAATTTGTTTGTTTGATATAGTGGTACATGATGTATTTTCAAGAGCAGTGCATCAAGGAGACGCCTTTTGCACGTCAGATCAGATACATCCTACATTGGGGAATAAATCCAGGCTGTAGTGTTGTATGTTGAGAGCTGCATGGGTGGAAATTGAATCCGGGAAGTATCTGATCCAGACGAAAAGGTGAAGTCCACTGGCACATGATTATGCAATGCGTGTACATAATCATCCATCTCCAACCTCAATAATGGAGTGTTCAATGTCAGAGAACAAGCATGCAAAACGCAGACACCACTCTAACTCAACAGTGGAATTTTTTAATGACTATTACTTATTTACATGTATGAATATACTGTTATAGTAAAACCTAAAAATTGTACGAAGCAAGTCTTAGAAAGTATAGGTACAAAGAAGACTTCTGAATTTTTCTTGAATTTTGTTCATGCGAGGTAATAAAAAAGATGGCATCAAGTCTTCAAAACTTGGAACACTGGAAAAAAGCAAAGCATTATCCCCAATACCAGAAACGGCCAGTGACTGATGCTACTGCGAGAGATGCTATTCCAGAGTGCAGCCTAACAGTAGGTGTTTACACGTACAGTCTGTCACAGAAAGGTTATTTGGCCTTTGGATTCTTCGGTGACTTCCGCGCGTCATTATACGAGGTCTCCCGGGGTTAGAATGATTTGTCCATTTGCGCGTTATCATCGTGTTCAAGGTGTGACCGTCAGCTCGGCGGATGAACGTGGCGGATTTGTGATGAGGTCACACGGCGCTACAGACTGGGCTGCTGATGGAAGGTCTCCCGCGGCGAGCTTCAGCACAAAAAGGCTCTCGCTCTTAAGTAAAATTCACTGAGCCAAGCAAAAACTCATCCCTCTGTCCTCTGGAAGTAAAGTATACAGCAGAAATCTTACACTTGACTTTACTGACAGATTCAGAGGTACAGGGATTGAACTGGAGGACTTTGACAATGGAGGGCCAAATAATGTAGAACAGATTGATGATGGAAGTTCTCCCGCGGCTAGCACAAAGAGTCTCTCACTCACGAGTGAAATTCACTGAGCCAAGCAGAAATATAAAAACTCATCCCATCTGTCCTCTGGAAGCCAAGAGGCCGGGTATACAGCAGAAATCTTACACTTAATTTTACTGACAGTTAGCTTCAGAGCTACAGGGAATGGAAGTCCTCCCGCGGCTAGCACAAAGAGTCTCTTACTCATGAGTGAAATTCACTGAGCCAAGCAAAAACTCATCCCATCTGTGCTATGGAACCCGAGGGGAAGGGTATACCGCAGAAATCTTACACTTAATTTTACTGACATGACAGGGATTGAACTGGAGAACTTTGACAATGGAGGGTCGAATAATGTGAAATGGGACAGATTTGAACGTTGAACTTTGCCTCTTTGCCATGCTGTGCTACAAAAGTAACGAACAGCTTCAATACTAAGACAGGACCCACAGATGTGACCAGACTTGAGCCTTTAACTTTATCCCTGGGTACTCTTTGAAATAAGTACAAAAGTAACAAACAGTCTCGATACTAGGATCACACAGATTTGACCAGATTTGATTTGAACCTTCAACGTTAAGCCTCTATCCCTAAAATACTATTTGAAAGAAGTACAAAAGGAATGAACCGTCGTAACACGAGAACGCAGATTTGGCGAGATTCGCACCTTCGAGCTTGACTCTTTATCCCTGGAATACTCTTTTGAAGAAGCACATAAGTAACGAACAGCCTCAAGAACAGATCAACACAGACTTGTGGGGTCGTGTGGCGCAGCGGCAGCGTTCTCGACTCGGAACCAGAGGCCCCGGGTTCGAGTCCTGACATGCCACCGATCTTGTGCCCTTGGGAAAGGCACTTTACACGACTTTCCTCACTTCGCTCAGGTGTAAATGAATATTGTACTGTCCCTGTGTTGGTGTCGGCATTAATATAAGTTGAAAAAACTTGAGTGTGTCGTCACCACGTCTTGTGATTACATGTTTCGGAATAAAAAAAAACACAGACTTGACGAGATTTCAAATTTTACCTTCACCCTTTATCGCTGGGATAAAGAAAGTACAGAAGTAAGGAACAGTCTCAACACCGGGACAACCCGGGAGTGAGTAAGACATATCACATTATTATCAGCACAACTTCTTTCCGAGAAAAGTGCACTTCAACGACTTGCTTCTTACCCATCGATCGGGCGGCCGGAGATGCATACTTTATCACTGCCAAGGTCATCAAAAGCACCTGTCTTGTGCACTCATCCTTATCCTATCACATCAGGACCGGAAGACTCATGGGGAGATGTTTCTCCATCCCTCAAGCCATCCTTCTCCTCTCTCTACCCGATAGATAGCCGGCTGGGTTACTAATGGAGATCCGCTGGCGTTTTATCATTTCTTTTCAGTCATTCACCGAGTAATGGTCTGCCCACTCAGAGACTATAACTCTGCATGGCAGGAAGTCCTGGGCTTCAGGAGATATTACACAAAAGGTGCTGCATCTGAACTATACCTAATCCTAGTCATAGGTAACGCAAACTTTATCTACGTTTTATCACCCAAAGGAAATTGTGAAGATTGCATGCCTCTGTAATATCTTCAGCATTTATCTTCAGTATCGGAAGAAAGTGTGATATTCTCATGCAGGGTCTTCCTTAACTTGTTTACATTCCAAACAGTGCAAATGTGACCATGTATAACTGCCAAGGCTGTTAGAAATGTTTGTGTAGCAGTTTAACACATTTCCATCTACATTTACATGTCCGCTCCTTCAAACCGTCCCGAAATAGACACGCTCTGAAAGCGAAATCGCAGCGCAGACCGATTTATTCCCCGCACCTGAGCCAGCAGACTAAACAAGCTTTGTTAACAACGTGCCGACGTTAGTGATCGGCTTAATTAAGTGTACTTTATACGGAATATACATCAACGCCTCGGCGGTATCCATACAGAGTAGGGCGGGATGCAAGGATCATCGGTGGACCCTTTCATTACATCTACGTAGCTTGATATACCGTTTTTATGGTAGTGTGGACTATGTTTGCATGAAAATCACTTTTTAAAAAGTCAGTTGCTGCCTTCAAAAGGGCTATGCCATTCAGATGACAGCCTCAAAGAGCACTAAAATATCAAAGTTTTAAAATTGTAAGTGGCTACAGAAGACTGGGGCTTGTTTAAGTGGACTTAACTTAGATTTTGGTCCAATCTTATTCAAACGAGTTAGATTCTGCAAATATGAACGACCCAAATTTGACCGAAATACAATCTGATAAACATGAATGTAATGGGGTGTGATGCCCCCAGACTTAACTGTATGAACCCGTGTGACCCTATAGCTAGCGGTGTTCACATTCGGATTTGGTTTGAATCTGATCTTGGTCCAATCCGATTTATATAAATTATATCGGTATTCAAAACTGATTTTAAACCTTTCACTAACTTCAACGCGAATGTCAACTAGTTTTGATTAGATTCGACTAGATACGTACACAGTCAACCAACATCAATGTACACGGGGCCTGCATGACTGTACATGTATGTAACAGAAATGTTCTTGGCCAGGAAAGACCTTGTACGATGCAGGGCCTCCACATTCCCACTTCCCTGCGTAGAAAATAATGCGAGGTGACAACTCTAAGACGAAGATGTACTGAGACATCCCAGTAAGTGGAGGCAGTAAGCTGCTCGAACGAATTTTCACCATCCGCGATGGCAAAAAGATCTTGAGGCGGACCATTTGTCTCCGGAGCACATGTGGCTCCCGCAGCTGGAGAACAATCTATCACGGAGCGCAGAGCTATCAGAGCTATCCGCAGCAGCGATAGACCCCGAGGTAATTAGACAGCACTGACATTCAGGGATGTCAGCAAGGGTTTGGGGATTATTGCTTCCCAGAAGGGAGGCGTCATTAAACCATATTCACTCTGCGAGCGAGGCCGGCATGGTAATTGCACAGCGGGTCTTTGTTTGTGGAGCGTCGCTTTTCAGTCGGCCTCACAGCATGGAATCAGTTACTAGTATATAAGTATGCTCTTGCCTTATCCGTAAATCAGACTTAAAGGTTTGAACCTATGTTTAAGCAATTTTTAAGTTGCCCTTAGGCAGTCGCACAACGAGCAGCATAGTAATTTCGGTTCGGGCTCTTGTTTATGGAGCGTTACTTTTCAGTCGGCCTCACAACATGGAATCTGTTATATAAGTATGCTCTTACGTTATCAGTAAATCAGACTTATAGGCTTGAACATAAAAGTAATCTTTAAGTCACCCTTACTCACAAGCTAAAACGAGGGCAGCATAGTAATTTCGGTTCGGGCCCTTGTTTCTGAAGCGTGCGTTAAAAGTTGCCTAAAGTAGACCTGTGTAATCTTCGACTGGATTAAGGCTACTGCATACTTGTTTTTTCAACAGTTAGTACGTCTATTTAAGTAATGCGCCTTTCCAATTGCAGGTGGAACTGAAAAAAATATTGCAATTAGTAGAGACACGAGATACGCAGAAAATGCCAACTGGTCTTATCCTATCTTACAAGACATGTGTTATGAAAGCCACAATTGCAATCATTGGGCCCAGTCAAAATTACCTAATAAAGTCACTTAAGCCAGGCATAGCCGAAGAATATCACCTACTATAATCAAATATTCATTATTTCTTCTATTAGTTCATCGCCAGACTACAATTTACATTCACTGATGAGTTGGAACCTGTCTGCAACCTTGCCTTTCATGAGATAGGTTGCATAGAGTGATAGAAGACAGTTGTACGATTGTGGTTACAGGTTTGGGCAAACACACGGGGCATGTCAAAATGGAGCCGAATGCAAATGGTAGCAAGCTAGTGTTCATCTCACCATAATGTAAACAAATGGTACCAAGCCAGTGTCTGTTCATCTGACCAGAATACATAAACACAACATTTAGCTGTAACCAGAAGCACGCAGATGATGTCTTTCTTGTGAAGAGGCCGGAAGGTCAAACAAGGTGAAATCGCACCAATTTGTTGACGCCGCGGCCCCACGTGCACATGTCCAGGGTGACGCTACTGCGCATGACCCGCCGCGGTTCGAAACCATTACCCACAGGTCTTTGCACGGACAACTGATTCATGGTTCCGCGTTCCGCACCGCTGCGTCGTTTGTCCGGTTTTCTGGACCAGCTGTCTTCAAGAATCCGCTCATGGGCATGTATTGCTCATTGAACTGCACTTTTCAGTACTGTACTGTACTGCACTCTAGAACTACAGATACACACATTATGTTTCAGTGTCCTTGATTTTGCTAGTAATTATCATCATCATCATCATCGTATCCATAACAAATCAGAACACCTAAACATACTTTTTGGACATGTACATCATCTATGATTCATTGTGTACACGTCCCCTAGTTAAACACAGCTTAATTAGGCGACATATGAGATCATCAGCCATCCTAACCTGTGTACGGTCGTGGGGCACGATGATCATGACCGCCTGTACTGTGACACACGGTTGACCGAGTAGTGGGGCAAATAAATTCATTCCTTTATTTACTATTATTTGCTGTTTACAACTTCTAACTCTTTTGTTTTGACTTACTATGGATATGTTAACGTCTTACTTACAGTGGCCTTGATTTTGTTAGTAATCATCATCATCATCATCATCGTATCCATAACAAATCAGAACACCTAAACGTAAATTTTGGGCATGTACATCATCTGTGTTTCATTGTGTACACGTCCCCTAGTTAAACACTGCTTAATTATAATTAGGCGACATATGTGATCATCAGCCATCCCAAGGAGGTCAAATACAAGCCATCCTAACCAGTGTAGGGCCGTGGGGCAAGATGATCATGTCTGCTTGTACTGTAGCACACAGTTGACCCAGTATAGGGCACAGCCCACCATTTCAAAGTCCCATAGACTTGCATTGTAAACATACCAAAAATAAGCTGTCAAAAACTACCTACCTGAGTGTTCAACTGTGGAAAAGTCACATTGACAGGGTAGTCCAACCTCCAAATTGTCCATTTAGTCCAAAAATTTCACTTTCTGACCAGCGGTATATAGTAGGGAAATGAAAACATTGAGAGAATGACCTCTGACCCCTAGGGAGACCACCAAAACACAACAATAACGGATTTGTTTTAGAGCTCTAACAAGCAGCCAAAACAAGACTAAAAGCCAGTTTTTTCAACAAAACAGAAAGAAAAATTACTCTCCAGCTGGAAAATGCCACCATTTATAAACACATACCAAAAAAAAGGACGTTTTCAGTTGGTTTGGATGCGGTTATCAAAGGGGTCTCACACTGGGCCCTCTGGGCATGCGCCAAATAGTGACCTTTGCCCTGTCAGTGTCCCGAACTTGACTTTTGAATGGTGACATCACCATAAAACAATGAGGGAAATAGTTCTTAGTATTTCCTCCAAGTTTGAAAGAATTCCAATGGAATACGACTTCGTAGCACTACTTTTCGTGACAAGTGTCAGTGACTGTCTGTCAGCACAAGTATGGCACTGATAGACACAGAAATGGCTGAACAGTAGCAATATGTCTGAACTCAGAAAATGGTGAAAACAGACAAAAACAATGCCAAACACTGGTCATTCTGATAGAGAAACTTGCTTTCCCTGTCTGGCACACAAATTTCCTGATTAAAAGTTGAAAATTAACTTTTTGGGGCATTTTGGAAAGGTGTATAGGTGTATTATAACCAAAAAGGCTGCAAGATGAACTTGGCAATGTGTTCTGAAACATTTCTGCCCATATTCCATTCCCACACTCTGAAATCATACTGTGACACTTATCTGATACTATTGCTGATATGCGAAGGACACCTATCTACTTTCTCATGGGAAGAATCAAAGGCACAGGCACACACAGTGACACAGACACTCAGGTGAGAAGTGGCTCTTGCCAGGCAATTCCAGATGGGGTGGTTGTCACTCCCCCTTGTCTCTGGGATTTAAGAAGGGGGGATGGGAAGATTTCCATCACACTCTGATCTATTCCACGAGACGACATCATGCCACAGAAGAAAAAAGCGAAGCGGCTGAGAGAGAAGAATGGTTGCGGCATGTTCCGAGCTGGCCACACACCTTGGAACAAGGGTCTGAGGATCACAATGGAGGAGGCCATCACTTCATACCACAGGCCAACAGAAGATCAGGAGAGTCTATATGTCAACAAAGACAGGAAAGGGAACATCCTACAGAATGACGACGAAACTGTGAACGAGGTAAGAAGAACAATGGTGCTTCGCGCAGAAAAGTTGCCAGGTAGCAGGATTGCAAGATTTCTGGGGAAGCAGGAAAAGAAGGAAGACAGCGACGAAGTCTTCGGATACCGCATCTGGCACGCCATGCTTGCTGTCCACGCCTGCACAAGTGCACAGAGACAACACGACACACAGCGACCAGGATGCACTGGCCTGCTCAGACTATCAGCACGGGGAGAGAAGAAGAAGGGACTGGCTACGTTGGAGACGCTGGTGTGTGACTTCTGTGAGTACAAATCACCTCAGACCAAGTTTTATGGGGAAGTGAAGACACAGGGACAGCAGGGACGGGGTCCCAGGATCGCAGTACCCAACATGGCGATCCAAGTTGGCATGTTTAACAGTCCAATGGGCCCCCAGGTACTGAGAGAGATAGCGGCGGTCCTAGACTTGCCTGTCCCAAGCAGATCTGGACTCCAGAAGATGGCGAACAAGTACAGTGACATTATGGTACAGGAGAATGAGAGGGACATGCAAGGTTGGCGGGAGACAGTGCAGGAAGTCCACCAACAGAAAGGAAACGAACCTGGCAGCGGCATTCCAGTAGAAATGGACACAAGATTCCAGAGTCCACTGCGTTCTGCTCGTGGCCGAAAACCCGGTCAACCACCTTCAAATTCCATCACCAGCGTGGCTGAGAACGTCACAAACAGGAAGGTTGTCATCGGTTGTCATGTCCGGAACAAAGTTTGCCCAACCTGCAACTACAACAAAGGATGTGGAGAGCCTGTCCCTCCCCACAAATGTGTAGCCAACATCCCAGAAGAAGCTGTGATAGGAGACGAGGCACAGGCAGCAAGAGACATTGGCAAAAAACTTGTGTCTGGTCCTGTGAAGACACTTGTAAGCGAGAGTGTCACCGACGGAGACAGCAGCAGCACACGGCTTCAGAGGTGATGATGGAGAGGCAGGACAAAAAGTTACAGCACTCCAGGACACAGTTCACCTTGGAAAAAACATAAGAGGCAGAGTGACGAGAGGGGCGTGGTCAAAGGACATGTTCCCAGGTAAGAACC
>NW_017804298.1:1523012-1628372 GCF_001625305.1 Branchiostoma belcheri
GAGGTCGATGATTCGGAAGACGAGCTCGAGCTCCGCGCGCTGGCTGCCGCTTTCTTGCTACGTCCGCGAGACGGTGGCGGGGACGAGGTTGCCCTGGTATGTAGGTCTTGCTTCATCCGAGTGAACTGGCGTAGTTCGTTGGCCGAGATTCGTGTTGGGGGCTCGCGCCTGCCGTCCCCAAGATGGCGCCCGAGAGTAGGCGAGTTCTCGCGAGACTTCGCAGCCGTGACGTCACGCGAATGGCGGGTTTTTCGTTCGCCATTTTGTTGTTGACCTTCTTGAACTTCAAGCACTGACCTTTCCATCCGCTGTAAATCCACCCTCAAGGCCTCTATTTCCCTTGTAGCCTCCCTTATCTCTTCCTCCACTTCGTCCACGTCTACTTCTCGCCTTGCCTCTCTCGGTTTTGGAACTGGGAATCTCGGGGTCGAGGTTGACCTCGGCCGAACGTCGTCCCGCTGTTGTTCCTCTAAACCTTCTGTATAGTAGTCTACGAATCTCGCCGGCCTTCTCGACTTCCTCTTGCCTGCGCCCCACATTCTTGCATGCACTTTCTGACTCAGCTGAATGAAGGATGACTGAAGGATGTTGTTTAAAATGCAAAATTCTTGGCTCTCTTATTTTGCGTGCTGCCAAGCAAGTAACCCGAACGTAAGAATGAAGCATGCTGGGACCTGTTGGGCGGACACTCCCTCCCGGAGGTGCAATCCCGACGAATTCCGCCGGGTGGCGCAATCCGCAACCGATGTGTCCTTGTCTTGTCTTTCCGTATCATGTTTCAAGAAGTTTGAGAAAAACTCACCTCATTGGTTGATCCTGAAGTCTGTCAGGGCACAGCCCACCATTTCAAAGTCCCATAGACTTGCATTGTAAACATACCAAAAATAAGCTGTCAAAAACTACCTACCTGAGTGTTCAACTGTGGAAAAGTCACATTGACAGGGTAGTCCAACCTCCAAATTGTCCATTTAGTCCAAAAATTTCACTTTCTGACCAGCGGTATATAGTAGGGAAATGAAAACATTGAGAGAATGACCTCTGACCCCTAGGGAGACCACCAAAACACAACAATAACGGATTTGTTTTAGAGCTCTAACAAGCAGCCAAAACAAGACTAAAAGCCAGTTTTTTCAACAAAACAGAAAGAAAAATTACTCTCCAGCTGGAAAATGCCACCATTTATAAACACATACCAAAAAAAAGGACGTTTTCAGTTGGTTTGGATGCGGTTATCAAAGGGGTCTCACACTGGGCCCTCTGGGCATGCGCCAAATAGTGACCTTTGCCCTATAGAGGCAAACCAGTCATTCCTTGATGTACTATTATTTACTGTTTACTACCTCTTTTGTTTTCCCTTACTATGGTTATGTTCTCGCCTTACTTATGCAACCTCTTTCCCCTTATCATCGTGTCTTGTAAGTCTATATGTTCTAAGCGAATTGGTCGCAGGACGCAACAATAAAGTTTCATTCATTCATTGCAAAATACAGGATTTCATTTATCAATACACTGATGGGTAAGACCACCACTCGGTCAATCTGACCTGGCAACCCCAAAGTTAACACGTAGCCCCTCCAGCGGCGCCGGTAAGGATTAACCCGCGTTAGTTGTCTGATGGTGAGAGGCCGGAGCAAATTGGGCAACAATGGCGCTAACACGATACGCGCAACGCCGGACTGGGCGCCAATCAGGTGCTGTTAAAGGCATCCAATGCAGATTTTAGGGCTTGGAAACACGATTTTTCAAAGCCAATATTCTAGTCATTTACCTACATACTGAGTTGAAACCACCCCAATGTATATTGACCCTCATGGAGCAAAAATGCACAAAATTCTGACGGAAAAAGGTTACTGGAAAGGCCCTGTGGTGATTTTTAGGGTACCACCCAGAAAACAAAGGACTCATCTTGGGGCTATATTAAATGCTGACTCAAATGTGCTAATTTGAAGCAGTATGTGGCAATAGCACAAAGATTGCCTTATTCAGAATATTTCGAGTGTTGCTGCCTTGAAATCGCATCAGATTCCTTTAAGTCACAGTCTCCTTTCAACTCCGTGGGTCTGGAGAATATTGATTGAGACTTGCCCCAGGCTTTACCCCGACCCACCGTAAGGAACGGGACCGCACGACAACCCGTCACTTAAACTGATGCAGGTAATAAGTAAGTGTGAAGCAGCTATTACCCTAAGGACGTCGGGGCAGGAAGAAAGCCCAGAGAAGAGGGATGTGCACTTCCCTGAGTCCCTCTCCTCATACATCCTATCAATGATAAAGGTAGTCACTTGTGTATAAATCTCTTACTACCTCTTCTTCGCATTGCAACAGCGCCGCCTACCTCCAGCGTGAAGTAGAACAGTTAGTACTAGTATAACAATGAGGAACGGCTTGGTATAAACACTGTATTGGACTCACTACAGCGGTGGCTCATTACAATGCATTTTGTATAATTCATACATTGCATTGTAATAAATATGGTGTATTTTTCCAATACAGTGTATTCGGTCTAAAATGCAGTGCATTTGTAGATTTACAGTGTGTTTGACGTGAAATACATTGTATTTTGTGTAATAGGTGTATTCGGTCTGAAATGCAGTGTATTTGTCAAAATACTGTATACATGTATTTTGCTTTTGACAGCAGAGCTACACAACCATAGTGTGCAAAAACACTGTTGTCCACTGATTTGTCAACCTGATGAAGTTCAATCTGAAACCTTTACAAAGTCTGCTGTGTGCTTCTTGGCTTATCGCTCAACTTTCCCGTCAAACGTTAACCAGTTTTATAACGCAGTGAGCGTGGGCAATTGGAAAGACATTAAAATCAAAACATGTTACATAACATGTAACGTTACAACTACAATTAAGTAACAATCAAGCAAACAAACAAACAAGCAAACAAACAATTAATTAGTCAAAGAAATTCAGTTCAAATCACCTCACCTCATCTTACTCACCTAAAGGACGTTGAAGAGCAACTTTCCTGGTCAGATCAGGTTGCCGTTCGCCAAGCTGCAGAACATCAGCATGAGCCTGAGAAAAAGTGTAATTATCAGTAACTTTCCAACAAACTCAAACATGTAGTTAATCAACTGATACGGCAAGCGTAGAGGTCGTAAAAGCCTGTCCTTAGGTAGAAATGTAGCTAAACTAGTGTAAAATGCACAAATAAACACCCACTCTGTTGTTGTTGTTGTTGTTGTTCTGTCCTGTCGTCTGATTCTCTCTGCAGGGTCAGGGGTCAGCACCTGGAGGACCCGGATGTACATACCTTCCTGATTACCCACTTACTTCGCATGTCATCTGTCCGTACTACAAGGGCAAAGCTATATTTAGTGTTCCAACAATTATCAAGTAACAAGCAAGCGAACAAACAAACGAGAAAAAAACAAACAAACAAACAATCAATCAATCAATCAATCAAAGAAATAGAGTTCAAATCACCTCATCTTACTCACCATAAGGTGGTTGAAGAGCAACCTTCCTGGTCAGATCGCCAAACTGCAGAACATCAGCTTGAACTTGAGGAAAAAAGTGTAATAACCAGCTATCAAAACTTTCTAACAAACTCAAACATGAAGTTAATTAACTTATAGGACAAGCATAGAGGTCATAAAAGCATGTCCTGAGGTAAAAATGGAGCCAAATTAGTGTAAAATGCACAAATAAACACCCACTGTGCATCCGGCAAGTTTCAAATCGTGTCGTCTGATTCCACAGGGTCAGGGGTCAACACCTGGAGGACCCGGATGTAACTACCTTCCTGATTACCCACGTCACTCCGCATCTCTCCAGTTTGTACTACTAGGTACCATCTCATTTACCATTTTCTGACGTTTGTGACTCAATATATAGAACAAATATGCATGCAACGTGAAAATTAACTTGTAGGTGCAGAATCGACATGGCAAAAGCTGCTCTAATATTTTGCATTTTGTTCCCAATAGAAAAAGGGACTGCGCACATATGTTGGAATGTATATCGTGTCTATGCAATAAATGCAGTTGATTTAGTACAGAAAAATAATAACGTTGTCTCACACGTTGAGTGTATTAGTCTGGCCACAGTGGGGTCTAGCGGTGTTCAGCCGTGTTTCCCTTACTCGACAGACTTCGGCCAATTTTCACGGTGAAAATCTCGTCTGTCATCACAGACATCTTCATATAAGAAGTGCCAGAGGGAGAGGGACGGGTGTTCCTTCAGATGCGTGGCGTGCTGGTAAGTTTGTTTATTTTTATACTCACAAAAAAAAAATAAGAAGTGATAATATGCATAAAGGCAGTATGTAAGAGGAGGGTAGAAGCGTGACTAGCCGTATTCCAGACCCTTTTCCTTAGTAAAATATACTATATCTATGTATTAAAAAAATTTACTAAAAGGGAGCTATAAATACCACCTGTAAAGGCCCAAAATGTGTTTTCTAGCATTTTCATGGCCACTGAAAAGTCCTTGCGGTTAATCAAAGTGGGGCAGCGTTCATACAAATTCCAGCATAGTGCTTTTCCCCAAACTCAAATCATGAGCATTGCTTAGAAAAGGATATGGATGAAAGAACTGTTGCCACGTTTTTCTAAACTCCGTGCCTATACTTATAGATATGTAGCATTTTCCGTATACGTATCTAATCATGTTCGAAGCAATAGTTTGTTTATGAATATGTATACCACAATATGCCACAACATGTATGTATACTGTATCCTGTGAATATGTATCTGCACTACTGCCACGTGTTTTGAACACTCTGTGTCTATACTTTTAGATATGTATAACTTTTCAGTACAGTTTATTAATATTCAATCTTCTTAGAAGCAATGGTTTGGTATGAATATGCATACTATCTGCACACTGTATATCATGAATATGTATACCAGCTGTACAACTGTTGCTACGATTGAGTGTTCTGCAAACCTTGTGTTTATGCTTATAAATATGTAACTTTTTCCGTACAGTTACGTAATCTTCTTAGAAGCAATGGTTTGATATGAATAGGCATACCACCTGCACAATGTATTTCAATTCACTCCACACGCACAAACCGATCAAGCCTCCTTGTATTTTGTACCATTAGGGCTATGGGCGTCTCCTTACCAGGCATTAGCAAAGCAAAAGAGAACTGAGATGCGATGGAGAACCCACGCCGTGTCAGCCATGCTGGCAACCAGCAAAAACACCACCAACAACCTGTGAGGGGAGGGAACCAAACTCACACTGAACACCAGACAAGTCTGCCCACGACAGGGCGCGACGTCCCTGGATACGCCGAGGTTGTGACACAGAACGAATCCAGCTCTGATGCTGTGGCTGACCGTCCATTGACCTACAACGTTGGCGGATCGTCTTCGTCTGCTGAACACTCAATTTACGTGAATGAAACCTCCACAGACGACGTGCTAGAGGATGTAGCTGAAGTGCCCAAACCACCACCGAGAAGTACGTCCATACATGGTCGGGCTGCTCGGCACCACGCAGCTCAAGGTAAGAGTTCTGTTTCCCCTTTGTTGATTATTTCAGGTAAACATTTGAAAAATCAACATTCAAGTGGTAAGAGAAATAAAGTAGAGACTACGCGATAAACTTAGAAAGACATTGTGTAATATCTGGTTGCACCCAGTACAAACATATGTTAAGAGAAACTGATTGATTCAACATTGCCTGAGCAGTTCTGTGTTAATATCACTGAAAGGGTCATAATCTATGACTTTGAATTGGAATGGCATTAGTGCAACTATAGAAAATGCCCTAAACCAATAATACTCAGATATTTTCATCTTTGTTCGCGGCTCATTGAATCCTCTGTATATTTATATTTTCATGTTGACATCATGCATGACTACAAAACGTTGTCGTGTTAGTAAGCGTCATGTGACATTTTAGTATAATCAGGTGGACAATGTTGACATGTGACATTTTAGGGTAATCAGGTGGACAATGTTGACCTTTGCTGATCTTCAACGAAATGATCTTGTCCGCCGTCCTTCTCCCGTTTTCATGAGCTCACACCTTCTACAATCTACGAGTTTTATGCAGAAAATGATGCTTCAAGGGAATGTAAACAATATTCAGCCAATCCCAGACTAATTATCCCATGCCTAGGCGGCGTTCTCCATAGAGGAGGGAGGGAGAGGGAGGGGGGCTTTATATGACCCCTGACAAAGGTCACACAAATGTGTATACCTGATTACATATGAATTGTCGAATTATGCCCAGTGACTAGTACTACCTTACCTCCGTTAAAATCTTCTTCTTGTCTTATTTCATTTTATTTTTCTTATATTGGTTGGTCATTCTTAAATTTGAAAAGGGAATGAATACTTTTAGGAGAGGTTGGTCCTACCTACAAAATAGTACCTATTTCTATTGGTGTGTACATACATATATAACCTCCAATTAAGTAGATGATTCGGTGGTCGCAAAAGACGGTATCAAATTGGCCAGACAGTATCCATTTGCCACCCAAATTGGCAAGTAGGGTGTCATTTCACGGAAATGAAAAGAAACCTACAGTGGACCTCACTTGAAGACAGAAGAAAGATGTCTAGACTATGCATGATGTACAAAATGACTAATAAACTGGTGGATGTCCCAACTACTAAGTACCTAATACCAGCTCAGAAGAGAACAAGAAATAGCCACGCATTCAAGTACCAGAGTTATCAACCAAGGATTGAGGTGTTCAAGAATTCATTCTTTCCTAGAACTATCGCAGAGTGGAACTCACTGTCACCAAGTACAGTAGGGGCACTGTCAATAGATAGCTTTAAACAATGTCTAGAGCTAGAAGTTCAAGGGTTAGGTGTAACAAGTCGATCGGTGTAATATAGCCAGCTGCCGCCGCGCCGCGTGCCTGCGAAGCTGGTGTGTTACGCCGAAAGGCGGTTATACCGGCTATACAGATACAGATACAGATATGTATACTGTCTAGCTAATGGATACTGTCTGGTCAGTCAGCCATACTGCCTTTAGCGGCCACCGAAACAACTGCTTGGAGGTTATGTGCATGGAGCTTCTGTCCAATTCTAATTTTTAAGGGAGGAACCCAAGACAGGCCGATCAAGGACGAACCGCTGGAGCATCGGCTGACGGACAAGCCGGCAGTGGAACAAACGCACAGCGTCGTGCAAATCGGGCTGCCCGAAGATCAGGCGGCAAGTTTAAACGCTGCAAACGTTGGTTTAAAGGTAGTGCTTTGGATCTATTCCTAGCGTTGTCTTTTGGACCATTTTAAGCATTTTTGTCTGTCTTTACGCTGAGTGTTGTTCAATCAAAGACAGTTTATGTTTATAAACCTGCATTTCCCCTCTGGTCTCTCAGTCATGACGAAAGCTAGTGGATACTAGCTGAAACGTCTGACCGTTTCCAAAATCATACCCAGCTGCTTGAGTAACTGCTTTTTGGAGTATCTTATTACCTGGATGTCTAAACTTCCTCGACGTATTTATAAAGGCGTTTGTATATAATTTTTCAGGGAAGTGCAAGAAAACAGCCCTGTGTGTAAGTGGGATTGTAGCGTGTATCGTCATCACGACCATTGTCACCACTGAGATGTCAATGTCCC
The DNA here is from genome assembly GCF_001625305.1 of Branchiostoma belcheri. Lineage (NCBI taxonomy): Eukaryota > Metazoa > Chordata > Leptocardii > Amphioxiformes > Branchiostomatidae > Branchiostoma > Branchiostoma belcheri. The sequence goes on from NW_017804298.1 coordinate 1,530,564, forward strand.
ATCCAGTGGGACTGGATGTAAGTTTTATCATATAATATTTTCCAGCCTTCATTAGATTAAAACTTGAATGGCTAAAGTTACTTTTTACATCATGCCATATTTTCGCCAGAATCATGCCATGTGTTGACATGAATATTGAACCATCAAAGTGAATGTATATTTTTCTGTTTAATTTCATTCTTTCCTTTCGTCAATTGAAAAGGGATTCATACTGAAAGCACGAGGGCATCTTGGGGGCTGGAACCTGTCAATGTACGGGTTTGATTCCATCGCCAGCGAGCAGCGCCTCATGCACATGCTGAGTCGCATCAACAAGCCCAATCACACCGACGACAACCGATTCTACAGGTCCAACCACACCGACCAACAGCAACGACTGTACAGGTTAACCATGAAAGTTCATCTGTGTTGGTAGTCACATGTTTAAAGTGACATGTATCCAACACAAAAAAGTTCTCTCACCTACAGATTTCCACCTGTCACTCTGGTCTTCCTCAGTAGACTGATCCAGTGGGGCTTGTCACGTGGCTTCTTTGAAGTGTGACCTCAACACTGGGTCAAAGATATCTGGTAGACCCTGTCGGCCCCCGTCCCGATTAAGTGAAGGGTGGTGGGCCCTGATGTAAATAACCTCTTTCACACCTCTCCCCAAATAGCCTTGTTCAGTGTCCAATATTCTTACACCGTACAGGTCCACTCACACCGACGAGGAATGGTTCAGCACGATCAACCACACCGACGAGGCACGACTCTTCACGACGATTCGACCCGACCTGCAACGACTCTACACCCCGACTCGATCCAACGAGAAACGACTCACCAAACCGACTGACGCCAAACAGATTCGAATCTTCACACCGATTCGCGCCAAAGAACAGCGACATTCCACGACGACTCAAGCTGTGAACAACTGGGTGACAACTTTCCAGACCACATCATTGCCGTTGAAGTCGACGAAAGGTAGGCATATCAAATATGCGGGCTCCTTTTACTTTGCTTGACAAGTTAGTATATAATGTTAGTATTATATTGGCTTAGCGGAAGCAACCTGAAGGTAGTAATGCAAATCCTGCTAGTCATGCACAATGTTGAATGGTAGAATGTACATGCATAGCTGAGTAAAATTCAATCAATCCAACAGCTATCATGTTGTTTACTAACTGCAGTTTGTTTCTGTTTATTGACATTGACTCATCAACGATCGTTTGAATGTGTAACACAGATTCTGGATACAGACGACTGTCCACAACCCGAGTTGCACCAAAACGCCCTGATCATGACCTGACCACTTCCGCAAGCACTGTCCCCCCACCCCACACCGATCCACCAGAAACCTACAGCTGCCAGGTGGGAGATGGGACAACCTACCGCGGAACTGTCTCTGCGACCAAGAGGGGTAAGACCTGTTTTGTAAGACTGCCCTAACTACACTCAGCAACGAAATACCCTTTTTGGCAACTTGAAAACGCTGATTGGCTTTATTACTGACTTGGATGATCTTTTAGATGATTATTACTGACTTGGATGATCTTTCATGATGATTATTGTATTCAACTTCTATATAAAAACTCGTGCTTTGCTTGCTTGTATTACGTATTGTCTGGTGGCGACATGAATATAAGTGTAACTTGAGTGTGTCACCACCACGTCTTGTCATTGTATGTTTCAATAAAAAAAAGGTAAGAGCTGTCAGCGCTGGGACAGTCAGACGCCCCACGGACACACCAGGACAGCCGCTAACCATCCGGCATCCGGACTGGAGCAGAACTACTGCCGGAATCCAGACGGCGAATCCGGAGTGTGGTGCTACACTACGGATCCCAACACCACCTGGGATTACTGTGACGTGCCTCCGTGTGACGGTAAGACCTGTAAGCGTACATGTTAGCTAGTGTTTCCTACCTCTATGTAATTTCCTTTCCTTTCATCTACACAAACAATGGGCACTACCGTATCTGGTCTTCTCACTGTACTTACGTCCCCATCGGTACCAGGAGTAAACCAGTAGAATCAGAACCTTTACAAAATTTAGGGGGTAGCACTTGACTCTTCTTGCTGTCTCCTGACATGACCTTATCATGAAAGGTTTGACTGTCTACGCAGATTATGGAGACAAAACAAGCCTTGCGACAACAAGCCTGGCCACAACAAGCCTTGCGACGACCCACCATGAACCGACGACGGCCTTCGCAAGTACGCCATTACGGACAACGCATGTGGAAGGTAGGAAAAGCAGCTATATCATATAATGTGTGCCTACATTTTCTGATGCACCAAACATCATTAATCTTTCGCATCGGTAGAATTTTAGACCACGTAGAGGTTAAAGTTAGATGCACACAATATTCCTGGGTTTGTAGGTAGGTGTTTCTTTGTATGTATGTATATTTTCCTTTGGTGTGGAAGCCAGTGTTTGTGGAGATTTGACCTGGACAATTCTTTTACAAACCCCAGGCATACAGTTTCTCTTCTGTCACAGATAGAGGCTCATAATGCTTTCATGACAACCTGGATGGTATGATGTGAAAGGTTATGGCCTAGGGCGATCTTTGACTGCTCTCTATCTCTAGCAATTAATAGTTTGTGCTTATAAAACTGCATTTCTCCTCTGGTCTCTCAGTCACTGACGAAAGGTAGTGAATGCTACCTGAAACGTCTGACCGTTTCCAAAATCATATCCAGTCACTTGAATATATGCTTTTGGTGCTCTCTGTCTCATTTTACACAGACGGTGACAGAGAAACAGCCTTCTCCTGCGAGCATGGCACCCTACAGCTGTCTTGCTTGGACGGAAAGACTCTCTTCATCGTGGACGCGACCTATGGCAGGACGGCCACCTCCTCCCACTCCTGTTCCTGGTGGATCGGTAGAACCGACTGCCGCTCGGACGTCAGCCTGGACGTCGTTAGGGCCGCCTGTCAGGGCAAACACCACTGCTCAGTGTTAGCGAGTAATGACGTTTTCGGTGACCCCTGTCCCTTGGTTCAAAAGTACTTGGTGATATCATACCGCTGCATCACAGGTACAGGTAGGCACACGGTTATTAAAGTGTTCAGCAATTTTCCTCAATTTTTAAGTCCCTTCCCACTTCACATCGGTCCCTCGAGTAACCAAAGTTGGACTTGCGTGACCCTTGGTATTATGATAGGAATTTAACGCACGGTGTAAGTGTATGACTTAGAAGACAGCAAAACACACACGCGCACACACACACACACTCACACACACACGCGCGCGCGCGCACACACACACACACACACACAGAAAGACACACACACACACACACCATACAACCCTTGCAGCTCAGCCGAACGTAACTTTTTTTTATGTTCCAACATGTAATCACAACTTATATTAATGCCGCCACCGACACAGACGACAATACAATACTCATTTTCACCTGAGTTATTAAAGTGAGGAAAGTCCTGTAAAGTGCCTTTCCCAAGGGCCCAAGATCGGTGGCATGTCAGGACTCGAACTCGGGACCTCTTGGTTCCAAGTCGAGCACTCTGCCGCTACGCCACACAACCGCACGGGAAGTAACAGAGTGTTTTGTGTCCCCTCAGCTGCAGCCTGCCATGAACCACTCGGAATGGAGTCAGGTGCCATCCCGGACGGAAGCATCACCGCGTCCTCCTCCTATTACGGGGAACCCTACCGCGCTCGGCTGAACGGAGTGGCCGGGGAAGGCGCCTGGTCAGCTGCGTTCTTCCGCCGAAAGGACCAGTGGCTGCAGGTTGGTATGAAATTTGTGGTGATTCCTGTAATATGGCTATAGTTGTGGCCCGACTTACAACTTTTCTGTTAAAAAGCGTGAAGTACAGTATCAGACAGAAGCTGATGGATCATTATCATTTATCATCTATTTCCTCTATTTTATTATGATCTGGTTCAAACATAGTTTATAGACAGAGTTTATATACATGTAGAAACGCATACTCAACAGCACACACACACACACACACACATACACACACTGCACACACATATATATACACACATACACACACACACACACATATATACACACATACACACACACATACACACACACACACACCGATAAACACACACACGCGCACAGATACGGTCCTACGAGGGTAATTGATTCACTGTTTCACAGGTGGACCTAGGAGAGGCCAAGCGAGTCTCAGGCACCGTCATCCAGGGACGGCACAAAGACGACCGCACCCAGTATGTGAAATCCTACAAACTGCAGTACAGCGCCGATGGCAAGGGTTGGGTTACCTACGCAGGCAAGGATGGCAGCGAAAAGGTGTGTCTGGTGTATGGCTCTGTTTACTTCGATGAAAACTGGAATGTCTGTCTCTGTCTCTCTGTCTGTCTCTCTCCCTCTCCGTCTCTCTCTCTCTCTCTGTGTCTCTCTGTCTCTGTCTCTCTCCCCCTCTTTCTCCCTCTCCCTTTTTTTACATACGAAATATTCATTTATCTTGCAGGTCTTTCCAGGCAACAGTGACAAGAACACCCCAGTTACCAACCTACTGGACACCCCGGTTGTTGCTCGTTACGTGCGTTTCTGGCCTTGGTCCTGGATTGGCTGGATCAGTATGCGGGTGGAGATTTTAGGCTGCAACGAAGAACGAATATGTAAGTGTGTGTATATGTTTAGATTCTTTATTTTTACATTACTTATGTTCTTACCTAATAGTATGTTCCCGGTAGGTGTGGAAGCCAGTGAAGATATTTGACCTGGACAGTTTTTCAAGACCTCAGGCAGATACGTCGGTAAAGGCTAGACATCCAGGAAATAAATACGCCAAAAAGCAGTTATTCAAGCAACTGGACAAGATTTTGGAGACGGTCAGACGTTTCAGGTAGCATCCACTACCTTTCGTCAGTGACACTAAGAGAAACACCTCAGGCAGAGAGTGTATCTTTTGTCAAAGGCTCAATGACTTCAGGACAAGCCGCATGATTATGAGTTAGGTTAATCGGCCTTTTATGTCTATTTTCTTGTGTCGTTTTTTTACAGCTTGTGCCTTGAAGCCTTGTCTGCACGGCAGCTGTGTTGATGGAACCAAAACCTACACCTGTACATGTCACCCGGGATACGAGGGGCGAAACTGTGACAAACGTAAGCAAGACTCTATTCTTACCCAACCAAAGTGTTTTATTCATCCGTCTTCTAGATAAAACACTTAATATAGTTGGGTAAATATGAGGAGTGTTTTTATTCAGTTTCTTAAAACAGTTGCATATGTATGGAGCTTATAACACAATGGTTAGTCTAGTTCCATAAGAAATTTGAACCTTATTTTATTTTATTTATTTCAAATGCAAACAACACATTACACAGACTTACAGGCAGCAAAAGCTGATAAAAGTTAGTCTACATAGAGGATAACAAATACGTTACATATATACACAGCTACAACACAAGGGACATCAGATAACAATACATATATTCGAACTTTAATGTGTACGACAGGTGAGACCAGGTACCAACGCCGAGGCGACACGCTGTACAAGGTGTACCCCGAACCCAAGACGCACCAAGACGCCCAGCGAGCGTGTGCAGCGGACGGGGGACATCTGGTGGACGTCAAGACACCAGCACTACAGCGCTTCCTGGTGGAGATGGTGTCGGACGTCAATAAATACAGAGACTACTGGATAGGCCTCCAGGTAAGTTAGTTACTAGTACATAAACGTCAAGATCCATTCCACACCTCCTTTCTCTGTGTAAAGGCGGTGTCTACAACCCATGGGCCACTTGTAATGGTGGTGTGCAACTCCCACACTGCTATAATAGTACTCTTCTGTAATGCTTTTTTGCACCAATGTATATTACCTGTACATAATTGTAAGGAATCATTCACCATGTCTTCCGCTGCCTACATTGTTTGTATTGATAAATTAGAGAATTAATAATGATCACTGTATATAGCTTGAAGGGAAACGTAACTGGAAGTGGACCGATGGAACAGACATCCGTGACTGTGACTACATCAACTGGGCTCCGCGACATCCGCACCCTAAACACCCTACTGATTGTGCTCAACTTTCGTCATCTCATGGCTTTAAATGGAAGGATGACGGCTGTGAACAGAAGGAATATTTCATCTGCCAAAAAGGTATTTGTGTACCATTAATTTGTGAGAGTTCCTTTTGTATCCGCTTTCTGCTTTTAATTATTTTACATCTGCATTTTGTCTGATTATATTTTCGTAGTATACTAAATCTGTGTTGTTTGATTAATAAGGCACGATCTCAATTTTTTCAGGTCCCGGTGACAACAATGGATGCCACAGGCGTAGAGGTAATGTCACATTATTGTACTTTTACATCAGGTATTATAACTGCCATGAATTTGACACCAATGTGTAATAGCCCCCTTCTGCAATCACCATTCTTTGTAAAGAAATAGATATAGACGTGCATAGCTTATAGACTAAATTCGGCTTTCTTTCCGTTTACAAATAGGTCTTGTGAAGACTAGATGTGCCTTGCACGGGAGGAACTAAGTCTAAGTAAGTAAGAAGACTAGATTATGTAGCAATTATATCTCTTCCAACATCTTCCTTCCTTGCTAGGCGGTGAAGATGACTGCTACACCGGCAGTGGGAATGCCTACAGAGGAACCGCCGATGTGACGGCCTCTGGTCGGAAATGTCAGCACTGGGTCATGCCGGTTCCCCACTTACCCAAATTTTGGCCACCAAACGTGATGCTGCACAAGAACTATTGCAGAAAGCCGGATAAACTAAAAGACCCCGGAGGGCCATGGTGCTACACAATGGACCGTGGCCAGAGATGGGAATTCTGCGGACTGCCTGTTTGTGGTTAGCCATCTAGCTTGATGAAATCGCGCCCCCTAGCGACCCACCTAAGAATTGGTCCCATAGAAGCTTGATGGCAACTACTTGATAGGGGACAAAGTCCCTCTTGATACTCAAGTCAAAGTTTACTGCACAGATTTTACACGTGAATTCAGCATACAATATTGACAGAGAACCCAATCCTGGTATGACACTGATACTAGTAGCTGATTGTTCCGGAGTTCAATCTGATGGTTACCATAGATTGTCATGACGTGTTTCCAATCGACTTATCTTTTCTATTGATGTTTCTTCATAACGTTACATTACTTAGTTCTTTTTAGAGGCAGGGACTATTCAGTAGTCCCATTTTTAATGTAATGAATGAGTTTTGTGATGCTTATAGAGATTTTTTGTGTGAAGGTTTTTTAGATGGAGAAATTTCGTCAAGATTGTGGTAACTGTTTCCAAAAGCATGTTTCTGCCAGTCTCACAATGATCTTTATGATATTTACAAATGATCCATTGTACAATGCCTGTACATTTTCTCTCTCTCTCTCTCTTTCTCTCTCTCTCTCTCTCTCTCTCTCTCTCCGATATAAGGTTCCAGGTCAGAGGCTTTTATACCCTTTTTCTAGTCTTTTGTGCATTGCTTCTATCCTAGTCGTTCTATAGGACACTGATCATTGACTCACTTATCTGAGCAGCGACAGCAGCAAAGAATATTATAAACTAAAACTTTTTCTTGCTTTGAACATGAATATTGCAATGTTTCACTAGACACTCAAGAAGTACCATACATTCCGCCACTTTGCTTGTTCTTGGTCTGTGCATCTGTACAAAAGTATTAGAAGAGTAAATGTGCATGGGATGAAATAGTGTACCCTATCCGGCTTTAGCGTATATCCCCTCAAACAAGCCGGATAGAGAAAAATGCACGGGGTGAATAAAGTACGACTAACGCACGCAAGGCTTTCTGATGTCGCATAATTTATTAGTGTTGTTTGGTCATTATTACATTGAATATTTCATTTTTCAGACGCAGACAAATGACTTTTTAATTCTATAACGTTAGCGCTCGCAAAAATCATTCACTGTACGATTGAATGGCAGCATCCTTACTTCTGTAACTACTGATTCTATCGAATATAATTCTATCGAAAAACTGGTTCCATCGAAACTGCTGATTCTAGTTAGTTACATGTGTACATAACTTTCTGTTACATCACCTTCACCAAGACTCGGTATTTACATGGTAGAAATCGTCCAAAATACATGACATACAAAAGTTGGCTGGTATAAGCAGAGAACAATCACTCGATCAAGTAGATTAGATGTAAGTTCCAGGGTGTTTTGTCGTCATATGTGCGTAGCCTCGCTTCAGGACGGCGCCCTCCAGCCAAGATCCAGGCCAGAGTCACATTCGGAAAATGGAGCTTCCGTAAGATTTGGGCTGTGAAAGAAGATACTGGGTTACTATTCTGTCCGTATAAACATGTTTCAAATCTAAAGAAGTATATGGGTTACTATTATGTCCGTATAAACATGTTTCAAATCTAAAGAAGTATATGGGTTACTATTCTGTACGTGTAAACATCTGTTAAATTTAATACAGGCCCCATGAGAAGTGAATTTCTATCGACTCAGATCATTTCTTTTACCAAAAATGTACATTTTTTGCTCCAGTGCCCTAATATGAAAACAAAATGACCTGAAATTTGGTATGGAGGAGCCTTTGACACATGCCCACAGAAGGATATCCATAATTATTCACACACGTACTCTGCTGTTAGGCACTTGGCGACGTTGAGATGGCAGAGGTTACTGTAGACTTGACCATTGCTGCCACAGACCGGGGAGTAGACAGCAGGACAGAGGAGCGGGCAGTCTCGCAGATCCACGCTTGGCGGTCGTCTGGACAAACTGCGGCCCTCCGCAGACGACAAGAGGGCAACTGAGGATAGAAAAGGGCATGTAGCGTTATAAGAATTATGCCCGCTACGAGGGGACTATCACAATATTCACCATGTAACATTCGCAACCAAGCTAGCATGTCCAGTCTAGCATGTCATGTCCAGCAAGTCATGTCCAGCATATCAAAAACGGAACTACAACAAGCCGCCAGGGGGCTAAAAATCTGACCATTTCAAGGTCTTATCAACACTTATCTCTACCTACCGAATATCAAGACAATTCATCTAAGCCTTCCCTAGTTGTCGTTTAGACACGCGCGTACGCTAACGAAAACATCATTGAACGAACCTGCTTAGCGAAGGTAATTAAGCCCCGGTCACATATATCATATGGTGTACTTACAATTGAGGGTTTTTCGAATTCGTGACGATCTTTCCGCACGTTGTAGATTTTATAAAAAAAAACGTTCTTCCTCTTCTCTTCTATCTTCTATTCTCAAACCTTCGAGGTACAGCGATATCGTCGCAGAAATATTACACGGGCTTTTATGATCGTGGACAGTATAAAAGATAAATAGAGCCTGCTAACTTACCGGCTATCACCAACCCAGCGAACAGAACAACCATGGCAGTCTTCATTCTCGGTCTGGTTGAAAAGTACTCCTCTCCGTCCGTTTGATGAGTTAGAGTTGTTGTAAACTACTAGCAGAGTTTCCTACCTTATATACAGACACGGTAGCGGGTTTTGGAAGTGAGGCGGAACTGGTTGTGTTTGCAAGATGGACCCAGGTGAAAAACAGGATATTGTAAATTTGTGACTCCTGTATTTCCGCTCCAGATCTCCAGTGTGATGACGTGTTCTTTATCCTACTAAACTGGACACTGCGGACAGTTCCGCTTTCTTGGAATCCTCACGAGCTGACCGTAATCTCCAAGCAGATCCTACCACAGGTGGTAGGCCATCGAGGTTTTATTGAAATCTGTATTGTTTTGTAAACCATTAAAACTATTTTATAATTATAACTTGATTGTTTTGCATAATCATGGTGTTTGTGTTCAGTGTATGATTCCGTCGGGAATCTTTCAAGTTTCAAAGGACCGAGTTAATTGTGTTCAGTGTATGTTCAGTGTATGAGTGTATGAGTACGGAGTTACGTGTGTTCGATTACTCAGGTATATAAATAAAGCAACAGCTAGCAATCTCAACAAAAACTCGGTGGCCTATCGCCCATGATCCTACGGTGGAAGGGCCAAATGGGTGGTCATTCGCCAAATGGGTGGTCATTGGTGGGTAATGGAAACTCCTTTGGTCAATGGTTACAGTCTTGCCACCGTAGGATCTGCTTGGAGATTAGCTGACAGAGTAGTTTGTGTGCGTCGCCACTGTCAAGAAATGTTACTCTCCAAATAGAGGTGCCCGTTTTTTTCTCGCTACCCCCACCAACTGTGTAGCGACAGAAAAATTAAAGGCATATCAATCGTTCCCACAAACCTCTGCTTGGAGAGTAAAGAAATGTACCCGTTATACAACTGTGCATGTGTTAATCATTGTGTATGCCAAGAAAATGTGAAGGGTTAGCTAGCCTCGGTTGATCAATTATTTGGTTGCAAAACGACGTGTGTATATCGATTAACAAGCTCAGGGCAGTAACCCGCTTATCTCATGGCACTGAGTGACGTCATGTGGGGACTTCCGTGTTAGTTCTACGTGAGGAGGTATGTTTGTCCTCAGTCTACCTTTGACCTTTGTCTCCCTGCTATTTGGACTGTACGTTTTCTGTGTGGCTAAAGATCAGAATAAGGGCCCATAGAATAACTGAATATGAAGTTACATTTCTAGACATTTCACTTTTATCAACTTTCTTAGGACGTACACCAAAGGTACGAGTATAATTGTACAAGAGCTATATATGAGCTTTGATAGGAAGGCAGATATTCATATTGTAGAACGCGGTTAACCAATTTGTTGGTTCGCAAACTATTTGTCTGTACAGTATAAAATAGTACTTCGTGTGATGACAAACTCAGTATTTGTATCAAAAGCTTTATTTACATAACAGATTTTTTATTAAAGACGTTGTAATTAAAATTCGTTACATAAGTAATGTATGATAGTCACAGATAACAGACGAGACTGAGGGATCTGTTAGTATCGGCGTTTGTGTCTGTACAAATAAGAGTGATAAAGATATATTTTGATACAAAATTGAAAGTTCAAGTGTGCAAAGAAAACGTCTTGATTGGCGAGGGAAGCACAGTCAGCATATACAGAAGGTCGGTGGTAGCGAGATGACACCCGATTACTGCCATCCAACATCTGCTTGGAGATTACGTTCTTCCTGTTTACATCAGTTCGCCGTCCAGTCCGCACACGTGGTCGGGCGCTCGACGCAAGGAGGGGCTGGAGAGGGGAACAGTAAAGAAAAGAGGTTTAGTTCTCATGGTTGGGTTTATTGTATCCTAGACAAGAGCCAAACGCACGTACTCAAAGTTATGTTTAACTTAGTCTATAGACAACATATCATCATATTCCATACTCACTTCCTACACTGGGCGATCCCCAGAAAGCAGCTGTTGCTGTATTGGTTACCGTCGCTGCCGCACACGGGGTCGTACACTTGTATACAGTACCGCGGACACCTCTCGAACTGTCCGCCCAGGCCAGGCACCACACGGCCCTCAACAGACGGCGAGAGGAAAGCTGTCAGCAAGGAAAAAATGTATATTTGTCACCAACAGAAGAAAAACGTATGTAGAAATAATGTGGGGAAAACGTAGCCTATTCCACAGACTTTCTAGCGGCCAGCCTATATAACGTTACCCCTCCGCCATATACAGCTCTCTCCCCGAAAAAAAAAAAAAAAATGCTGGCCGCTAGAAAGTCTAGACAGGAGGCTAACGAAACGTTCTTTCTTTGAAGTTAGTGTAGACTTTAATTTTAAAGGGAAAATTTGAAGAAAAAGATCATGGTGCTTTCCTCTTATGCTTTGAGATTAGAGCCCCATACAGCCTCATACAATAAACACATTAACCAATTCTCCATCTTATTGTTTCCTGAACACAGTCAATACACAATAGCTATTTCCTGAACTCACCTGCAACTAACAGTGTAAGAAGTATGGCTACCACGGAGGTGTTCATCTCTGGATCTCTTCTCGGGCGTTTCTTGGTCGCTATGATGAACAGCGTAGGAAAGTGGCGTGGTTTGTGAGAGCGGAACAAATTTTCATCCTTATATACAGAATGGTGTGGTGGGTTCAGAAGTGCGGCGGAAATGAGCTGTTTTACAAGCAGATAACGTAAAAAACAACAGCAGGATACAGTATGTACAAGGACGCACGTGGTCTTCAGAGAGTGTTTTTGTTATTCAACTGACGTCATGACATGAACTTTACAAGAAGTCAGCCGGAAGTCGGTTCGTCAGGGGACATTTGATTTGGAAAGTTGCCAGGTTTCCAACCGTGTGCATGAATTCAGGGTACCGGGCAGTTGGGAACGGGCCAGGAAATGACGCCGAGGAGACCGAGTGTACTCTCCAAGCAGGCTGTGGCTTATCATATAACGTTACGCCGTTTTCTGTCCCCACTCCCTGTCTGTCTCTGTCTGTCTATCTCTTTCTCTCGATGGATTTTATCGATCAATAATCGGTGTCCAAATCAATTTCTAACCTCAACTAGACACAATTGCTGTTAGTATGTCAGATATCACGACATAAGGAGATGATAAAGCAAAGACCTTGAACTTCAAAGTTGAAGCGTTATGTTTGAGTATTTGTTTAGCCATAGAGAAAGCACCGTCAGCACCAAGGACAGGCACCAAGAAGTTATGTATGGAGTTAATGGGAACACATTTTACGGACATGTATGCAGCATCAGAAGCATTTAGAACTAGTATTTCTTATCGTATGAGATAATAGAATCACAACCTCTTACATTTTGTTATAAATCATTGAAAATGCAAGGAGATATATTAAAGTTTTTGCAGCATTTGAAAATCGGCACCCCCCTGAAATGTTTTGAAATGGGTCATTCCACCGTCAAATTTCCCGCCCTTGCGGTAACCTCTGACCTCCACTCCAAAACAAAATGGCGACAAGTCATACGTGCGGCGAGTTTTGTTGCTCATTCTCCAGCCAGCTGTTGTGAGCTCTAGCGAACCAAACGATGAATACTGGGGGCGGGACCGGCCCGGGCAGTTCTTCCGTCCTGCTGCGGCTCGCTACGGCTCTGTTTTACGGGTTTTCTTCCTTCATGATAGTCGTGGTGAACAAGAGTGTTCTAACGACCTACCAGTGAGTTGTGTTACTAGTCTGCACCTAAAGTAAAGATCATCCATCATTTTGTGTTGATAGCTTTAACATGCCGAAGTCTAGATCTAAACGTTTGCCAGGGAAAATTTCGCACAGAATTGTACTAAATTCAGAAGACAATATCTTTGTTTTAAACTTTTGGAAACATGTAATTGTTAAATTATGTAGTCGTTTTAGGCACCCAATATGTTCCCTTTTTTGGTCAACGTAATTAGTACTCAGGACGTTAATGTGCAGTGACTACACTTCCCATCCGCCCTGTGCATTGTTTTGTAAACACTGATTCACCCGTTTGTTATGGGGGCTTCCCGATTTCCCAGCCAAGATGTAAATAGTTTAACTCCTCCTGACAATAACTTCTAAGTTGGTTATAGCTTTAAAGGTCAGACGCATTTACCTAATTTTGTTTTTCACATAGGATCTATTGTGGCAAATTAATCCTTTTATATCTTGTTTTAAAAGCTTGGCTTTAGTAGCTTGGTGTTGAAGCCTATTATTTTTAGCAGCTGAATCTTGCAAAAGAGGTTTAGCAGCTTAAAATTAAGTTAAATGGGTTTCCACGCTAGGGTGTTTGGCCGCCAGTCAGATCACAGTTGCCCATACAAGTAAATCTGAACAAACAAATGCAGCAATTACTTAGTTCATCAACTTTCATAATTCCAGTAAGTACCCTAGGTCTGACACACATATGTATTGGTAATCCATAAATCAGGTATGGACAATTTAGATAGCCAGGTGTTCAAGAAATTTTTCAGAAGGCTTCAATACTAGTAATACCTTTTTTGAATGAAGTGTTGTTAGGATACCCAGGGGAATTATTGTATTGGCGAGTCGACATTTTATGTGAATTGGTCAGATTTTACAGTACATTTACCCTAACTATGTATATGCCCTATCTAATAGTAATACACATTATACAGTCCCACCAAATTCTTGAAAAAATGTCCCCCAGTATAATCCTCTTCAGCATATAAACTGTGCATAAAAAGAGGGGGGTGGGTGCTGCTGCACAATTTTCTAAGTGGTAGATAAAATTGTAACCTCGCAGATAGGTTAAGTACATACCAAGTAGTATGACTATGACAACTGTTCTATGCATAGTCTTAAAGCTCTGGCTTCAGGTCACCGACCATATGTTCCACATTAACTCTCTTAAGGGTGATCAATCCTGTTTACAAACCAACTAGTAAAACTGGACCTGCAAACACTTAGTGAAAACAGGCATGTAATCTGGGTTCATGGAAGTGATGAAAACGATACTAGTACATGAAAACTCTGCAGTTTTCTGTCATAGCGCGACCACAGATGATTCAATACAACTCAACCCTGCTGGTTGATATACAGTCTTAGTCTTAGGGAGGATTGTTTAGATGCCACACCCTGGTTTGCTCTGTGTGTTTGTAGAAAGGATGTTCGACATGAGAACAGGACCTGTGTTGTGTGGCATACCTTCAGTAGGGTATGTTAAGTAGGTCACAGTCCAGGCAAGTCTGATAGTATACATGTATATACTATTACATCTATTGCTCTTATGACTTTGTATGAAAAAGAAAAATGATTGATTCTATGATTCTATGAAAAACTGGTTTTAGCTCTGTTGACTGTGTTTAAGACTTATGATGTTTTAAGACTTTTTCTACATTGATATTAATTGTGTTATTTGTATTTATCATACATAAAGTGGTGACATTGTATATATGCCTTGTAGATATTTCTCATAATCATATACATAACAAGGTTTCTTTGTTTTCACTGCAGGTTTCCAAGTTTCCAGTTCTTGGGGCTTGGTCAGGTAAGATTTTACCAAGGAGGTTTAACTTATAAAAGATATTGATAAAGTTGACATTGATTTTACAGACAATAAAACATAGTTAAAATTTGAATTGACAAAATCATAGCTGAAATTTCCCAAGGTAAAAATAGAGCCAAGGTTGAACAGAATGGCTACTGGCAACCAGAGTTGCAAACAAGTGAGAGTGGTACTATATAGAATGCCAGTTCTATTTGTGGCATGTAAAGGATAGTTCTGTGTACATTCTGGGTCAGCATGAGGTGGTGATCTCCTGGATCAAATTATAAAGGTCCTGGCCAATGCAAACATACATGTGGACACTTACATGGTTCAAGTTAGATAGAAAACATTGTTTTGAGGCAGATCATGTCCTAAGTGTCACCTACATGTATGGGATTTTTTCTGAGTGCATATGTTAAAGTAAACATATACAACAAATGTAGAAACTTACGTGGTTGGAGTCTTGGAGACACAGATCATTCTCTTGAGAGAAATTTTTCCTGTGACCTACACATAGGGTAATGTTTTTCTGAGTGCATATGGTAAAGTCAAAGTGTTAACCCATATTATGTTCAAAGTAAATATATATATATAGTCACAATGTTTATATAAACTAAGGACCTAAGAATATCATGTTGTTAATAATGTTGTTTCAGATGGTGGCCACCATTGTTGTTATGTACAGTGCCAAGAAACTCAGTATAGTCAAGTTTCCAGACTGGAACAGGGACATTCCTAGAAAAGTAAGTAATATACGGTAAATATTAAAAGGATCCAGTGATGTTTTCCTCCAGACCACACACATTTATTTTCCTTTAAAGTACACATTTGCCACCGTGAAATATAAAGAAGATGACAAGATAAAAACAGAGGGCTGGTAGGGAGACTAGGACCTATTGTACATTGTATATTCACTATCCTGGGCTACCTTGGAAATGAGTTGTCCTAACCTGAAGGTACCACCCAACCGTTTTTAAGATCAATAGATAAAAAGATAAATATCCTGGTACCACACTTATGATAACTTCTGAGTGTCTTTTGTCCTCTCTGCATGAAAAGATTTGCAAAAGGGACAAAAGAGAGCCATCAGCTAATAGGTTTAGATACCAGACTATATATTTGCTGGAGTGCATCAAGCCATTTTGCTCTTAGGCCCTGCCAGGTTGATCTTATAGCTACATATAAATAAGTAGCATTTTGTTTATACTGAAGAACCAGCAAATTGAATTGGTGAGGCCAATAAATACATGTAGGTACCGGTATATGTCTTGTAGATATGTCCTCTACTTGTCGCAAGCTAGACACAACAACATGCCTGAAGTGTATCTGCATATTTGCCCTTTTCATGTAATGCAAGATTGACTTCAGTATGGATCATTAACTTTGTGTAATGAGTTGTCTGAAGATTCACGGTGGTGGCTTCATGGCTGGTTAAGGTTCCGGGTCGGAGTTTAATTCTGACCAGAGTCTAAGTAAGTGCGCAGTAAATCGCCGGAAACGTGACTTTGTATGGTATGTTTTGGCCGCGATATCCCTGAAATCGTAATATCTATGTACATATCTTTGTATTTTCTGAAAAGCCTGTTAGTTGTAGCCTTTATAGGTGGCGTAATGTTGGTGGTCCAGCTAAGACTTCCTGGTATTCGTCCGCGCGGATGGTTATGTGGCCTTTTCGCCTGACCGCCGGGATGGTACGTTCTATATGCGTTCTGGGTGTGTTCGGGCCATCGAAGATAGCGATAAACTTATCGCATCGATTTTAATTAAATTCAAATTTTGGAAACATTAGGTTCTGAGCTTCTTCGAGTACTAAGCCGTTACCCTGGGAAAATTCGTTTTTTCCATGCAGCCATGGTTAAAAATGACGAAAAAAATGACCCCTTTTTTCAAAATGTACTTTGATGTGCCTCATTTACCCCTAAATAAATTGGGCGCAGAAACTATCAATCAAGTGTATTGATAAGCGGCACGGCACCCCTTTCCACCAAAAGAGTGAAAAATTCCGACCCGCGTTTAGTACAGAAATGACAGCCCGTCGGGCTGAGGGTGTCAAATTGCTCGAAATACGGAGGGAAACTCCGGTCCGAGACCTTAAGCAAAACAACACACTGACTTGTCAGAAACCTATGTTTTCACTTCCCACGTACAAGCCCATACATTCACCCCACTCCCTGGGAGATGTTTTTGTCATGTTGTCTGAAAGAAAAGCTGCTAAGGTATTTCAGTCCTCCACAAATAAGGTCATTGTGTCACAAATTGGATCTTTACACTTGTCTCAGAAAGGACACACCTTACGAGATTCTTGTTTACGCAAGATATTACCGTTACATGTTTTGCACCATCTAGTACTTTGCTGTACGTTTGTTGTCAGGAACAGTTAAATGGTTACACAACAATCATGTCTCTTGCCTTAATGTCTTGCAGGCTTTTCCACTGCCGCTTATATACATTGGCAACTTAATATTTGGACTGGGAAGCACAAAGAGATTAAAGTAAGTTGTTATCATAGCATGGTCATACTAAATAGTTGTGGAAATGTATTAATATGCTTACAGGAAGAACTACATGTAGTCTAATGGACTGTAAGTAGCTGAAAAGTGGAAAATTACTTTAATTGGGGTGTACAGGAAGCATGAATTTTGCATGACCATAACCATCATTTGCAGTTCAAGTAGAATGTGATAGGGGGCTCTGCTGGTCTATGTGAGACTCACACAGTGAATGATACACAAATTTTCATGCAAACTGTGATTTAGAAATTTGGCTATCCAGAGTTACATGTATAACCTAAGGTTTTATTTTTCACCCTTAAGCCAAAATATTTATTGCATTCATCTACAGACTATATGTATGATATAATATAGTATAGTATAGTATAGCATAGTATTGTATTTAATATACTAGTAGTTAATAATCAACTTATAAAGTGTTTCTGTGCGTTCCTCCCCCCACCCAGTCTGCCCATGTTCACAGTACTCCGTAGATTCTCCATACTCTTCACCATGATTCTGGAATACGTGGTGCTCGGGTAAGTGTTCGACATTTGAATCATTACAGCAGTTGTACATGTATCAGACCAAAATCTTACAGCTAACATACATGTAGCCTCCACCAGGCCTTCCTACAGGGGTATATGGTGCATAGAATTCCACCAAAAGGGAAGAATAATTGGCTGGGAGAGTCAGTTGTGTGAGGGTTAATTTCCCCTTCCCTTGAACCCAGCAACTTTCCACAGACTAACTACATGTACGTACAAAGGCATTTGAACCCTGTTGTGGCCAAGCTCACCTGTCCAATTATTCTTCCTATTTTACTACATTTTACTATTTTTGAACTCATGTTGCTAGTCTGATGGACTACAGCTAGTCTGATGAACACATAATGATGACATGTATGAGTGTATGAAATGATATCAATATCAAAGTACCCTACAGAAGTTACAGAAAATTTGATATCCTTTCAACTACCAGGCTCCAGTGTTTTGCCCTTGGGCACTTTACACTTCAATCAACTCACTCACGTCTGGCAGTCGAAAAGAAGCTCCTTTTCTTGTTTAAAGGAGCATCTTCTTGAATGGAAAGGAAAGCCGGAGGCCAAAATCGCACACATGCACATAAGCCAGCTTACATGTGCTTTATCATAACATGTCCTCTCTGCTTTCCATGATGTTTTTGTTCATTCTTGTATTGTTGATTTCATTTAATGCTGATAGCATACATGTATGTCTAGGGTTTTCCCACCAGATCACCTTGAAAAACACCAGTGGACGATATGTTTCCTTGGTGAAATATATGAAGAAACAAATAGATAAATAAAGATAATTTCTTTTCCCCTGATTTTTAGGCACCTAGCTTCCAGGAGAGTACAGGCAATAGTAGTACTGATGGTGATAGGAGCCATTATAGCTGCCTTGTAAGTAAACATGTCTCAGTATGTCTTCGTGTTTTAATATGTAGTTTTTGAAGTGTGTTTAATATTGATTTGTCAAAGGAGTTACATACATTGTTTGATGATTTTAGTACAGTAACTGTGGATTTTGTCTACTTGTCTAAAAAAAGTAGTTCAGCCATTTGAAAAGTTTGTTGAATACATTGTATACAAATGAATGAATAATGGAATGAATGGATGGATTTCTTTTATTCTGGTCATAATGTTTTGTATGTCAGGTATGATTGTTATCCTGTAGTATAGCGTTGTCTTTCATGTGATTCTATGTATTTTGATGTACTAAACTATACGTATACGTACATGGCGACAGGACAAATAGTTGATGTGTCAAGGTAAGGTAATTATTGTGGATTCAGAAATTGGTCAAAGTTAACGTACGTGTGACGTAATCTGTGTCATTTTTCTCCTCAGAAACGACCTTGCCTTTGACCTCAGGGGTTACGTCTTCATACTTCTCAACGACCTTTTCACGGCGCTGAACGGCGTTTACGTCAAGAAGAAACTGGACTCCAAGGTGACACAAAAATGGGTTTGCCGTTTCCTTTACCACCACCTGGATTCACTTGCTGCACCAGGGCTCGAAATACATTTTTGGGAATACTGTGCACTGGTGCACAAAACCTAAAAATTGGGTGCACAAAAAATTTGTTGGGTGCACCATATAAAACAAAACATAATTATTACAGATCTTACTGCTCCTCTTCTAAGCTTGAATCTGAAATGGGAGATAACTGTGAAATCTTAAACAAGAACTCTGTGACAACAAAGATTTTATTATTTTTCTGATGCTTAGATGCCAAGAATATCATGCATACTATTATTTTATATGTACAAAAATACCTACAAAAATATTTGGGTGCACCAGTGCACCCACAGAAAAGAATTGGGTGCACAGCTCCAATTTTGGGCGCACTAAGGTGCACATGCACCCAGTATTTCGAGCCCTGTACGGATGTGCACCGAAAAGTTGCATCTAAAGAGACTTCCTATCAATGCATAGTCAGTCAGTCAGTCAGTACAATACAATGAGAAAGCAGGGGTTTAAGGATGATCCTGGTGCCTTCTTATAAACTTAAAAAATGCAAGTTTTATTCTTTATTTGCTATCTCGCTGGGAGTAACAATAAGTTCAGCAAACAGATAATTTTTATTCACTTAAATAGCATCACTCTCCTTTGCCACAAAAAATGTACTTCTCTGCCTGCTTGTGAATTTCTTTTTTTTTTTCAACGGTTGATTTTGTGCTTTTTTGTGCTAAAGGAACAGGACCAGGAGGATGTGAATGAGGTTTGTCAGCCAGCTTTAGGTGGTAGTCAGGATCATGAGGTGGTTGGGTTAAATTTTCCTGCTACTCTAAATTTCCCATAAATGAAACAAATCTATTTTTCCAGGGACTTTTCCTTGATAGTTAAGGGACAACAACTTATAACTGAAGGACGACTGTGGTGCAAAGGGTTTTCGTTGGCTTGAGGGTTCATATGAAATGGTACTCCAACTAATCCAAAAATAACTAAATTGTTGGCTGGTACATGTATATTGCACACTTGTTGAGCTCAAAAGTGTGGGTAGCTTGGAGACAATTTGCTTTCTACTAATACAACAACACCCCACATCCCCCTCACCATACCCTTTTAGGCGGTGACAGGTTGGTTTAAGTAGACTGTCAGTTTGTAACACTAAATTGTATACTATAATATGGTTGTGAAGTAGGTTGTAAAACGTGGTGAGGCAAAAGTTCCTTCTCTTTTCCAAGAGAAATTTAAAGGGCCACTGTAGGTTGTTTACATGTACATGTGTAGTGTATGTGTCATGTTGCTAGTCTGCCGGTAGTCATTCAGGGTCACTTGGGTGGCCCTGCGCTGGACAGCCTCCACTGCCTGTATGCCTTTGTTGGTCCCAGATGATGGCAGTATGTTCCAATTGGGGCCACACCAGCACTTTTTAGCAAGTGGTCTTGACCCTTGATGTGGTTGATATGGGTGTCTGTGTCCCACCTCAAATCGTCAGACTAGTTGTATGATGATAGGGTGGGACTTGTCTTAGACAGAGTCAACATTATTGTGACTGAGGGTGTTTTTCTTTTGCCTTTATTTTTACAGGAGCTAGGAAAATATGGACTCCTTTTCTACAACGCCCTGTTCATGCTGTTCCCAACCATGGCCATCTGTGTCAGCACTGGAGACTTTGAAAAGGTGGGATGAAGCCATTGCAGTGTTTTAGACCTTAGTATATTCTCCCACATCTAGTGTTGTATTGTTTATCAAAACATCGCACAAGAGTTTTCTGTCTTGTGCTGCTACTTTCATCTCCTTCAAATGGTGTTGCCACACAGTTTTTAACCTGTCCATTGATATTTTTGTAAATAATGTATAACATGTGTATATACATGTACCTTGAAATTGCATTGTACAGTTTTTTATGTTTAATGTATTATACTTGATGTTGATGTACAATGTTAATGTTGTTCATTACTGCAATTTGTTTTGTATTTAATAATGTAATCTGCTTTTATATTCTATATGTTGTGTTTGGGAGGACAACTTGTAAAGGTGTCAATGCACCAGTTTTGTCCTCCCTTCCACTTGTATATCTTGTGGTAAATTCAAATAAACAAATAAACAAATTGTTCCAAGTTTTCCCCTGCTTCAGCACTGTTTGAACCATTATTTTTTATTATGAGAAGCTCAAATCATCCTCCAAGATACTTTTCATTGAGGTCACTGTGTTTCAAAGTATACTGTTAGATAGGGTATAGAATTTTCTTCTTACACAACCAGTAAGGTTCTCACCTGCTTACGTTTTGATGTCTATCAGACACCTTCCTCAGAGCTTCTGACTGGAGTTCTGCAACTCTAAAATTCTATACCCTAAGTATCTTCCAACCTGATGAAATTATTTACGGGTATACTGTTAGATGTTTCTCAGGGCTCTTTCCCTTCTGTAGTACTACATGTACCAGCCTGGTAACATAACATGTACCTGCCAGGACCACCACATACAAAAATGT
The DNA here is from genome assembly GCF_001625305.1 of Branchiostoma belcheri. Classification (NCBI taxonomy): domain Eukaryota; kingdom Metazoa; phylum Chordata; class Leptocardii; order Amphioxiformes; family Branchiostomatidae; genus Branchiostoma; species Branchiostoma belcheri. Next base: position 1,552,311 of record NW_017804298.1, read on the forward strand.
ACAAATGTAGCCTTTTCGTCAGCCTGCTGATTTGTTTGTTTGTTTGTTTGTTTGTTTGTTGACGAGTGTTGTGTATGTTTGACAGGTGCTGTTGTTCGAGGGCTGGACTGAACCACTCTTCGTCTTACAGTTCTTCATGTCCTGCTTCATGGGGTAAAGCCACACTGTCAGAATTTATCTATTCTGTAGCTTGAGTGTTAGAAATACCCACCTGAAGTATGCATTTTGCAGAAACATTTTCAATATTGCAGAAGAAAAATAAAGCAAACTGCAATTTTGCAGACTGAAAAAATCAGGCTATTTTGTTGAATGGTGTCAGCATTGTTTGAGAGATTTTGTGTTTACTACTCTCTCTCTCTTTCTCTTTCTCTCTCTCTCCGAATTGCTGAACAAATCCTGAAAAAAATTATTTCTAGTATTTCCATTTACTACTCCAGGGCTCAAAATCCTTTTTTTTCCCTACATACCTTTTCTCCACCAAACAAATTTTACCTGCACCACTTAGAAAGTATGAATCACTGTGACTAAAAACTGTACAGAAAATATCAGGTTATCACCATTATTTCTTTTACAGTTCATAGGTAATGACAATCAATACAAATGAATGAAATCCACATACACGGACATGTACATGTATAATTATATAAACACAGTACATGGACCAGTGCAGGTTAGGTACAGATAGACATTAGAAATACTTGCACAGCTCCTATTTTACTTGCACTAACCTGCATACACAGGTCCATAAAAAGATGCGCATGTTGTATTATATAAGATGCTTGCTGACATGAAGAGGTTAAGGCTGTACTTGTCAGAAAGACGATCATGAAGTGACCGATGACTTTTGTTTCCTGTTCCCAGGTTCATACTGATGTACTCCACTATCCTGTGTACAGGCCACAACTCTGCACTCACAACAACTATAGTTGGCACAATTAAGGTACAGGCTTGCAACCTTACAAATATATATGTACAATACATATATGTAACACAATTATTCTCTAGATTTTGGGGAAAGCCCATGTAAAAACACCAGGTTTCTGGCCTTCCCTGTATGGTTTTTATTGATGTTACTATTATGATTTGTGTTTTTCTATAAACAAATAAATAATAAACAATAGCATGGGTATTGTAAAATATTTTCTTACTACATTACATAATCAATGGTGTTAAGTTTAATGTGTTACCATATTCTACTATTCTGTCATGTTCATAATAGCATTTATGAATTTTGTATGTTTGACAAGTGGTAGTTTTTAACTGTTATTTTTGTTTTGTTTCCAGAATATATTGATAACGTATTTAGGAATGGTATTTGGTGGAGACTACATTTTCAGCTGGTCAAATTTCGTAGGACTGAATATCAGGTAAGCAAAGTGCACACCCAGTGCTAAAGTTGTTCTGTTTTACTAGTATTTAGAGCCTGGATCCATCCAGCATGTCGGCAGAATGTACTGCGCCTGAAACCATATTTTTCAAGGTTTTTGTTGGATGTTTGGTCTATGTTGCATTGGAATTTTGCCCGTTGCAAACAATTTCTTTTCTGACACAACATGTGAAGAGTTATAGTGTGTCAAATACTGCCTTAAACAAGACGTCCTGCCAAATTGCTAATGCACAATACAACACAGGTTTTGCGGAAGTGCAGTAAGTTCTGCTGATGTGCTTAACCATCCTGTTCTAGCTCTGGTGTGCTCTTAGGTAAATTCCAGGCAGAAAAGTCTGTCCACATCCCCATAGAAATGTCTGTTCTTTTGTCTTACTTTTTGAATCAAATATTTCAGAAGCAGTCTATCATCCAATGCTTGAAGTTCAAACCCTGTTACCATGCCATTTTTAGAACTACTTGACTCACATTCAATCAGATTCTTGCCTATATCTGATTCTAACATTCAAATATCAATAGTCTTTTTTATCAATCGGTGCCAAACTATTCTGCAAGAGAAGCAATTGGTGGATCAAACCAGAGCGAGGATGGCTAGCAGGGCTCTTTCCAGCTCACAGTGTTTTAACTTGTTTTTTTTTTACTGCACACAACATTTCAAACTCACACCAACATGTACCTGAGCTTGCTAGCCTTATATAAGCAATTCTTCCAGCTGCTCTCAGAAGGCTTGCACTTAGGATAAGTGGTGCTATTAGGAATAAACAGTCACTATTAGCAAGAAGTTCTTTCAAGAACTTAAAAGGTTGATTTTCTCGCAAACTGCATACAAGGTGCCTGGGTGGTGATATCTAGTGACAATTAATACGCTTCACTGGGTAGAAAATGCAACCCAGTAAGTGTTTCAGTCCTGCTATTAGGCTGTTAGAAGCTACAGGCAAAATCAGAAATAGCACAGATCGCAAAGGTAAGCACATGTGGAGTGTCAACCTTGTGCTTGTGTGCGTAAATGGAATGAAAATCACCATGGTGATGTCAAGTGGCTGCCAACTACTCGTACATTAATTACATTTTGCCATTCAAAGAAGGTGTTTTTTGTAGATTGAGCAACTAGTTTGAAAAACAACTTGAATGGGGCTGCCCATGTCTGGAAATTCCATAAATACATGAATATACATTGTAAATGGCTGGCATAACCACCACCTAACATTTTAATAGGAACTGAAAATTTTTCGTATCAAATCTTGTTATGAACTAACAATCAAATAGAATCCTAGCGCACTCGACAAAAAACATTGGCTCACAGTTAAGAGCAAGGGTATTAATTATTATTATTTATAATATTAAATTTTGCCTTGCTGGCAGAGTGTCTTCTTTCACCTAATCCTAACAAACATAAGAGAGCAAGTCAGACTCACCTGCATTTAACCCTGTCTTTACTTAATATTCCTACTCATCTCCCTCATATGAAGGAGGTTAAAATCCCTTTTCTAGCCTCCTTGCTTGTACATTGTGCATCTTTTGTTTGTTTTTTTTGCTGCAGTGCTTTATCTGGTATTACATATTCCTACATCACCATAACCGAAGCCCAGAAATCAGCTCGGGGAGGATAGTTCATTCCTTGCTACACCATAGAGGAGGTGATTTGTAACTCAATAACTAATTAATTTTTAAAAAGTTATAATCTAAGACTTCTATGAAGTAATAACGCATATTAAGAAGTAATATTCAATGAAACATTAAGCGTTTCTCTGGGAATTTTGAGAAAATAAGATTGTACAAATCTTTTGGATTCCAAATTTTTGATTCCTCGATCACTAACTAGTCTAGTAAAGAATGAAAATATTGGAATATAAAAAAATTGAAATATGATAGTTATTAATCAAGCATGTACAAGAATTACAAATTATAGCTGGATTTTGGCTGGCATTAATTAGACTGGTGGTGGTTTTTTATTGTTTATTTGCAGTTTGCACTTAAAGACAGCAATATGTGAAAACCTATTACAAATAATGTGCGGGGCAACTCAAGAAGCCTAGTGGCTTATCGACTTAAATGTTGTTGCAGTTTTTCTAGCTACTGACTGGCTAATGTCCTGAAGCTTTGAGCATAATCAGCATACTTACTAGTACTTACCTAGCCCTGCTGCCTGTCCTTGGGCATAAGCCACAGACTAGCTAGGTCCCTCCATCTGGTGTGGTCCTGGGCTTCCAGCTGCTCCCATGTGTGTCCAGATGCCCACACATCGGACTCGAGGTCTCTCGACTCTAATCAGCATACTTTCCAGAAACGTCGTCAGCGCTTGAAATTAAAGGTGGTCCAATGGCCACCGACCACTAAAATTTAGGCTGGGACAACTAAAAGACACTTTGGGACATTTTTGGGACAATAGAAAAGTAATCAACATCAGAATGTCAGCCCTTCTTTTGTCTATCAGGCACACGTCCCGGCTTTTGAATCTGGAAAAGTCCCCCAGACTGAATTTCCTGTCCTGCAATTATAGTGTGCCTGAGAGTGAACATAAGCAAAATAAAGTTGACTTCAAGTTGAAGTCATACAATGCTTCCCCCAAAAAACAGGTTGGGACAGTTCAGCCTCACTTCGGGACAATTGAAATTTAATTTTGGGACGGTGTGCTGGGACAATAAGAAGAAAAGTCAATTTCGGGACCTGGTTGTGTTTACAAAAACAGTGATACATAGAGGCAGCCGCAATGGTTGCCTGTTTTTGAGGACCGTCCCTTTCAGACTCAGCTGACAAGATTGACTTGTCACAGTCACGATCATACAGATCACATCAACACGAGCACTCATTTCAGGCTACCACAACCCAAGCTAATGACATGTATACACACATGTAAAGAGGTTCTTTGAACGCAATGTTGTGTGTAAATATGTGATGAAGTGTGCTGTACATGGATGTATGTTGTTGTTATTGTAAGATTTGTCAACAAGTGTCTTTACCTTCTAAATAAAGTGTCAATGTGGGTGTCAAAAGCAAGCAATCTTCTCCCACTATTCATTTTGCCACAGTCTACAGTCTACATGTACCTTGCTTATAGAATAGGAAAGAAGCCCTCAATTTGCCAGGACCCTCCTCAACTCCCTAACTCAAAATACTGGTTTCAGTAGCTCCTAAACTGCCCTCCTCTGGGGTTGAATGGCCTCCATTGTACTTTTTCAGCTTGGTGACGTTGCAGCAAGGATGACCCAATCTAATATATTATCCTCCCTCTTCTCATTTTCATAGCTGAATTAGATTTTCTGATCCTGGTTGGCTTTGCTTGTGTATAGCTAGACCAGGTAATTGCCACTCAGGTTGTGGTTAAGAGTCAATTACCTCTGACGTACGAACGTTGATGAAGTTATTGACGGCCGCTTGTTTTTGTTTTTTCTCCCATCTGCAGTGTTTTCTGTAGCCTGTGCTATACTTACATCAGCCTCACAGACCCTTACACCAGGAGGCCCAGCAGTTACACCTCTACAGGACACAGTTCTGACCACTCCAACCTCAGAGTACAGATCTTATAGCATGTAGTGTTACAACTGTTACTTAGTACAATTAGTTTTAGGTACAGGTGTAAGTATATGTACACAGTTTTAGGTACGTGTACAGGCCTACATGTAGACCTGTACAAACATGAACATTAACATTTTTTTTTACATGCAATCTTCAAGCAGATCCTATGGTAGGCAAGGTAGTATGACCACTGGCCAACAAGTGTAAACCTGGAGACTGGTGGTCAATGATGGCCAATTGGTAAACACACCATTCTTCAAATGGTGGATGATGTACATGTTATGTAACCTGGATAGATGTTAATTGAGGTTAGGCCACACCAACTTAATTTTATAGATGACATCCACGCGCACATTGATTTTCACCTGTTCTAGGTCCAAAAAAAAAAAAAGATCCTGTCCTCCAAGGCTCTGACCTGGCTCTAGGCCTGGGTAGTCCATGGTAGCGGAGCCGGGCACACAGGCTACCGAAGCTCCACAGCTCAAGAACTCAGTACATACGTACAGTGCCGATTCATAAATTCCACAAAAAGCCGGCTTGTCATATACATGTACATCACTATATACTGCCGCAATACCAGCTTTGTATTCCTGTGGTTTAGTAGAATTTTTATTTTGGGCTGGAATTTTTTTTATTCGCCCGCGCGCACTAGTTTAGGCATTTTCAGAGGATCCATAAAATTATGCCTGTATGGCCTTACAGGTACAGTGTACTCATACAGAGCCCTATCATATCTACTGAGATTTTCAGTTTTCATGTAGTGATATAGTCTCCATTCCAATCTTTTATCAATTGAATTCCTTTCAGTCTTCACTGTTTTATTATTTGTTGACTAACCTTTATTAACATTTATCTGCCAGTTTCATATACTAGTATCAGCACCCACTGGTATACATGTGCAGGAGTGCATTATAATGGGGGATGCACATGTAGCATTGAATATTTCTGTAGATGCATTTTATTCAGGGTGGCAGATACATGATTGTATACATGTATAGTATTACATGTATGACCTGGCAGAATTGTGTTAGTGGACATTAGATCTTACTACTTTGATTCTAGTGTTTATGAACATCAGTGTTGAGCCAGGAAAGACTTGTTCACAGATACTGGTGATTATGATGTTCTTGGTTACTTAAATTTAAATACTCTTCCTGGTAGTTAGGATAAGAAAATGTTAAATGCAGACTTGGTATCTAGTGTGATTCCAGACTTCTCTCAGGTACATGGTCTTTTGTTAGGAACCCTTGATAAAACCACTCAGCTTTCGGTTCTTATCAGGCCACACTAATTTAATGTCTTGGCTCTCAGATCTGCAGATCTGACTCCCTATAGCCAGCACAGTCTAGTAGACTAGCATATACCGGTCCCCAACAGCAATTGTCACGAGAATGCACCTACGTATTCGCAGGTTGCCCATCAAATCCAAACAAACACGTTTCTTCTCGAGATAAAGCTGTGCAGGCCCACCTGCGGCACCGGTAATTCAATGTCGCGGATCCTGAAAGAACCTCTACCGTGCATGATTCACACGCGCGGCCACAATGTGCAACTCCCGCGGGTACATGGACTGCCGAATAGCAAGGTCGACACGTATTTTCAGACTACACAAGCTCTGACAAGTTTTCATTCGCCCAACTCCTCTTTTTTCAAATTTCATGCAAAATCTAACGATGTATGGCCTTATGTTACTTCGTAGATGTAAATGCCACTGGTAGATCTTTAGTTGTTCCTTGTAACTTCTTGTAAATCTGCCAATCTTGCCCAGTGTCTTTTACATGTATTCTGTTCTATTGGTGCTTTCCTCGGTGGTCTGTGCACTGGGTGCGTTTTTTTAGTTGGAAGGTACAAACATGTATGATAGGAAAGCAACATTGAAAGAGGCCATAGCAGATGTAGAAGTAATGTCTGTGATCATGTGTACATTTTATAAAGCCGACTTCTGGTCATGACACTTTGGTGGTAACGACAGTTGCGGTATTTAGTGCGGACTTTTGATTGAAATTTTGTTTTACTTTTCTTTTAAGGAAAATTATTTATTATTCCGTTAATACCTTAATTGGACTATTTATTTTTGGTTGTTAATTTCCTTAACCATTTTGTGTTATTTCAAAGGACAGGTATAATTTTTAATGGAAAATAGTAGTTATGGGACCAAGTATTTACATTTTGAAATATTTATTTTACGACATTCATACACGTATAACAGTCTGTTCTGTATACAGATATTTTGTAACTCACAGAGTTTATGATAGAGCCTGGGAAAAATGTTGCCTTTCCGGTTTCCTGAGCGACCCCATCAGAGCCTCGTCGGCTCTAGCTTTGTTTAGGGTCGACTGCTGGCAATGCCAAAAATTTTGTACCAGACATCTGAATTTCAAACGCTCTGAAAGGTTATTCCAAACATTAGAAAATTTTCATTAGGTAAAAATATTTGTCATTTCCCCACAGGCAAAGGGAGAGACTGATACTGCCTACCGATCTCCTTTTTTTCAGGACCGAAGTCGGAAAAACAACATTTGTTTCCCAGGGTTAGGCCAAAGATAGATAGTTTTCTCCATGTACGGATATGCCTGTAAGTGTCGTGCAATCCGAACTACGTTGGTTAAATCAGCACTGTTCACTCTGTTTATCAAAAAATACATTCTCTTAATTTTTTTGTATCATTTGTTGTTGAGCTGTTCACTTTTATACAGTAAGCACGTTTAGCCAACAATTCTCTTTACCAATTACTTCAGCAGCTTAATACAAGTACTCAATCTGTACGCCATTACATATCCAAAGCTAACAATGAAAATACACATCGTGGCCGATGAGGGTTTACTACATGCACAGAACATTAAAAGATATACTAGTATTCTAGCTGCTAGCATTAAGAATACTTCCATGCAGTAAACTATTAAGATACAAGTGGTGACCAATTGGGTTTCCACATATACAGGCACATTCTAGCACCGACAGTACTTCAATACAGTCAATACAGGCTTTTCAAATGACGCCACTTGCGCCTTGTTAAATTACAGTGTGCGTGAGTTTACCACAACGTGAAATGGAGCTAGGGCAAAACCAATACATTCGCACCTCTCCATGTTACTCGCCCCACAAAAAATAACTGTTACAGTACAGTGCATTACAAAAGCAACAATACTATATGTAAAATTGTACAAAGCAGGTCATAAAATAGTGAAGCATAATCAAGATATTATATGCAATGAAAGAATATAATTGATCATTATATATATGTCTGTTAAATACACCAACAACCGGCAAAACCGGCACGCACATTTCCATGTTACTCGCCCACACACAAAAAGAACAGTACGGTGCATTACAAAATCAACAATACTATATGTAAAATATACAAAGCAGGTCATAAAATAGTGAAGCATAATCCAGATATTAATATTCAATATCAATATACGTATGTCTGTTAAATACACCAATACGCTGCTACAGTGCTCCACTTTTCCGCCCACATTGTCGCTGGGTGTCCAAATTCTAATCATAATGACGTGAATGGAAAACAGCTACATGTAGTCTTCTGGCCTTGCAGCACAAATGCTACCACCACACATCATAATGTAGGACAAATTATAATCTCGAGAACCCAGAACTGTAATCTCCAAGCAAATCTTTTGATGGCTACTGGATCAACAGAATAAAATCGGCAAGACAGTATTATTGGCAGTGCAGGATGCAATGCGCCACCCGAAGTCTGGCTGGCAAAAAAAAAATTACTAGTACAAAAAAGCCCGATAGAAAACACCTAAAAGTACGTACAAAAAATATAACTGAAGCCTGAACCTCTGATTGGAGGGTGACAGTACAGTACAGTACAGTACAGTGTCTATATACATATGAACATCTTATAGCATGTCTTGCGGTGTTTCACGATGAATGTAGATAAACAGATTGTGTTTTCATTTTACCCTCGCCATACAACAGAATACTGCGCTCACCGTCAACCAATACATTTTTCAAATTTTGCGACCTTCCGATGATCAAGAAATACGGCCGATGCTCGTCGACTGCGTGGCACCGGCTTACATAGTGTTCATCGCGAATGTCGTTTCAAATCTGAGCAGGTTTTTTTTTCATTCTTCTTCTCTCGCGACGTCGGAACCATCGCCTCGGGCTACAGCTACATGTATCTTCTCCGAGCCGCCGTACTACGTAAACCCCCGGATAGGAGTTCATAGATGGGGTTCTGAAAGCGGTGGCAAAAAATATGCGACTTTACAAACTGTGCCAAACAAGTACGTGTGCTAAAGAGAGAGATGGCTTTAGAAGCGTCTGGAAAGAGTAGAAATTGGCCAAATAAACAAATAACATGCTGGGTTCGCTCCCGGAATATACTCCATTGTCGGACCATCTCAAATGGTATATGTTATCTTTATATTTGGCCGCGCAATCTCTACTCTTTCTAGCCGCTTATGAAGCCTGGTAGAGGCTAAGGTGGCCAAACAATAACTTGAGGACATTAGAGCAGAACCTTACGTACAGAGATGGGAAGGGACATACCGACAACCAGCCAGGAAGAGGCGAGGGGAACAATGACGGCCAGGATTCAAACCATGGACGAAATGTAGAGAACAGACATCACAATTGTACGACTTGTGAGATCACTTACCATCGGAGTGTTGCTGGTCCTCAGATGCTGGTGGAGGGCTGGACCTCCGGCTCCACCTGCGCACCGCAGCAGCGGAGCAGGAACCGGAAAAGGGCGACGAAGTCCATGACCACGGCCAGATGGAAGGTCTTGTGGACCACGCTGTACAGGATGGCGTTGGTGAAGGCGTGGCAGTTGGACAGCCACACCAGCGCGAAGTACACGTCGTCGTCCAGGGGCGTCACGGCGGCGTCGTAGATCTTCACCGCGTGCATCAGGATCTGGAGCCCGAACGCGACCACGGCTATGGCGATCAGCGACTTGGAACCGACCCGCCTGCATCTGCAGCAGCCTGGATGCCGGGCCGTGGCGTCGCCCTGCTGCGGTCCGGGCTGGGCGGGGTCCATCGGGTCGTTGCCGGTCTCCGTCGCGCCGTGGGTCTCTTCTGTGGAGCCCTTGTCGGCCGGAGGATCGTCGTCCAGGGGAGCTTCCTGGATCTCGTCGTCGGGCCAGGCAGAGCACCCCGGCGGGAGCGGAGGAGGAGCCGACTTGACCTCGTCCAGCTCGATCTGATCCTGGTGTCTGGGCTGGTCGAGCACGTACGGACGCGCGCGGATGGCGGGGGTGCCGACTCCGCTGAGAGCCATCGCGATGCAGATGAGGACGTTCGCGACGACGGCGATCACCAGCGGGACCACGACCAGGACGAAGAAACCCGGAACAGCTGCTTTCCAGAGAAGTTCGTTTTGCGGGATCTCGAAGGTGCAGCTGCCCTCGCGCAGCTGAAACTGGACCGTCGCCCACCCCTGCGTAACCGGCACGACTGTCGCCAAGACACCGACGGACGACACCACGAAGGTCACCACGACGGACTTTGCGAACGACATCGCCTCTGAGTACCCGGTCCACCAGATGGCCAGACACCTATATAATAATATGGGACAGTCTTCAGTCAAATATTCAATCAATACCTTAATTCCTGATATGTTTAAGAGTGCACATAAAACATATTTCAGTCATCCTAGTCCCATATAGTATACAGACCACCTACTCTCATTATCTAGACAGACCTGAATTACCTTTTTTTATACATTTACCTTAATTACCTATTTCGCCAAATCTGATTGGTGAATATATCTTTCGTTTGTAATATTACAATTGTATTGTTTTTATATATATGTGCAAATAATAATAAACAAACAAACCTGTCCACGGAGACGCAGGTGACCAGGTGGATCGAGCTGAAACGAAGTGCGGACTGCACGTACCCCCACCCTTGGCACCACGCCTCAGCCCCGGCCATGTCTTGAGCCAGAAACGGCCCCACATGGGACGCGTACCCCACGCCTTTCACAAAATCCGCCACGGCCATGGCGAAGATGTAGACGCTGGCGTTCCGCGGGAATGTGTTCCTGGTCGTCGTGAAGAGCATGACTACGATATTACCGAACATGGCCAGGATGCACTCGATCGACATAAAGGAAGCTTTCAACCTCACCACCCAGAGCCTGTCGTCCGGGGTTCCCCATGTGATGTCGCTGCTGTTCCCTTCCATCTTCCGTAGTTTGTGTGTCGTCGAGTGATCGAGTGGCTGGGCTAGCGGACACAAGATTGAGAGGTCGCGAGTTCGATTCCTGGCACCCCTGGCTAGACACTGTGTCCTTTACGAAAGGCACTTTAAACGACTTTCCTCACTCCAGCCAGGTGTAAAAGTGGTACCTGACTTCTGTCGGCGGAGGTAAAAGGCGGTGGAAGGAGAGGGATGGGCTCCGTCTTCCAATACCGTACCCTAGACACAGTGGATTAAAAACCCACTGCACCTACGGCCTCAAAAACTAACTGTGCCTTTTTTCTAGAATCGGTCCGAATTAGAAACAACACACGCCCGCATACACGCACTCCGTCTGGCAACTCCAACCTGTTGCTGAGGTCTGGGCTTCTATATTTACGTCAATCGATGCTTGCTCGCCTCCCAGAGACGAACACCAAAAAAGGAGCCAGTCGTGGCTAAATTGTCGTCCAATCAGATTTGTTTTCTTGAGCTCACTGAGTATGACGACATATATAGCTCCGCCTACGACGGGTGGAGCAGGATTCGCAATGCTTTGATCAATGAGAAACGCAATGGTTAAGTCTTAAGGTTTCACGATTTGATGACGTCCAGACCGAGCAGGGCAAAATGCCGGCACCTATGGACGAGGAACTATATTACTATCATAGACAATCTAAAATAACACCAGAAACATAACATGCATGAGAGAAGGGACATGTTTGAAGAAGCCTCCAAATTCCATCCAAAATGCTCATCGTTTACAGATGTACACAACGAAAACTATTCCCCTCTTAACATCACAGTATTCACAGGCATGTATTAAAGGAAAGTGAGATCTTTCGTTTTTAACAGTGAATGTTTCAGAAAAAGAAGTCCAGCCAAACATCTTAGATTATAGTCAGCAGGTAGTCACATACGAAACTGTATATAAGTCATTTTGACGCCTTGAGCAAGAATGTGCAATCAAGGTATCTAATAACTCTGGCACGAGCAATTTGCCAAGCACAAAGACCAAGACCCGCGTGTTGACGCAGGTTGCCACGAGGCAGCACATTTTTAGACGGACAGGAAGCGCGATATGAGAGGTGTAGCAAAGTGTCCTTCGTTGCCATGGCTACGGAAGTTTCGTAACGGCTGAACAAGAACCGCATCGATATAGAAAGAATTGAAGATGAGCAACATTTTAAACTCTAGCTGATCTCCATGCTTAGATTAAAATCTTTGGAAATCTCAGAAAAAACAACAAAATTTTCATATGAAGCTGACATAATTTGGCTGTGCCGCATGTAAAGAATGCTGAGTTTCTTCCAGCCAAATCTGGTTGAACTGTTCTTGGAACTTGTTAAGCGCTTAATCTTAGACCTTCAACTGGACGTCAAGTACCCTGCTAGAAGGGCCAGTACTGTATCCAGAGCCGTGTCTATCTAGTTCTTTACCTGAATGGGTTCGGTTCTGAATACGCGTGGACTATACACGGTTCCAGATAAAGCACAGTTCTGGATAAAGCACGCACGGTTAGGGATAAAGCACGGTTCTTGATGCAACAACCAGTTTCACGTGAAAGACGCCAGAGTGGTAAATATTTATAATTTATCAATCATGATATGAGTGAATGCACTCGTCAGCTCAAAACAAAAAATCCCTGAACCTAGAACATAAGAATTATTTTTTTGTTTCTATCCGAGCGTTTATAAATGGATTAGAGTAACCATGGTGAAATGATCTGAAACATAATCACATGCACAGGCTTTGGCTTATGACATTTAGAGACGATGAAAGATCGTGATGGTAAGATCCCCGGCATAATTACCTCATCAAGCAACAAATCAGGCTATTTACGTACATCAAAGTATGAGACTGTGCGCAGACATTCTCCCATGCAGAGCTTACCCCGGGGAAATACGTTTGCAATGGCCAGGTAGAACAAGATTTTACTGTTTTTCCAAGCAGACGTTACGGTGAAAGATCGTCATATTTTCAGAGTGACTGTCTAGCTTCCCTGGCAGTCCCTGTCTCTATATCAGCAGTTTCTGTTTCTGAACAAAGGTAATACTTTTAGTGAATTAAATTAGTATTTGTTCCTGGCAAACGACCCGCGGGCCGAGTCTGTATTGTAAAGTACGAATGCATGGTACAGTTGAAGATGAAGTGAAACAGAAGTGTTGAAAACAGAGCGAAAAAAAACATGTTTAGCCGCCGCGTACGGCTCTATTTTTCTCAGGTCGACCAACATTACTTGCTGTGGCCTTAGCGAGATACGGCCCTTTTCAGAACAGGGGGTGTGATAGAGGATGAATATCCGCTTTTTAAATTTTGCACAACGTGTGTAGAAGCGGTAACACAATGCAGCTCCCATCTGCTGTCCCTCATTAACCACGTACTTAAGCGCATACCCCGCCGTCTGTGCGTCGGTACAGGTGAAATGTGACCGCTTCTACACACGTAGTGCACGGAGGTGCAGTTCGGAATTCTTACCCATATATATATATATATATATATATATATAGTAGAGAGAGAGAGAGAGAGAGAGAGAGACAGAGAGACAGAGAGAGACAGAGAGAGACAGAGAGAGACAGAGAGAGAGAGAGAGAGAGAGAGAGAGTGGGAGAGAGGGCTTGACTGGGTGTCAAGTATCCTGCTAAAAGGGCCTGTACCGTATCCAGACCTGTCCATCTAGTTCTATGACTAATGGGTTAGGGTTAGGGTTAGGGTTAGAAAAAGGCACGGTTCTGGAGAGTCTCCGTGTGTCCAAGAACGTAGCTTTGCCCCTGGCACGGTTCTGAATACGCATGGATTATACAAAATGTACACGGGTCCGGATTAAAAAAAACGGTTTCACGCAGAAGACACCAGCGTCATACTATTAATCATGATATCAATGACTTCACTCGTCTGGTAGAAAGGGTTGGAGTCTTGTTACCAGAGTTCCCGAACCGCCGCAAGACATACGTGTATGGCGTACATCCTTCCTGATGAAACGATTCTCTGAAATATAACCACAGCTCATTAAAGGGCGGTGGAAGAGGATGGAACCCGCGAAGGAGATGGGTTGACGACATCAGGGATTGGACAGGCAGGTCCCTGGCTGACTGCACACAGATGGCCAGGGACAGGGATGGATGGAGGAAGCTTGTGCTGTATGCTACCACAGTCCCCGACCCTCCAGAAGAGGAAGGGACAAGGTGAAGGTGAAGGTGAAGGAAGAGGATGATGATAATGTCCCCGGGCTTACGTACTTTTCTTTACTCCAGCAAGCAACAAATCAGCTTCTTTCCACACATCAAAGTAGACTGTACATGAGACTGTACATGTGCGCACTAGATAGAATGAAACAACAGTTCGTCTACTCTCCCTGAGGCCAGAAACGGTCGGTTGAAACAGAGTCCTCGACATTCAAGGCAATTTCATAGTGCACGTGGCTCTGCCAACACTGACGGAGAGAGACTGAATATTGAAGTTATTGTAGCTTGTCCAACAAATGTAAGCTTGAACTTCTAACGTTTTACTGTTTTTGAACAAAGTGTTCTGTGAATTAAGTCTGTATTTGTTACTGCTAAACGATCCAAGGGCTGATTCTGTACATATGAATGGTACACCTGAAGATGAAGTGAAACAGAAGTGTCGAAAACAGAGCGAAAATAGCCAATATCTAGCCACCTCGTACGCGCCCATATGGCCCTTTGTTTCTCAGGTCGACCAACTTAAGAACTTATTTGTTCATCCTTGATTGAATCCTGGCAGGTAAGTAACAAGGCAAAGTCTCAGAGTCAAGTTTAAGCGCATGAAAGAAGGAGACCTAAAACCCCATAAGAGCCCATCGCGTTTCCCAACTCGCGAAATGCCGAAATCTGGGAATGAAAGACGCTTCGTTGGCCAGATACTTTCTCATTGCATTTATGATAGAGATGCTATATGCTAACTTGTGGAAACAATAAAATGTGGTTGAATATATTGGCCTACAAAGCATTGTGACATGCATTGTCTTTTTCTTTTCTGAAGGTAGATGGCGCTATATGCTATATTAAGGCCACAGCAAGTAAATTTTATGGATGACATCCTCAGCAGACTCCAAAATGCGATAGGGCAAAAAAAAAAACAAGATTCCTACGTTTTCAATTTTTTTTCCAATTCCAATTCTTTATTTCCATACCAACATTACAGACATACAATATGGAATTATAATGGCGCGTGAATGACATTGGTATTGGCATTTTACATTATAAACCTTGTTAAGCTAGAAATTATACCTGGTATTGTGGTAGCCTGGCCTGGCAGGCACCCAGTTTTTTCCGTAAACCCTGTTGTTACTTTTTCTTAAACCTCAGAAAATGTATGTGGCTTGATGAAATAAAGATCTTGTTGATGTACACAAGTTTGGGATATAAACACTGTGGCAGAAGGTATCGTGATCGTTGGGTTTGGCACAGAAAATAAGTCCAAAATTGGGCGACGAGAATAATTACTTTTGATTGGCGGCGGAATGGTGATGGTTAATTATCAAAAGCAATAATGATTAATCTAGTTGGCACCCCTATGCAATTATCACACGTGGTACGGTCCATTCGACCAGCTGCAGGCAGCAAGATAGTGTGGCCACGCTTTGCGGCGTGTTGTGCGTGAATTCTCTCCAACTTTTGGGGTAAATTTCCGGCTTTTGGTCCGCAAATTATCAGTCTCAAGTGTGCAGTATATCGTCTGGGCGTTTCCGGGTCGGATGTGTGCCATTCTTTTGATGTTTGAGGGAGAAAAATGGTATTCGCTGGCGGGCGGAGTTTGGAGACTGAAAACGAAAATGGCGACTACCATGGCGGCGTGGTGCTGAAAAAGAATCAGTTCTTTCGAGGTAAGGCAACAGATTAGCTCCTTGAATGTAACGTTACATGTTATTTGTACTTCCAACAAACCTGTGGCAACAGACCACGTTATAGTTCGTTATGTTAACCGTTATACTCCGTAGAATTTTTGCGTTTTGTGGAACGATATGTCGCACACATTTTGTACTTGAGTATTTTTCATGATAGGGAGGTTGTTCATGACTCGTGGTTTTGGGGAACACTGAATATATTTCTTCCATGTTGAGTGGCATTGAAAAAAGCTAGGAGCAAATTTGTTTGCTAAAACTGTTACAAATACGTTTTTTGTTGGAAATTTCCACAGTTTGGCCCAGTGAACACCTTTTGGAACGCACCGCACGTGTGCATAATAATTTAAACCCTCTCAACGTTCCCGCCAAAAAAAGTCGCGTAAACAAGACTTCCCAAGGCTATAATTAATGGTTGCATATATTATTTACTTCTGAGCATCCAAAATTAAATCTGTGCACAAGTGAAAATACATGTAGTTTAATTTCGGTTTTGTTGCTGTTTTTTCCTTGCTTTTGAATCAGAGGTTGTCACATTCAATTTGGTATTTTACTGGATTTCATACTTCATTGGCAAATTATATCTGTTATTGATATATAATTATATGAAGCAGTCACTGTGGTTGCACAGATTTGATTTTGAGGACGAACTATGCAATCTTGGTCCTTATTTTATTGTATCATTTATAGTATGTGTTAGTACTTTCTTTCTATTGTTTAATTGTACGCAACTGTGACCACCATTTTTGTGGCTTACTAGTATGTATTTGTTATGTGACAGTGTAGTACACAAGTACACAATTCAATAAACAAATCACTATAGAAACCTTTTTCCTCACGTAAGGAAGAATTAATAGGACGTATTCACATGACGCCATCACCCTTGCCCCCCGCGCGCTGCCATGTTGAGGTACATCCCCAACCCAGCAATGTTTTGCCAAGAAAGTCCATTGGAACTGTCACTTATGTGTATTTGTCTTCGTCAAGAAGACTATGGAATTGGTCTGTTTTTTTGTGGGAGACTGTGGATTTAGCGGCATAACTCTTGGAGGCGTGGTTCGATGTTCTTAACTTTTGGCAGGCAGGTTACCATTGTGGGGACCAAGGTCATGTGCAAAAAGGTTCGGGATCTCTGACTTCTAGGTGGTTCTGGAAACGACTCTTACTCACAGACTAGTTCAAGGCTTACAGTGTTTCGAGGCCTGCAAAGACGTAGTTCTTAGATAAGTAGGAGGGTTTAATTGACGTTGACAAGTCAATGTGATAAGGAAAGCTTGATTTGAGTGCCGCGGCTGAACGGTTGGTTGAGGTTTCTGTTGGACACAGATAGCCAGTGTCTTGTTTCTTATTAGGCCCCATTCCCACTAGGGTAAAATTGTCCAGATCCAGCCAAATTGTTTTCATGGTTGATCTATTTGTCGAACTAACGTTTTTGTGAGGACTCGCTAGTTCCTTCGTATGCTGACTCAATATTATGTACAAGATGCGCTTACTGTCTATGTGCGCTTTACTGGTCCCAGACCAACATTCCACCACGAGGCAAAACACATTGATTTTGAAGCAAAAAGTTTTGAAGGAAAATAGTGCCAGTTGCATCGTGTGTATTCCTCATTTCTAAAGTTTTCAGTGTTGTTTTCAATTTTTGTCAATTATGCTTAACGTAGATACTGGGTGGTTCTTTTGGGGGAAAATGCATAAATTTAGATGTTGGTAAAGAAGACACTGTAAATGGACCAAACAAACCACTGCTAGATTGGAGCTTTTAGAATCCTGGGAAATTGCCTTTTGTACATATTTTGATTTTTTCTTATAATAGTTGTAATATATTATTTTAAAATAATTATGGGCATTGCCAGTAAGTACTAGATAGTGAATGTTTTGGCAACATGTTTTCCTTTGACAATTGAATTTCTCTTGAGTAAAATAGGGGGTTTGATGTTGGAACTAAAGTTGAACGTGGTTTATATAAAGTTGTATGTTGTGTGACATAATTTCTTGCTAGGCCAATTGCTGTTTTCTATACACTGACTTTTGTTTCTCCCGTTTTCAAGATGGGGACCCAAAGCCTGGTCTGAGCGGAAGGAAGAACCAAACTTTCATGGACAGAGCTGTGTGAAAGAAGATGAGGAGGTGTGAGTATGGTTTCTTTATTAACAAGACAACACTCCACATGCCTTCAGGTGCACACACTTACACTCGCATTTCTCTCTTTTGCCCAATTCAGTCTGTATACCTTTTTTCCATGAAAAGCCCTTTAACTTTTTAACTTTAACCGGAAACTTTAATCCCACGTTAGGCGTCACTGAAAAATGCCAAATTGCCCAGAACTTGTCAGTCAAACCTTTAACTTTAATCCCATGTTAGGCGTCACTGAAAAATTCTTTGTATCGTGTCGTCGAAAATGCCAAATTGCCCAAAACTTGTCACGTAAACCTTTAACTTAAATCCCACGTTAGGCGTCACTGAAAAATTCTCCGTATCGTGACAAAAATTGTCACTCTTAAAAACCTTTTTTACACACTTCTTTGGACAATTGTGGTTGATTGAAAGTATTCTGCCAAAAAATCTGTTGATCAATTTTCCAGCCAAAAAAAAACACCTAATTGGCACCCTCACCTGGTTAATTAATTGGATTAAAGTTTTCCCGCCAAAAAACTTAGTATATGGGGCACTCTAACCTTGAACTTGTGCCCCCCTCCCCACTCTTCCTGTCCCCCTCCCCACTCTTAACTTCTTCCACAACTCACACAGTATGTTAGTTACACTGTTCCAACACTTTGGACTTCTTTAGACATGTAACTTCTTCGAACACGTAGTCACCACACTTTGCTACCCAACACTTAGTTGTTCGAGCACAGTTTTTCTGCCACAACAACTTTAGAATAATCTCTCGCTCTCCTGGTTGGTCAAGGCACTAAGTGTACTCCCCGTGGGATGTCTTTCCGGAGACATTGATGCTTCGAAACATCAGTATACCAGTGCAATTGACTGACCAGGAGAGCGAACTTATCATTCTAAAGTTGTTGTGGCAGAAAAACTGTGCTCAATCAACTAAGCGTTGGGTAGCAAAGTGTGGTGACTACGTGTTCGAAGAAGTTACATGTCCAAAGAAGTCCAAAGTGTTGGAACAGTGTACTAACTAACATACTGTGTGAGTTGTGGAAGAAGTTAAGAGTGGTGAGGGGGGCAGGAAGAGTGGGGAGGGGGGCACAAGTTCAAGGTTAGAGTGCTCCATATACTAAGTTTTTTGGCGGGAAAACTTAATCCAATTAATTAACCAGGTGAGGGTGCCAAGTAGGTGTTTTTTGGCGGGAAAATTGACTTATAAAGAAATCAGCAAAACAAAACTGCACCCATTACTTGCTCGAAAGTTCTTTCAATTTCAAAACCTGCCCAAAATTTTTAAACTAATGCTGAAAACTATATGCCTGAACGGAACTACCGTTACTTGAATGTGGGCTTTACATAACATATTATTTGTCAACTCAACCTCTCTAACAGTCTATCTGCAGTTCTTACCTGTGAAATGACTTAACGGGAGCGTCTTTTTAGCGAATGACTTAATTCTTGGGCTGTCTTTGTCATAAAAATATGACGTTTTTGCTGTCACGCCATGTCCAGATTGTGCTCCCATTTTTATTACTCCAAAGTTTTATAAATTGAGGTCAACAGTTTTACTGAATGACCACTTAACGCCCTGCAAAATGTTGGCCCTTAAAAAAATAAGCACATCTGGGCAAAAAATAATCCACTACCACAAATTATAAATTTAAGTTCAAACTGGCGTCTCCTGAATTACTGCGAGGTTTCCGTGATGTACACAATATTTTGCCCCCAAAAAAGGTACTCTAAAAGCGTGTACAGCACAGAAACTTCGCAGGAATTAAGGAGACACCTATTTGTACTTGTATGTGGTGGTCAGGATTTTTAGCCCAGTTGTGCAAGGGCCAATATTTTGCAGGGCGTTAAGTGGTCATTTGCTTAAAAGACAAAAGTAAAACTGTCAACTTTGATTTATAAAAGTTCGGAGTAATAAATGGGAGCACAATCTGGACATGACCACAGCAAAAAAGTTCAGATTCGTGCAGCAAGAACAGCCCCAGAATGGTCATTTGTGCTCATTCACTCACAAGACTTTTAACTTAGAATTTCAATTGAGAGTATATGATTATGATCCTCATATTAATATTTATCTTTTGCAGAGACCACTGGGACTGTGAAAGAAATCCTGCCTCACTGTCAAGAACATACCTGCTGGACACTGGACTTTTATCAACCTCTACCTGTAACTCTATCTACAGTTTAGTTATACCAACTTTGAAGATTGATTTTTAAGCTTCTACCTACACTATAAAAAAAGTAGAAAACAACTTTAGAGTAATTATAATCCTTGTAAAAAGACTAGTAGACATTTTTGTTTTGCTGATTTCTCCCTTTGAAACATCACACACAGCTTACCTGTAGTACATTTCACTCTACAGAAAGAAAGCACAACATTGCCTTTTCCATTTTCTGTACAAAAATAGGACATATTCCTAACAATCATGATGTGACCAAAGTACTTTCCCAGAAATCCACTCTCATTAAAATATTGTCATACTTAAAAAGAAAAATTTGTGAAATGCCTACAATGTGTTTTTGGATATTTTGTTAACATGAATAATCCTGCTTGTTATTTCATTTGTTACTTAACAACCGGAGACAAACGTATAGAATTTGAGGTAAATCAGAGTCTAGATTTGTATGCTTTTTGTGCCTTTCGCAAATTCACATTGTTAAGCTTGGTTTCACGTACATTACATTTGATATTAAATCGTTGTTCGACTTCAAATTATGCAAAATAGAAATGGCTAGGTGCAGAATACTGCAATTAAGCAACGACCACGTATTATGGTTCACTTGTAACTGGCTGGACGTTTTATCACATAGATGAGAGCTTAATGGTGACTAGATTGACCTGACTTTTCTATTATGCAAACCTAAAATGGCTGGTTACGCATTGCGGCATGCAGACCCCATTTTTGAAAGAGTTTATAAATAAAAGCCAACTCACAGTCAAGTCCGATGTTCTCTTCTCTTGTAGACAGGTAACAGGTCCTTCAGAAACAGGTAGATACACCTGGAATAATAGTCCTAGAGTGTGGACAGGTACACAGGATAGCTGACAGGTCCCACAGCACACACAGGAGACAGGTCCCACAATGTCAGCTGTACATTAGCAGCATCTCAAGCCTAGGTTGTAAAAGAAATACACATTCAGAAAGATCACAGGCTAAATACTAAATATAACAATTACTCACAGAGCATCATACATTGCAATATTCATATCATTTGTTTGAGATTTAAATAAAGTGCTTTGGGTCGGGGGCAAGAGCAAATTCTGAGTGAGTGGGTAATAAAGAGCAGAGCAAAATTGCTTTCAACATTCAATCAAAAGTCAACATATTATTAGGAAAACATATAATATCAAGACCATGGAAAAATCAAAGTACATCTCACATAAAATACCTCAGAACAGTCACCAACAACACACAATTCTATTCAAACGTCAGTTCAACAGCATTCAAGCACATCTTATATTGACAGAACATTATGGGAAAAGATGGCTTACATAATGCATATATAAATCAGTAAAAAAATTAGAAAACAGAGGAGGAAACGAGCGTATCTAATGTAGTCATTATGGTAGTTCAAAACGGACATGAAAATAGCGTTGCCGACCGGCGGCTTTTGACTAAGTGCAGGTTTAAACACAGGGAATCGTCACCGGCGCAACTAACTTACACCATTCTGGGTTTAGCTGAAGATACCGCTGCCTTGTTTCTCTTCCTTAATACGAGATGGGGTTCGCGAAGGCCTCCATCCCGTGAAAGGCGTGTAAAGTGCCTTTCTCAAGGGCACAAGATCGGTGACATGGCGGGGTTCGAACCCGGGACCTCGTGGTTCTGAGCCGAACGCTCTGCTGTTGCGCCACACGCCCAAAGAATTGCAATGAGTTCGGCCCAAATAGTTACGAGAACCTAGAGGACAATGTTTAATTCGACTCACCTCCTTAAACGGACGTAGCTCGTCTTAAAAGACGAATTTTTAAACCGCCGAGTTCTTCCCTGTCCAAGCACCGTGACTTGCCATCTTGCTCTGAGCAGCAGCGTGGTCTTACCACCTGATACGGAATCACCATAATTTGCATTTTCTCAATTAGATAATTAAGTTGCCGTGTTGATTTGATCATATGGATGGCATCCAGTGGAAACCCCAAAACTGATGCGATCGTGCGAATAAAAAAAGTTGACCTTCATTCTGAAATCTAGGTGGTCGTGAAGGTTGAACAAATGACTAAACACACAAAGTAATATTTATTAGGCACGTTGAATAATAGACTCTTCATTTTCATTCCTTCACATTTTCTTCTCTTCCTTCGGAATGGATTTTGGCATTCTGTGACATAAGTATCGTTTTCCTTTTTTTCAGTTTATGGCATATATTTGCTAATTTTGCAGCTGCTTTGTACGATTTACAGTATGGCGAAAAAATTTATGCTGGTCTATCCGAAAAAAAAAATTTAAAAAGGGGAAGTGCAGAGGCGCGTATTCAATAAACCTGATTATTTTACGATGTAGACTTCTGTCATTTGCAAGATCTATAAAAAGGACAAACACCTGTCCTGTCGACTTTGCACTGGTCTATGGTTTGCTCCCAAGTCACTCTTATCTTGACAGAACACCCATGGCCACGTCCGAAATTTCATCAGGTTGTTCCATGTCGGCTCAAAACCGTCAAAATGACACCGCTGTTCCAAGTCTGGTCTTAGGGTTTCAAATCTTCCTCACCCTATCAGGTAATAGTCTCCACCAGACTTCTTTTGCGGGCTGAATAAATCGTAGAAATCGGCCTAAAAAGGGTATTTATATATATAATTGGCAAGAGAAGGTAGCCGACCAGAGAAGCCGGCCTTCTCTGGTCGGCTACCTTCTCTTACCCGCAAAAGAAGTCTGGTGTGGAGAGTACATCTGTTCCTTTTGTCTCCATCCATCGTCGGACTGTACGTGACCGCGACACGGTCTTTAATTTAACCATGTGCAATTGTCGTGCAATAAAGTTCTTCTTTAACGCTGCCCAGTGGCGGTTGACGGTACTGCAACCACTGGCCAACACTTCCCACTGATGCACCTGACCGTCACACGGTCTTAATTTTAATAACGCCGCCCAGTGGCGGTTGAAGGTACTGCAACCACTGCCCTTCACACCGCCACAATCGGACTGCACCTGACCGTGACTCTGACTTTATCTAATGAAAGGCTTCTGCAAACTCCGCATGAAGGAAGCAGGCGGCGCCCTCTGAGCAGATGTCCACCTGTCTCTTGTTGCACCGTTCACCTGTGTTATAAGTTTGTTTGTTTGTTTCGCATAACCGGTAAACCAGCTTTAGGTGTAACACACCAGTTTTGTACATGTAAGTACAAGCTGCGTAAGACCGGACTGTAAGGTTTGAGCCACTCACACCGGGAAGCACCCCTACTCTTTTCAATAAGTGTAGTGGATTCTTTGACGTGTCTGGGGTGTGGCTCTCCCCAAACACGGGATCTCTATTTAACGTCCTATCCGAGGGACGTCCCTAACTGAAGCTAGGTACTCATTTCCACCTGAGTGATGTGAGGAAATTCGTGTTAAGTGCCTTTCACAAGGGCACAAGATAGGTGACATGGGCAGGATTCGAACCCGCGACCTATTGGATATGAGCCGAACGCGCTACCGACTGCGCCACACGACCCCACAAGTTAGTGAGTTACTGAGTGAAGATAAAGGTAGCCATTCTATAGTTTGCTCTTTCTTAAGACATAGTAAAAAAAACACACAGGTTCAAATAGCAGAATGGTCTGTTTAGTTGTAAAATACACTGTATTTGTTCTGTACAACTTCAACAACATTGTGCACGTTTACTTTACTTGTCAAATCTTAGCTCCAGCCTTGTTACTCCTGGCTATTGGCACACTCTTAGTATCATATCATTGTTCAAAACTTCAGATATCGTCACATTAAATCAAGACGTCATAATATTCAAGTACATTGCAAAATAGAAATGTCCTTATGTGGGGAAAAAAGGGGTAAAGAGTCAATCTTGCAACTAAAATATGCTTCATACAAGACTACTTCTCTTGTATAATGAAAAGCACATACAAACAATAGAAGTCACAATGTCATTTTCTACACCAAAACAGACCATTGCTTTCTCTTGGTCTGGTTAAACTACTACTACGGGTTTTAAAAGTTATTGCACTTTTTCTGACTTCGTACAAAAGGGCCCTCACTGAATTTTCAGGAGTAAACAACGCTATCTCAAAGGAGAGTACTCTCACTTGTGTACATAGTTTTTTTAAACTAATTGTAGAGGCAAGAGGGGGGAAGGGGGTACGTCTCAAGTTTCACATCAGTAACATAATGAACCTCTAGACTGGAAGTTGTGAAAGATGTCAAAACAGTTGACTGAGTTTTGACAAGGAGATTCAATATTGCAATGGCAAAGAATGACATTATTTCATATTGTAAGTGCAGTGTGTTTTCTGTCTTAGGGCAAACTTATGTTTACAAGTTAGTATTGTCAAAAGACACAAAACTATCTTTCATTTCTAATGTAC
Organism: Branchiostoma belcheri; assembly: GCF_001625305.1. Lineage (NCBI taxonomy): Eukaryota > Metazoa > Chordata > Leptocardii > Amphioxiformes > Branchiostomatidae > Branchiostoma > Branchiostoma belcheri. The sequence goes on from NW_017804298.1 coordinate 1,576,872, forward strand.
TGCTATTCTTGTGTTTCTTTCAATTGTATTGTTTTCATACTTGTTCAGGCATGTTCTTGATGAGAGGGCTTTTATAAACATTTTCCTTTTTGCCTAATCCTAATTCAACAAATTTGACTTAAAACATCTACATCATACAATGAATGACTAGTGCTGTGTACCTAAACCCACGTCTAGGTTCAGGTCCAGATTCAAGTCTAGAGGTTTAGGTTCAGTTCCGTAAGTCTCGTAAGTTCGGACCTAAACACATGGCATATACAAACTTGAATGTTGGCCACATAACATGGAGGCCGACACTTGACAATGCCAATGTTTTCTTCATTTTGCAGCACAGATTTTCCAATCTATGGAGGGTTTTAGGTGGTTTTGAAAGAAAAGGGGTATATGTGACATTTTTTTTTTAATAAGTCCGGAATTGGTTCTTGACTTGTAGGTTTTTTTTTACTTAACCTAAACATTTTTACAAGTCCAGGAAAAAATCGGTTCTTGACTTTGAGGGTTTTTTGGACTTGAACCGAAACATTTTTACAAGTCCAGAACCGGTCCAGCGAACCAGTACACAGCACTACCTATGACGACTGTGACAGCAGCGTAACAGCTCCTAGTTTTTCTTCTTGCTGTCCAGGTTGATTTCCTCCGATATGGAATGTACTGCGTCCACGAAAGCTTCCACGTGGTCAGGGTCGATGGTGGGGTAGATCCCGTGGCCCAGGTTTGCGATGTGCTGCTGCGTCCCGAACTGTTCCAACATTTCTCTTACTATGGTCCTGATCTCCTCCTGGGTGTAAGGACAAAACAACGTGGTAAGATCACACCTATCTATTTTCTTGGTTCTCATAGATTTTAAGGTAAAAATTATGTACATTTCTTTAATGATGGCCCTGATTTCCTCCTGTGTGTAAGGATACAGAAACATGGTAAGAGTTAGACCACATCTATCTACATGTACTTTCTTGGTTCTCATACAAAAAAACTAAGCCTTAAACATTTCCCTAACAACAGTTGTGATTTCAAGTTTGTTTGCATGTAAGTTATTATTACATTTGTACAATATTATATCTGTTTATCTAATCATTTGACTCTACTGGGTAACTGGCTCTTTCCATATACTTAAATGCCAATTTTCTATTTCAAAGATGGCCGATTGGGCAAACATTTTGCCTGTCATTAGTAGCAAAATTCTGTCAATTAATGAAGAACACTGGCTAGAACACTGATCATGACAACACAAGTTCCAAACATGACAGTACGGTACCTTAGAGGCATATAAAGCACCAGGGTCCATGTTCCCCTGTAAAGTCACCTTCCCTTGGGTCTGGTGTCTGGAAAAGGGATGGAACAAGAGGAACAGTGAGCAAAAACAATACAATTCCACTGAGTAATCATAAAGTCATTCCTTGGAAATTGAGCAGGCCCTAACTAATAGAACAAGCCTATAGCTACATGTATAATATGTGACAAGCTGAATAAAAGTTCTAGAGAAGAACTATACATCTCTGACTGTCAATGCTGCAGTGCAAAAGCAAAAATGTTGCTTAGCTTAAGGAATAGTCTGCTCTCTCTCTCTAAATATATATTTCTATGTCAATAGATAGAAGCTAATATTTGTTTTGCATCACCAATAAACCACCTTTAGGCATACCAGTACCAGTTTTGTACAGTAAGTACAAGCTGCACAAGACCAGACTGTAAGGTTTGATCCACTCACACACGTACACCAGGACAGACCCCTACTCTTTATGCTAAGTAACTCCTGACTCGGGTGTAGGGACTGACACAGTCATCAAATCTGTATCTGTATCTATACATTAATCTGTATCTGTACATGAATCTGTATCTGAATGTGAATTAAGATCAGGACTGATTGCCATAGATGCTAAGTGCAGTGTGTCCTGTCAACCTACCGTGCAGTTTTGGGGTTCACAGTCCAGTCTAACCCCACTACTTCATATCCACTCTGGGCCAGGTCCTCTATGGCATAATGGGCACCCTTGGCAAATATAATCTGAAAACACAACATGATATAATTAAAAAATTAATGACTTATGTACAGAAACGTGACTTGGGTCTAGCTATATACTGGTATCTATGGTCCTACGAAATTCATAAACACGTAGTCATAACAAGTCCATAGACATATATCCTTACAGCTATACATATACTTAAAAGGTAGATGTAATCCAAAAGCTAGCATGTCTTGGGCACGGTATTGGAAGACAGAGCCCATCCCTCTCCTTTCACTGCCTTTTACATTCCCAAATAAAGTTAGGTACCCACTTTACACCTGGGTGGAGTGGAGAAAACTGTACATGTGTAAAATGTCTTTCCAAAGGACAAACATCTGGCCAGGAATACCAGGAATCAAACCCATAACCACTGGTATTCCTGACTAGACATTGTGTCCTAGGGCAAGACACTTTAAACGAGTTTCCTCACTCCACCCAGGTGTAAAATGCACCTATACCCTGGGAGCCAGACTAGTATCAGGCTGTTAGCCATTTTCCTTTTTTACTACAGTAATAGGGCCACCCAACTCCCCTCAGGCTTAACTCCCCCATAGCAATAATTTAGATAGGCGAAGGAAGGGCTCTTGACTGCCAAAGGAAAATGGCCCAATACTTGTCTGGCTCCCAAGATACTGCCCCTACAGTCTCAGACTAAAGGGCTTTAAATTTGGGACTACTTGTAGTGAATCTGCCCAGTTTGGACCCACCATGGGTACAGGTTCCTTGCCCTGGGCCCGAACCTTCTCCTCCACCTGCCTGGCGATGATGCTGAGGTACGGGAGGGCGAACGTGTGGAAGGTGCGGGGACACAGGTGGCCGGCGTGAGACTCAAACACCTGCAGCAGCTGGGCAGGTGAAAAAAAAACATCACTTGTTACTTTTTGTACATCTTACTGTAGGGAAATGTGAGACAAGGACTTGTAAGTACATGTACATGAGGTACGGGAGGGCGAAGGTGTGGAAGGTGCGGGGACACAGGTGGCCAGCATGTGACTCAAACACCTGAAGCAGCTGGGCAGGTGAAAAAACATGATCACTTGTTACTTTCTGGACAAACTTACTGTAGGGAAATGTGAATAGTTTCATCAGGTTTATAAGTCACTGAGTAAGGAGACTCTTTCTACAAAATAAAGTCTTTGAACCTAGTACCTGAGAAAAATGACAGACAGTCACTGAAATGTCGGCTGAATACAAGACTTGGTTGTGCAAAAAGAGTCTCTTTACTCAGTTACGGTAGGGAAATGTAAGGCAGGGACTTGTAAGTACATGTACAAGACATGAGGTATGGAAGGTGCGGGGACACAGGTGGCCGGCGTGAGACTCAAACACCTGCAGCAGCTGGGCAGGTGAAAAAACATCACTAATTACATTGTGTAGTAAATTCAGAACCATGAGGTCCCGGGTTCGAATCCTGTCAAAGGTGTGGAAGATGTATCACTTATTTCATTCTGACAAGTGCAATCTTAAAATACATTCACAGAAGTGCTGTATTAAAATACATTATGAGAAGTTTAAAAGCTACTGCAGAAATAAGAAGTGGTGACAACTGACAGGTGACAAGTTAAGAGTCAAATACTCCAGAAGTTCTTGAAAAGAATTCGTTAATGGACATAATATCCTGACCACAACCATTGTTCTAAAACATTTTTGATGATGGAAAGGAAATTACCACACTTCTTTTCTTGAATATACGAACAATCAAGACAGATCTCACCAGAACTCACTTATCATAGGAAGCCGGAGTTAGAAACTCTTCAAACTTTTACAACGAATTCTCCCTTACCTGTGCGCCTGCGATGACCTGGCCCACCAGATAGTCTATGATGACTTTAGTGAGGATGTTTAACAGCTGATGACTGGCCTCCTCATACTTGTACAGCCACTGTTTAGGTTTACTCATGCTCTCAGAACCCCCACCCTCGATCATGTAGCACATCAGTGTCCACTGGAAATAAACATATCAATACATGACCATACTGTAACTCATATAGTGTTACCAATAGTAGTTTGTAGTAATAATTGTAAGATAGTTTAGGTTTGTAGTATTGTTGCCTTACTGCCACACATTGTACCATGTACCATTGTGGAGCAATAAAGTTCATTTATTCATACACAGTCACTGATTAAAAGTAGTGGATGCTACTTGAAATGTCGTACAGTTTTTGAAATCTATCCAGTTACTTGAGTAACTGTTTTCTTGTGCACAATGTATCTCACTGCCTGGATGTCTAACCTTTATCAATGTATCATACAAAATGGTTTCATGTTAACTTACTAGTGACCAAAATACATGTATCACTAATAAGTAGGTTAGTGCAGGTATAATCGGAGCTTTGCAGGTATTTTTCATATCTAGCTGTACCCAACCTGTACTGGCTCATGACACATGTGTGAAACATGGCCAGTAATAGCATTTTATGCTTCATATGCACCCTAGAAGCAGACAAAAAGATTCAAAATGGCATTGCTGACAAACTTATGTCAGAATTGCAAGGGTCTTTATGGAGACTATGGCTGTAGCTACATCAGATTAATAACTATGAAGAGATCATACTTACTGGTGCTCCAGAAAACCCTATAAGAGGCACCTTCCCCTCCAGCTTGTGCCTAGTTAAAGTGATGGCATCGAACACGTAGCCGAGGGTTTTGTTTACGTCCACATCCTTGTCTAGTTTGGACATGTCCTCTGGTACCTTCAGTGGTTCAGGAAAACTGGGGCCTTTCCCTGGCACCATCTCTACTGTCATACCCAGGGCCTGGATTAACAAGACACAGTTAGAAATATTGTACAAGAATTCAGTGGGCACAGCACCAGATGTATCTGAGCTCTGCATTGAAACATGCCTGTCCTCGGTGCTGAACACAATCCACACACAGAGAAACACACCTGTCCTTGGTACTGAACACCATCCACATAAAGACAAACCACCTGTCCTTAGTGCAGAACACCATCCACACAAGGTAAACACACCTGTCCTTGGTACTGAACACCATCCACAAACAGGCAAACATGCCTGTCCTTAGTTCTGAACACCATCCACACACAGGCAAACATGCCTGTCCTTAGTTCTGAACACCATCCACACACAGGAAAACACACCTCTCCTTGGTGCTGAACACTATCCACACACAGGCAAACATGCCTGTCCTTGGTGCTGAACACCATCCACACACAGGCAAACACACCTGTCCTTGGTGCTGAACACCATTCACACACACACACACACACACACACACACCTACAATTCTTTAAAGTTAGAAGAAAGCACTTTGTCTAACAATCCTAAAGTCTTACATGCACTCAACACAAATACAAGAGGGATAAAAACATTGAACATATCATATGTTTACCTGCGGCACCACGAGAATGTCTGAGAAGATAATCGCAGCGTCCAGCTGAAATCTGCGGATGGGCTGTGGGGAAAGGTCAACATCTATCAGTGTAAAGTCCAGGGGGGAAGGGGTCGAAGCATGAAAGGGGTTGAAGTGAAGAAAAAGAGAAATATTGTTTTCTTATTAAACTCAAGGACCTGGATAAAGTATTCAAGAGTCTTATAATATATATATTGATATTGCAAATCTTGTTGTTTGATATTTGCTGCCCTGCATTGCACCTATTAAATTACGTAGCAAAGAAGTTTGTTTGTTTGTTCGTTTGTTCATTCAAATCACAAGACAAAGACACTGTGGAGGCTACATCCATAACTCCTTGGAAGGTTCTTCTCACCTGTAAGGTAACTTCACAGGCCAGCTCAGGTGTTTGACACACCTTGAAGAACTCATTCTCAGCTCTCATGGCCCGGAACTCTGAGGAATCACGAAAAACATTCAGCTTTTAGCAACAACACTACATACTGTACAGAAGTAGAGAAGTCCATACAATTCAGTCCTACACAAGTAAGTATACAAAGAAAGCATTCATATGATCATACACATGTAAGTACTCATTTCTAAGTGTTGTGGCGTTGTGTGGCACAATGATAGGACATTCACCCGGGAACCCATGGGTCCTGGGTTCAATTCCACCTACGTGCTCCTACGTTGTGCTGTTGGGAAAGGCACTTTACACAACCTTCCCCCAACGTGCCAGTTATTGCCGATTTTTGGGCAGATGGGATTATCTAAAGAAGTAGGCATCCACACTAAAACTCAGAAATAGGATAGAAGAAAGGCTGTCAGTAGAATATTCCTCAATCAGTGACGTTTTTATAAAGGTAAAAACACATACATGTACCTCCAAATTTTATATGTCTACTGTACATCTTGATCACAAAGTGACCTAGTTTTGCGAGAACACGAGACTAGGTCGAGACTTGTATGGATCTTCTGGCCTCTCCAGCCTCCTTGCGGAGTAGGGGTAGTAGTTCGGAGGTACGTGTTTTTACCTTTATAAAAACATCACTGATTGAGGAATATTCTACTAACTGTGATAAACACGTGACAGATGTATCTCTTGAAGAAGAAAGGCTGTATGTACCTGACAGGTATCTGCCCGCTTGTCTCATCACCCAGACCGGCACTCGTTCTGTCTTCTCACCTCGGGCGGCACGGAGCATCAGGTCATTCTTCAGCTCGGGGAAGTTCTGGAACAAAAGAAAAACGTGATGCAGTCAGTATTCAGTAACATCTAACACATGATACAGTCAAACCTGGCCAGCTAACCAGACAACCACCACCAGTCATATGCCACATTAAAACAGTCCCTTTCAAAATATAACTAAGGCCGTATATATGTAAGCAAGCAATTATTTTACTCAACCAGCAACCAGGTTTTTGTAGCCCCTTGATCATGAGAGCATCCATACTCCACTCAAAAACACAGCACTTATCATAATGGCTAAGCATTCAGAGCTGGACAAACATCATGGATCAGATCACCATCAGTTTGGCATTAGCCTAGACTCTATACTATCAGTATCACTATAGCCACTCAGACTATTTCTGGGGCCTGCATTATACGTAGGAGAGCTTCTTGGCTCTTGGGCTCTCCGACCCCTAACTCCTGAGCTAGACACTGGCATACAGCCTTATCACCGTGGGAGTTTCACACATTACAAACAGCTGTTTATATTCATAATCTCCAAGCAGATGTTGGGTGGAAAATGGTACATTGCCTCTCTAACAGTCACTCACCCTAAAGGTCTTTCAACTTCTTGCTCACCCTAACAAACAGCTGTCAGACAAGCCTAGACGGCAGGGAACATTACTAACACCCCAATGTTTGCTTGCAAGGAGATTTTACACTTATTCTAGATCTGTGCAATATATTTTGGAAGTTCTGTACCATATGGTATCACTGTTTTCCGTATGAATTGTCCGTATTTTTCACGACTGATTAAAGAAATGAAGAATCGCTCGATAAATAGCCGAATACCTCTTCTGCATTCCGACAAGACCACGGCCACGTGTGACATGATCAGACTTCATAATGAGTAAAGAAACGCTTTGAGTTACCGCCCCCCCTCCCCCCTCCCTTCCAACTATACATCTAATTTCTAAAGCTTGATGAATTCTGAGGGAACTAAAACAGATTTCCTCTGGGTCAAGTAAACCACAGCAAACGCCTGGAATACTGAAAATCCCTACGTTGCCTTGAAGAATGCGGTGTACGTGACATGTTAGAAAAGCATCGCTCACCTCAGCCGTATTCGCCGCCATCTTTGTTTTCGTAATCTGTGGGTGTCATTCGTGTGTAAATCGCCAGCCGGCGCTTCTGCACTGTGTGTAACATTTGACATTTTTGAGCAGATGTTGGGTGGGCAGTTGTAAAGTTTATTTTTCGGTTCACCGGTCTTTCTGACAGTTCTGTGGCCAGGAGGAGATTAGTGAATATGCAGGGCGATTTTGTGATGGCACCCCCCGTTACCTTCTTGTCTCCGAAACAAAATGGCGTCATAACGTTACTCGTAGAGTCGTACATTTAAGCACCAAGGACAGCACCATGAAACTTACTTTACACTCATCTTTACTCCCGCCAACACAAAAATCCCGATGGGTTACAAATGAAAACGACAGCAAGGCTCTTATGTTTTAAATACACGTGCCTGTACCTGTATCTATTCCCACTCTCATGGCCTGGCGAAACCGTGGAAAGTTCACTAGCCTCGTATCCGGCTCTATTCGAACTCTGCCTGGCCGTTCCGATCGTTTCCCTGACGAATATTTGATAGCGAAGTGGTCAAAAAAGGAAACAGGAGCTAGACTAGAGTGTATTCTAGCAATTTCGAGGTTCAGGGTAGGCAGAAACGTCACAAAAAACAACATAAACTCCACTGAAAACAACTGGAGTACAGCGCAATGGCGCAACGGTACAGAAGCGCCGACATGCGGATATAATTATCATTGCAATCCTTCCAGGCCGACAGATTTTGATTTCTTATCTGTGATTGGTTGATTTGATAATGTACCAAGAATTTTCATTGGTCCAAGTTGACCAATGGCAATGTAGCAATTTTACACGTACGGTGAAGTGTCCGGAGTGTAACCCCGAATGTCACATTTTGTGAAGTTAACCGATCTGTGATTTGTTGACTTCATCCAATCAGAATCGCGTTGTTATTTGTACTATTATTTATTAGCCAATCAGCGTCAAGTATTTTTCTTCTCCGTGTCAACGGATACCTGCGTTTTGCAAACTGACCACAAGGGGTCGCTGTGAGACCGTGAAAAACTCTTCTGAAATGGTGTGGCGAAAAACGCCTTTTCGAGGCATTCTGCGGCTTTTACCTCCAAGATACTTGTTGTACAGGCGGCGCAGTCGGTGAATAGAGTTGTATACATTCTATTCTAGCTTTGATTCACTTTCCTGGTCACTCTGAGGGTGAATTAGCAGCTAGAAGATCGTAGAATTCGATGGATACGGGACCAGTTGGGGTGGGGGGCGTGACCGCCAAATCTTGCGAGCCATGGCGACAAATATCCTTGCAGTTTAAACGGCTAGGTGTATGATGTGCTTCCTGCATTCATTTATAGTCCATATACAGTAGAATACAACTGTCATTGGTGCTAAATGCCTCCCACACACGGGTAGACAACTTGCCCCCGGTGCCAAACCGTTGAAGCGACCACAAGCAAACGTAACCTGTCCTTGGTGCTGAACGCCATCCACAAAATGTAAACACGCCTTTCCCTGGTGTTAATAGTCATGTTACCGCATCTGCACCTGGTGTTAAGGCCAGGATAAAAATTTGTACAGCGTTCCTTCACATTTACCAGTGTTTGTATGATGTTTTTCATGATTGCAATTTGATTATGCGTGTAAACAGAACAGAATATTATGCTAGTCCCCACCCCCTATCTCCTTGTCACACCAAACTTCCATCTTAGCCTAAAATCCAGGCTTGTTAGGACAGTTACCTGCTAAGGATACCCCTGCCTTGATGCACTGGATAAAACGCCATGACAGAGGACTGTATCCAAGCTACCAGTACAAACATCAGCCCCATTTAACCCTGCTATTTGCCCTTTGCGACCTTCCATGACACAAAGCAAAAATAACTCAGCAGATATCTTGAGGCACACAAACACATCCGCTGAAGGCTACCAGTGCTACATACACATACAGTATTTACATCCACTTTTAGCCCCCTTCTAACACAGAAAATACCAGCACATGTACTGAAGTAAAGTCTATGTCTATAAACATCTTCTTAAAATTAGAATTATTTCTGAACCCAATTTCACTATTACATTATAAGAAATCAGACAAAACTAGAACCTAAATGTACTAAAATAAAAGTGTAATGAGTTGGCAAATTTCTTGCATTTATTGATTTTGTCTGAGATCCCCCATATTTAATGTAGCAACCCAAACTATGCCAGGCTTCTAACCCAGGCTGTACATATGGCCCCACCTCACCCATGTAGGGACATATTTGGCACGATGGTTCACACAAGAAGGGCGACCGGACTATTAAGGGGACCAGGGTTCTCTCCTCAAAATTTGTCTGTTCTCTTACTTTGACAGAGGGAATGTACTCGAGTCCAGGCGAATGCTTTCCCAGGAAATTTTTAACTTTGTAACCCTTTGAAAAGCTTTCTTTTATTTTGAGGGCCAAATTCCAACTAGCTTTATCTTGACCTAATACAAAATAAACCAACTGGATATACTCTTGGGAAAGTCAGGTGTTTCAAATAGTGTGTTATCTTGTATCAGTGACTCAGACATCAGTGGTAATTTTGATAATTCATCCAGTTACTTGATTTATTTTGCATTATGTAATGTTATACCTGGATGTCAAACCTTCATCAGTGCTTTTATGGTACTGTTCACAACTTGATGAAAATGTCACAAAGTTTCCATTTTGTCCGTCAAGGGGGACGGAATGGTTGAAATTGTTGTCCAGGGCAGAATGATGGCTGCTAAACATTTCAAACCCTGAGGGGAACATAGCTAAGATGGTTTTCAGTCACCCACACGCCACATAAAGACATCCAACTCAAACAGCCACTTATTTCCGTAACATCCACAGTGTTCACTCTCATTTAATGTTACGACTGTATACCCAGTATACAAAAATATCATTGTTATCATTCTAACTATCACATGTTGACCACAGACACACACTGTACATCTACACTGCATCTTGGTGCATGTTTTATATACCTTATAATCATTGCAGCTTGTACTTGTACATGTTTTAAAGTCTCATGTACAGTACTTAATTGTACTAGAATTCCTCGTATTGCAATTTATACTGGTGTTAAGTCTCTGTACACTTGGCTTGTGTGAACAGTTTGGCCTACTGTGCAACTACACAGTATTTTAAACAATGTACATTAAACCTATATATATATAGCTTGCCTTAATTTGGCCTACACCAGTTGCTCCACTGCAGTGTCACCCTTATTATGGATCTCCGTCCAACGACCATACAAACGTCTATTCTGCAAAATATACTTTAAATGAGATGTTTCTTCCTTGACACGAACATTGTCCTTTCTTTGTGAAAGATCCGCGTTGGTCTTAAATCTGAAGTTAGTTCCGACACCATTGGCTGTAAGCTTTAAGACACATCCCAAAGCATAGTTCTGCTATCCACACATCTGCAGTTCCTATTAAACAGTATCTACGCTGGTAGACAGTCCCGTAAAATGTCCTTCGTCGACGGCGATAGTCCGTTGGGAAACTGGATGTCAAACTGTACAACAACGTTCCCTCGCTGGCTGGGCTGTTTCGGGAAGGGGAGTCCCTCCCCACGGATGATTTTTTTGGACGTAGGTTTGATAATGTCCTGACAGTGGATGGGGACTGTCCTGCCCTGGTCCAGGGTGGGGACTTGCACTGTACAACCAACCAAGGCCTGGGGAAAAGGAAGAAATGGACTTGTTACTATCATGTATAACAGGAGAAACATGATAAGTGTATGTTGTCATGCAATGTTCTCAAGGCAAATTTTAACTAACCAGAGTTCCCCCTAGATATTTAGAGCAAGGCTGTGGGACAGGTCTTGAGAGAGTTTAATTTGTCCAAAAACAAGCAAATTCTAAATTTAGCAAATTACTTCAATTTGAAAACTAACAAGATGGTACTAAGATTGAAGTAAGGCGGGGCAGCACCGTTGATATTATTTCTTTGCTAAGGGAGATGTTAATATACACACTAAGTTACAATCTTCCATCAATCAAATGGAACTAAGAATGTACTGCTGCGTAACGTGGAGCTATCTTTACTGTCCCTCAGCGACGCCTGAGAGCCTAAAATAGCGCCTGACCATCAGCTGGTGTGTCCAAAACCGGCCGGGCGCATCACCAGCTATGTCAGCTATGACCTAACCAGTCTGATCCAGACTGCCTGGCACGCAACGCGAGACGCTCAAGTCAACACCTATTTCCTGTCTTCTAACACAGATAGAACTGTGCAGCTTTTCAGATATTTTGATAAAAGAGCATGACTAAGTTGTTCAGACTTGTCAAAATTCATGGTCAACCTTGAAGTGTCCTCCATACGCTAAGGATAGCTTTCAGTGTTGTAATTTTTTTTTGGTCAGAAAGATTTGAAGGGGGAGAACAAACTATCTCTGTTTTTCATTTTATGTTTTTATTTACCTCTGTAGTTTCTTTTCATCAGAGGTGGATTGATGTACCAAGATGGGAAATTTGTATTGACATTTGTTTCTTGAGAAAAATGCAACAGCAAGGGAAAAACTATCGTAATTGTTGACCATCCTCTACAGTTTTAGGCTGCCCCAATTTAAATTGTGGCCTTATTTCTTAAATAAAAACATTATGCAGAAATGATGAAGTAAATTTCTACTTACATCTCTAAGAGACAGTTTTGCTGTGTAGATCAGGTTACTCCCATCTCTCTTGAAGACCGGGTGTGGCTTGTCCTTCAAGACAAAGACGATATCTGCGGGAATATGGCCGGGTTTCTGGTCACCCTCCTTGGGAAACGTGATCTTGGTTCCTTCCTTCCAGCCCTTCTTGATCTGGATCTCCAGAACCTTGTCTTCTCGCCGCGCGTAACCGTCCGCCCCGATCACCTGACGGTTGATTTTCATCTTTTTCGTGGTGCTGCGATAAACCTCGTCCAGCGAGACCATGAGGTTGTGAGTGATGGGGGGGTCCTGGAAACGTTTTAAAATTTTTGTTAACAGTATGCAATAGAGGAGACAAGTTTACACAGCACAAGATCACATTATTATTATTATTAATGAATGTCAACTTTGCCCTTTGAATTCACAGATTACTAGTACCTTCTTTATAATCATAACAACTGTGTCCTTTCTCTTGTTTCTGCATTTTTCTACATCATATGTTCCCTTTCCTACATGCATATTATTTCTTTACATATTCCTTCTTACACTGTACTTCCTATCTAGCAGTACTGCTAGTATACAAACGTGACTTGAGTATATAGTAGTACTAAAAAAAAACACATTGCAACTGTACACAATTATTTGCAACCTAAAAGAGCAACATGAAGAAGTGTAAATGTTTTTTGTAGTCTAACCTGTACTTCTTTCCTCATCCTTGTTGGCCCGTGCCCTCCCCCCATGCCTCCCATGTGTCCGAAGGAGAAAGGATCATCGTCAACCTCCATCGGATCCACCCCAAACCCGTCATGGCCTCTCCCTCCAGAACTGTGGGAGGAAAGATCAGGACTTTGTTAGGAGAGGGTTGTTAGTGATACAGACATTATCAAAGGTATGACATTACAGAAAATAAACATCTTACAAAAAATGACCTAAAAGGCAATGAATAATGACAAGAAAGGACTGTACCGGTAGTGAACAATGATATAGACAGTACTGAATAAAAGTACATGTATCAAATGAAAAACATGAATGCAGCAATGTCACAAAGCACCACTGAAAGAGACCATGCATCGTGTGAGGAAAGACAAACAACAATGGGCAAAGCAAAGTTTAGAAGGTCCTGGGTTCAAATCCCGTCTGTTTTCAGTCACCAGATCTAGTGCATCTGTTCCCTGTATGTTCGAAAAGTGTTCAGGAAATAACAATATCATGTAGCCCTGAATATAGCCTTTTTATGAAGCTAATAATGACTCAAGAAACTATTTTCTTCCCCTGAAAACTTTTGCATTGTCCATCTAGTTCGTGCTTGTAGGAGTTCCCACACATCTATTACTAGTACCTCTATCAAGCTTCAGAAACAGATGGAAAGAGTAGAAATTGGCAAAATAGACAGATAACATGCCAGGGGAGTTGGCCGAGTGGCAAACTGTAGTCCTTTATATTATATTATATTAGCAGACCACCTCCCCTGGTATTGTTACCTGTGTATTTGACCAATTTCTACTTCCAAGCCACTTCTGAAGCCTGGTAGAGGCTACACGTACACGTGCACAACACTGACCACACATCACATGACCAATACAGCACAGGAGTAAGGGTTAAAGCTGCACCTTTGAGTTTGAAATCCCCCAAAAGGGTGCATGTGTTGCATGTGTTGCATGTGTTGTCTGCCAAAGGGGTCGCCCGTTGAACTGAAAACCAACACGAGTCTGTTATTCTGTCCACAGCCCTCAATACACCGTACGCTGGACTCACAATTCCAACATACACTTCACAACATGTGAATGGGGTTTGTTTTGGTAAAAATTTAACTAAAATCACTCAGTGACTGTATTTAAGAGAAGAGTTTCACCTTAGCCAAAACCACATGACATAGCCAGTGTGTTACGCCGGCGGTTATACCGGCAGATACAGATACAGGTACAGATGACAACATCAAGAGTTGTCTACTTTGACATGTTATCAATGTCACAGCAACTGAACATAACTTTGTAATTGTAGTTTGAGAAAATCGGTTTGAAATCTGTTTTTGATTCCCAATAGAACAGAGGTATACAAACTTTGCAAGGAATGTGTTTTGAGGACTGACAACATACAGTAGTACGTCCCTGTCCAACCCACGTTTACACAACCTATAAGCTCTAACTGTGGATGTTTACACTTTCAGCACCACATGCAACACAGCCCAGTCCACTGTGGACAGACATGGCACTCACAGATCAACATTTCTGGAACAGCAAGCCATTTAACACTTACGCTCAGGCTAGTTAGCTGGGTGTGTAAAAATGCAGCTGCACCTTTGAATATTTTGTGCCTTTTTTTACCATGTTTGATATCATCATATCTCAGATACAATTTTGTTCATGATCAGTCACAGCACCCTCAAATTGACCATAATTTCAAAGATATCACAGAAGAAAGCCAAGTCAGCTAGGGCACAGCCAATGAAGCTATTTTTGGTCATTTGCAGTGAATAATCATAGGTTCTGAATAAGCTGCTTTTTTCTGTCCAGATCTAGATTGGACCATGGAGTTTAACTCCATGATTGGACAAATGACTCAAAGTGATTCAGAGTCTGAATGAAGCCCCTCCCATCTCATGTACTCAGTAGTGACACAGTTTGTCTAAACATATCCACAGCACACAGGGAATACAGACAAACCCTGGAAAGAAGCAGGAAAAAAATCCAGATTTTGCACCAGACAACCAAGTTTCGCAGCTGCTGATTGGTCAAGCCATGTCACATGACACAACAAACGGCTACAGCCACTGCTGCCCACAAATAACAACAACCAAAAAACAAAGCAACATCATTAAAACAAGCAACGACCTGCCATTCTTGCACAACAGCATTACATCCTCCAAGCTAATGTTGGGGTTGAAAATTGTGAAGTTTTACTAAGCAACGAGTCAACAAAGCAAATAGTACCAGGCTAGAAAACCCTAGTCTCTACCAGACTCCTTTGCAGGCTGGATAAATAGGAGAAATCAGCTGCCTAAAGGTGGTTACCATTGGCCAGGCAAATGGTCTGCAGGCAAATGGAGCTTCTGTGGGTGGCCAACTCCTCTGGCCAATGATATCCCCATTTTAGGCCAATTTCTACTATTTATTCAGCCTGCAAAGGAGTCTGGAGACTAAGAAAACCCGGCTAGACAGAAAACTTCACGATTTTCCACCCAACATCTGCTTGGAGATTGAGAGCCTGCGTAAATACATACCTAAAGAACATGCGATGGGATCCGCCATTACTCATGAAGGAGAACGCCTCAAAGGGGTTGGATGTTCCGAAAAACCTCTGGAAGGTTTCGTTGGGGTCGCCGTGGAAGGTGTATGTGTAACCGCCAGGGCCTCCGGTGCCGCCGCCACCACCTCCGCCACCCCCCTTCAGACCCTCCTCTCCTGTGGAATAAAGGCACAGGTCAGGGTCAATGTCAGGTTTTAATGAATATTCTTAATTAAACAAACAGCAAAAAGTTAGCTACTCTGGGGAGCTTTTGAGATGCACTAGTACTCTGTCTCTTCTTCAATCCAGTAAAGATCTCGTTTTGGAGTTCTTAATGTCAGGTTGATTGTTAATACTCATGTGCTTACTATTTTGGACTGAAGTTGAGCTGTTCAGGTGTTTCTGATGTCTACCTAAGATTAACCTGTCTTGCTGGACTCCGGTGTGTTACAGTACTTAAGTTAATGTTTTTATAGTTATACTACTGGTATATTACTTAAAGATTTTAAGTAAAAATAATTCTTTAGTCTTCTTTTCCGTGTTTTTTTTTTACAGATCTTGATATTACAGGAATATAAACACAGCATGAGCATGAGTGTTAACACAGTAAATTTGGATATCTTGAATCAAGGACATTACACAGTGTAATGCCCTTGCTTGAATGAGGGCCTGCAAGCCCTTTTTCGTAAGGCGTAATCAGGCCTTTTTAGCCTTCGTAATCCGTAGGCGGCCGTCCAAAATCATCGTAATTCGTAATCGGTACATTAGCCGTAACGCGTAATTGGTCGTTTTTATTCTCCGTAAAGCGTAATTAGTTACTTTTATGCGACGTAAATCGTAATCCATGAGATCATAAGAGCGTAGGCTGATTTCAAAATGGTCCAATCCACAACCAAAATTTAGGTCTCAAAATGCTGGAAATAGCGTTTCAGAGAGGTTAAAAATTCAAAATTTCCCGGGGGGGCATGGCCCCGGACCCCCCTAGCAGGCTCGCGCCTGCGGCGCTCGCTGACGGACGCCTTCGGCGCCCGAAATCTTGCCCCCCCCCAATCAAGATTTAAAATCTCGGTAGTTGTGTAGTGATATTGCCCCCGTTCTGGCAGGTGACGTGAGTGACTTGGGCCACCACTAGGACGCCAGTATCCACAGCATAATTTTATAATATTTATAAATGTTTCTTCCTCTATCGCCATGGCTCAGTGGTTATGAAAAGGTTCATCGTCACCTATCGCCCAGTGCCTTCGGCAGCCGCCGGTTCCGAACCCGATTTCGGGTGATTTTGGCACCCGCCAGAACTTCACTCCAAAAAAAGCTCCTGAATCTACCGCCTATGCGCTTATCAACACAAAGTCAATAGTTTTGACGTTGACGTAGAATTATTAGTTGCTGTGTTTTAGACGGTCGGGAATCCTCATGATTTAACGTAATTCGTAATCAGCTCTGAGAATTTAACGTAATTCGTAATCGGCGGCGAAAATTTGGCGTAATTCGTAATCAATACCCCCCCTTGCAGGCCCTCTTGAATCAATGTCAATATCATTAAGGTTCGGGCATGACTTTGGTTGCCTATACAAAACTATAATCCTCTATATTTTCTTAATTTACCATATATATTAGCCAACCAGTCTACAACAGATTTCAGACATAGCGATGTCATATCCATGGTGAATCATAATTTTAACCTCTGGCTGTTTTTGCGGTTCGTTTTAGAGCTACAATTTACATTAGTGGGCGGGGCGAATGGTGGAGGACGTTCCAGCAATTTCTGTACGGAAGTGCCACCAAGACATAAAATATATAGAAGAATTCGACTATATACATATTAGATAAAGACGCAAATGCCACTGTCAGACATCTAGCAGACCACAGAATGTATCAAACTAAACGATAATCATAATATATTGAATATTTACAAGGTATCAAGGTATTTAAGGTCAGAGCTGTCATCTTACTGCGTTTGACCTATTTTCATGGACCAATCTTAAGATTTCTAAGACACATATCTTAAGACATCCTCACCATACTGGTCGTATATCTCTCTCTTCTTAGGATCGCTCAAGACTTCATACGCCTCCGCGATCTCCTTGAATTTCTCCTCTGCCCCGGCAGACTTGTTTTTGTCGGGGTGGTATTTCAGCGCCATCTTTCTGTACGCCTTTTTGATCTGGTCCTCGTTCGCGTCTCTGGAAATGCCCAGTACTTTGTAGTAGTCCTTCCCCATGGCGGTACTATATTGTCCTACCTCTCACCGATTAGAAACACAGATTTCTTCTCGGGGATGATCCTCCTTGAATCCGAGGTTCGCTCGATCGATATTTAAGGGCGCCGATATCTGTCAGTCCTTAGTTACGTGCGGAATTCTCACAACAAAACCGACTTCTTCACCTCGAAAGCCGCTAGTTTTGTCTCTAGAACTTCTAGGAAAGTCCTGCGTTCGTTCACGGTTCCGTGGGCTTGTAAAATCGCCCGAAATCTTGTCTGAATGTGTCGGAAAACCTCTGTCCGACCTTTTATCCGAGCTCTGGAAGTGACGTATTTGGGAAAGAATCACCTGGAATCCCGCAGAAGTTTCCGGAAGTTTCTAGAACGTACGTCACATCCGGTTAGCTCTCGTTCTCGGGTGACCCTTACGGTATTCCCCAAGTTTTAAATATTGAAATCATTTCGGTTCACGAAGTAACTACATGTATTAAGAAAGTGTAAAATTATCGCATTGTTGACGGGCAAATTTAGATATCAAGACAAAATTCGAAGACAGTTCGTTTAAAAAACTGTCAATCATCTCGTTCCCAGGTTTGACGTTTGTTATCAATGGTGCAGCGACCTCCACCGGTGATGCCCATTATTGCAACAATCTACCCGGTGCAACCTGAACTTGGTGCAAAGTTTCGTCTCTGCTTTTGATCTATTCAACATATTACTTTTTCATTAGATCCTACTTACACAAAACCATTGTGGCTTTGCAGCTTCGGGCACTTGAAGTTTGTAACAAAATCTACCCATTCGAATTGCCTATTGAAACCACAGAACACACGTGCACACTCACACACTCCACACAAGACATAATAAAACCAGTAAGGACTGCACTAGCAATTAATTGTATCACGAATTTATTACCTTGAACTACTTATACAATTTGCTCCACTATTCCTTGACATGATAGCTTTCACAGATATGGCGATTGGTTTCAACTTGTTCACAAAGTTTCTTCGAATCCCTACAACATTTTCTTTTTTTTTCCATTTCATCGATCTTTTAAGAAAAATACCAAACAAAACCATATGCATCCATAGAGAAATGATATCAAAATATAAACAATGATGGGATCTTGCACAATACTTACAAGGGCAATAATCATAACAATAAATCTCAACAACCTTACAATGATAACTTGAAGAATAGTTTAGTCTCTACGAGGCTTTAGAAGCGGCTGGAGAGAGTAGAAATCAGCCAAATAGACTGAACATGTCATGTCAGAGGAGTTCGTTCGCTAAAAGAGTAACGTTGTGGCGTATGGACCCTCTCTGGCGAATGGATACTGTCTGGGCAATTTGATACTGTCTTTTGCCACCCTAGGATCTGCTTGGAGATAATTGTAAACTAATTTCTACTCTTTCCAGCTGCTTCTGAAGCCTGGTAGTGGCCAAAAAGTTATTCTTCTTTCGTGTGTTGCTTCGCGTGTTGTTTCCGTCTCTGTCACTACACATACGGGTTGTCCGGGAAGAGCAGGAAGCCGGTGAAGCCCACATACTTGCCGAACACGGTGGAGAAGGCGATGGCGTTATCACTGATCATCAGGTACACCTGCAGGGATTGTGGATAGATAACAGAGTTGTGGGTATATAGAGATTGAAGCTGACGTCAAAGAGTTTATTTATTAGTCAGTCCTTTGTGCTGAAGTGATTGTCAAGAACTGCATGTATCACATATATCTGACACTGGACCTCTCCTTGGTGCTGAACAGATCATCACCAACCATTAGTTACTAACACATACATCGTCTACATGCAACATACCCGGTCCAATTCGTTTGAAATCGACTGGTTAGTCACTTAAATAGTTAGTTCGTGAGCTAGCTAGTTAATTAACACAAATTATGTCCATGCACACGTAATGTTGAACGAAAAACGTGCAATATTGAAAGTTTCTACTTCCCTATACCCGGCCCTATTCGTTACCTGGCTGGTTAGTTATTAAAACCGTTAGATAGATAGCTGGTAGCGTTAAAATCTCCCCATACCTGGTCCCGTTCAAACAGATGCAGTACGAGGTTATTAGACGCGTTCCCCGGGCTGGGAGTGGGGTTGAGCGGGTCCAGGTTGTCCTCGTACACCCCCGCCATCTCCTCACCGTTCCGCCACAGGCCCAGGTACATCAGGTACTGCGCAGACCGCTTCTGGCCGCGGAACGAAAAGAAATATGTGCCTAGGGAAAAGAATGAAAAACTAGGAAGGTTACATTTGCAAAGCCAAAGCATATGTTTACATTTGCATATGGTCTGCTCTGTTAATTCGTACTCAAACCATGCTCAAACACATTCATATACATGTACATGGTCAGACAGCAGTCTAAATCCCCCCTGCTATAAAATTGTAACATGATGTAACCCAACACTTGGTAGTTACCAAGGTGACAGGGGTCTGGTTCAGGTCATTGGTCTTATTGGTTTCGATTAACAATATTTGACATGGATTTTGCTTATCGTACGAAGTTGTGTTGGCCAATGTCTATAGACATAGGCACCGCTTATACACCGTAAGGTTTTTGACTAACTTACCACTGACAGGGGCTGTGAATATCCCGGTCTCCATGTCGAACGCTCCTCCGGCGTTACTGAACATGAAGTCGAAGGGCAGGATGGTGTCGTTCGGCAGAGGGCCGATAGGTGTCGTCCGTGCAACGGAGAAGGCGACCCTGTGAGTGGGCGGCGACGGCTGGGGTGGGTACGGGTACGGGTCGACTCCTAGCCGCCTCGCTTCTCCCCTTACGTTCATGTCCATTTTACCTGTAGAAAAGAAATAGATGGTAGATTTGGCGCACACTGACGAAATCCTGTTCCAGAATTGCCTTACTGAATCAATTGCTTCCTCATGATAAGAAACAAAAAAATTGACAAAAAGCGACCTCAGAAGGGTATGAAAATGTAAACGAAGTTAAGGAGATGAATCGAGAAGTTTGGGGTATCACGATAAGAAAAATTGAATGGGAAAATTAAGCCTTCACAGTGTGTAGACCAACGTCTTTGTATAGCAAAAACTTGTGAAACAGTTTGTCATCGTGGCAAAAGAAAAAAGGGTTCCAACAACAGATCTAGACGACGCGTGAAATTTGAAATGTAACTTACTGTCGTATGTCAGTCGTCCGTCGCTGTTGGATCCGTCGTCGCACACCATCCGGCACTTCGGCACCGCGCTCGCCCGTGTTACGTCAAGCACAAGACTTCCTACGACCGCTAACACTACAACAACCGCAAAACGTGCGCGTAAAAACTCCATGTCTACAACAGAAGTGTACAGTTTAGACAGGCTGTAGCGCTCACTGGATGTCTACCTGAACAGTGGGACAGAACAAGTGAATCTGCGGCTTTTATCTGTGTCAGTCACAGTGTCCCTCTCACATGACATTCCCGACGGGGAGCCTACATGACAAATCACGAGACGTTCCCGTGATTTTAGCGGTATAATTTTCTCTTTGTTTCCTGGAGAAAAAACGTGACCTACTTCAAGGACATCCTTGTGGATTCTTGTCGCAAAGTTAAACAAACAGAGATTCCATTTAAATTGAAATACATGTATTCAAAAGTCCCAGAGGAAAACCCTGAAGAGTGCGTGTGCGTCTTTGGCCATGGGGTCAGCCTTCGATCATATGGGAAACGGCAAGAAAAACACAAGCAATTCTACCATTGTCTGTTAACTTAAGCAATACAGAAAGACCACCTTCCGAGAATTAGAATCGAAAAGAGTATAAGTTCGAAAAAAAGGGCTTACAAGTTTCCAAGCAGACTAAAAGTTGTTAGATGGTTTCGACTTTCCGTGCACATTTCAGATCACGAACCATCTACACAATGTAGAGATATAGACTAGAAAACGCGAAGGCTACTCTCAGAGTGGCCAGACACAGTAGAATGCTGGAAACAACATTACAAATTGGGGCTGCAAATTGTGATTCTATGACCAACTTTACATTTTTCAGCAACACTCAGGCTGCATGGTAAAGACTATTTGTACGATCCTCACTTGTAGCCTGTTTAGCGAGACAGTCAGGACAATACAGGTCACTGTCCGAGCGTAAAATCTTTGGTCCGGCCATGGAGATAGAATGGTCCGGCCGAGCAAACATAATACCAGTCCACGCGGATTACACAAGAGGATGATCACACCCTCCCTCAGACACAATAACTCTCCCTCCGGCAGGTCATGGGACTGGAGCACGTGAGGTGAAAATGGGAGGAACCATTTTATCAAAAGGTGACATTTTTTTTAAAGAAATGCTTAAAATCTTCGTGTCTTCTTATCATAAGCAAGCGGCGAAACTCACTGAAACGTGACAAATGTATACATTGCTATGCAAAACAAATGCTAAGTTCAAAAGTCATTGACAAATCAGAAAAAAACACAGTGCCTTCTGGAATTATCTCTTGCATTTGCAAGTGCTCATTAGCACAGTTTTAGGCTCAAAAGGCGGCCACTTTGTTCCGACTATGAAACTTATGATCTACGAGGTTGTCATGTAATATTAGACATGTACCACCGATTTCGTTTAGCTGTAATTCTGATATGTCATACGACATGACATATCTCGTGTCTTTCGTAACCAGTTCTACTCTGTTCTCACTACGCGTACTTTCGGGGTTGAATGTTAGTACTAGTATTAGTTACCATCAAAACACTGCGACGTCACAAGACAATAGAGTCAAGACAGTCTACTGAAGTACTCTCCTGCCAGAGGTTAGGCTTTGCCAATTGGCGTGTTTTTGGAGTGTTTTAGGTGTTATCATTGGGCTCTCCTTTTTGTTTTACACCAGCCTAACACACAGTGAGCCTAACAAATGGTAACTGCCTGGCAAATGGATACAGCCTGGCCAATTTGATACTGTCTTTCCAGCTACCAAAAGATCTGCTTGGAGATTACCACTGAAGACGTTCACAAGACCAAGATGGAGGCTCACTCTCTGCCCCGAGAAGACGACTTGCTGGAGAGAACGCCGCTCCTGTCGCTGGACCTCCCTCCCGGCTACAGCCCGTACCCGAGACACCCGGACGAGAAGCGGGGCAGAGACGCCAGCCCGCCCCGGGAGCCGTGGAACAACGGCGGCGGCGTGCCCGTCTTCATCACGTTCTGTATATTCATGGTGGAGGTGTGCGAGAGGATTGTCTATTACGCCATTGTGTCCAACCTGGTCCTATACTGCACCAGGGACCTGCACTTTACAAGGTACGGACTTTATTATTGAACAAAGTTGATCATACACAATTTACTTTGATTTTTATTTTTTAGGACCAATATAACCAAGCGAAAGTAAGATGATATCTGAATACATTTTAATACTAGCCCTACACTAGATGCACGTCAATTTCTTCTCAATTTCATACCGGTAATTTTGTAAAAAGGAAATATAGCGTTCACGCCGTATAATGTTATGTATAAACGCACTGTCATTTGTGTCATTAATATTTGAGAAATCATTTGTTGAATTTGACATCATTTTGAAGAATTCATTTGCCTTCGCGTTACAACATTTATAGTGTAATTATGTTTCGAATGCAGGATATAAACGTATGTTAGTGTTTCAAACAGTTTACATTTATTCATGGTGTTATTCTGACAGAGAGTAAAATGCCGTCTACACCCTGTAATAAGCCTTGTTGACAAACCGGTTTTCTGGCAATTGTAAACATAATCACATGTGCGAAAAACAAGAAAATTACGTTTTATTGACGTAATTTTCTGTAACATCTGCAAGAAAAAGTTGTTTCTTCAGGGCCAGGGACAGACAGAAAACAAAATCTTGGTAGAAACATTTTTGCTAAACCCAAAGCCCTGAACAAATAGATATTGTAGTCTTTGAAGGTTGAAGGATGATATGTTTTTAGAGAAATTTAAAAAAAAACTGCGTCAGTCTATAATTTCTGAGCCATTGGTACAGGTATAATGAAAGGGTGGCCGATAAGAAACTGTTTTCCGTAAAAAAAACTCAATTTCACATGAAACAAATCTTTGCCTCAGGATCCTGTAACCTTTGGGGCAGATCCTGATGTGTTACCCGGGCCTGCACAGGCCGGCTCCTCAGCTCCAGGGTCAACAGGCCTCCAAGAAAAGTTTGCGTACCCTGTAAACATGTCTAGAAAAACCCTAAGTTAATTTTGGGACATGTCAGCCTTGGAGTCG
The DNA here is from genome assembly GCF_001625305.1 of Branchiostoma belcheri. Classification (NCBI taxonomy): domain Eukaryota; kingdom Metazoa; phylum Chordata; class Leptocardii; order Amphioxiformes; family Branchiostomatidae; genus Branchiostoma; species Branchiostoma belcheri. Next base: position 1,600,750 of record NW_017804298.1, read on the forward strand.
AAGGCCCGACTAAGCCCAGGTAAAAGCCTGGCTCCGAGACTAGTCTCCTTGCATTTTCAACTGTTTACCAGCATAAGTTTGTAAAATACTGCATTGATGCGTCGATGAAGGTCAGGCATCAAGGTAATGAGATGAAAACGGTAACTCAAACAACTTACTAGCTCAAAACTAGTACAGCATTGATACGTCGATGAAGTTTAGACATCTAGGTAATGGGGTGCACAAGATTCTAGAAATCTTGCTTGAGTATTAGTTTTGTTCTGTTCAACGCTGACATGATAATACTGCATGTATCTGTCCCAGTACGGAAGCGGTGATCATCAGCCTGGTGTTCAGCGGCTCGGGCTGCCTCCTCCCGCCGCTAGGGGGCTTCCTGGCCGACACATGCGCGGGACGGTACCTGACTATCGTGGGGAGCTGTCTGCTGCTCGCCGCTGGTAAGTGTCTTTGACTTTGACAGTTACTCTGCAGTTTATACATGTATATACATTTGTAGTAGTACACGTATTTTTTAGTCATTTTGTTGTAGGCAGGAAGTCTGTAAATATTGCATTGGGTGGCTCAGCTGGTGGCTGGGTTTGTGTACCTATTTGTCCGGACGGGGTATAGGTTGATAGCACGTGGGTGGGAAGAAGATTGACATTGACAGGTAGGTGGTCAACGGTCACAGATTTTGGCCTGGAGCCATTAGGAAATCAGGAAGCCGAGAAGTGCATACTTTCGTTAAGTCTGAAGTCTCCGATTTTTGTTTTCCCAACCAACGATAAATGAAATGAAATGCACTTTTCCTTTGTGCACATTGCCATTGACATAACCACTTGCTCTACAGCGATCTCATACAGAAAGAAGTAATTCTGTACGTGGCTTTGTGAAAATCTGCCCCTTTCCATCTCCCACAGGCATGTCCCTGCTGCCCGTCGCCGCCTTCCCGTACGTTGAGTATTACGGTGAGGAGTGGGACCTGGGCCAGGAGACGGAGAGAGGCGTGTTCCTGGTCGGGCTGTTCCTCGTGGCGGTCGGGCAGGGCGGCATCAAGGCGAACGTGGCGCCGTTCGCAGCACAGCAGGCCGCGGAGATGAGCATGGAGACGGAACGGAGCTTCTTCAACTGGTGCGTGGTTCGTTACACAACGAATTTCGAACACCAAGTTTCAGTCTATTGATGAAGTATTGATAAGGCATGCTACTAGTATTTCGTTGTTTGTTTGTTTGTTTGCTTGCTTGCTTGTCCGAAGCCGGAAAGAAAAGTCAAACCTATTTTCTTGTGTTAAACGATGTGACAGTAATTGTAGGCGCGGAACACAAACTTTAACATACTGAAAGCATAATACCAATCGTTAATTTCTAACCACCCTGATAATACTAAAATCATGTTCACTACCCTTTGTTATGTGAATAGGTCGCGAAAGTGAAAAAAATTACCTGCCAACATCATTACTGTAAGTGTAAAAGACTTGCCACGCTCTTGAACTGTTTCTGTTTTGCCGCAGGTTTTTCTGGATGCTGAATCTCGGAGCGGGATTCTCGCTGTCTGTGATCGCGTGGATCCAGCAGGACGTGTCGTTCTGGATCGGGTTCCTGATCCCTGTGATCGCGGCCGGGATCACGCTCATGGCGCTCCTGGTCTGCCGGTGCGCCGGGCAGCTCAATATAGAGGAACCTAAAGGTCAGAGGTCGTATAACTTACGATAGTAGTGGAAGAATAAGGGAAAGTATAATGTATGAAAAGTCTGGCCAAAGTTGTTAAAGTTAATTAGTCCCTTACCATATAGCGTATATACGTCTCCGTTTCTGCTGTCCTTAGGCCACACAATCGTGCAAGCAAGGGCTAAAACAGGGGGTCCATATGCTAATGGCTGAGTAGAGCTAGAGAAGCAGCGTAAACAACTTGAAAGTAGTATTTTGTATGTCTCAGTTGGGAATGGCCAAATATTATCAAAAATATACCTCTTTAACAGAAGATTTTGGTATTTTTGTTACACTCATTACATTTGCAATTGTCTCCTACTTCATGAAATAATCGCAAAATCATGTTCCCCTGTAGGCAGCGCCGTCTCTACCGTGGCGTTAATTCTGGGCGACGCTGTGAAGAACAGACTGAGGAGAGGTTCCTACGGGTACGCCGGGCAGGGCATCCTGGACTACGCAAAGGTGATCAACTTGAGCTGATCTTTTAACTTTTAAGACATAAAAGAACTCCAGAATAAACGTCCCACTTATGATTTTTCTTTGGACAAAACGGTGAAGGTTACTTTGTCTTATTTTCTAAAGAACCTATGATATCAGGCACGTGAAACTTTTGAAAAGTAAAATAATTTATTTTGATTGATCGATTGACCGATTGATTGATTGATTGATTGATTGATTGATTGATTGATTTGACCTCGCGTTATTGTTGACGTGGTCTCCAGGAAGAGTTCGGAGGACGCTGGTGCGAGACCCGGGTGGAGGAGGTGCGAACCCTCGGCAGGATCGTGCCCATCTTCCTGCTGCAGATCATGTACAGGATCGTCTTCTTCCAGGTCAGGAAGACTTTCCTGTTTTGTTTGTTTGCTTCGTGGTATTTTCGAAAAATGATTTGTAACTATCATGATAGGAACAAAATGAAGCGTAGACTAGTAAGTCTAGGACCATGTTTTGATTCTGTGCATTCTGCTTTTTAGCCACTCTAACTCAGCCTTGCTACATAATGTAATCCAACACCACATGGTATATCTGTCGTAGCACCATGCAGTTACCATGGTGACAGATATTTGGTACAGGTCATTGACCTTATGTGTTTGGAGAAGAAGAAACAGAGCAAAAACCGATATATCTTGCGAAGGTTAACATGAATTCTTCCCTCTAGATGCAGACGAGTTACTTCCTTCAGGGAGAGCGGATGGATCTGCGGCTGTTTGACAGTGATGAGGACGACTCTGGGGACGAGCCCTGGAGCATGCCCGTGGCCGCCCTTAACCTGTTCTACGTCATACCCGTCATGGTTCTCGTTCCCATGTTGGATAAAGTCGTCTACCCCATCCTGGACAGGAGAGGCATACAGCTCACCATGCTGAAGAGAATAGGTACCATCAACTGTCGTTCGTATTTTGTTCTTAGTCTTTGGAGTTAGCTCTTCGTCTATTTCGTTATGTCCAGGTTTCGTGTAAGCCTTACTGTGTACTTCGACATTTAACGTAGACTACGTTTAACCTATGACAGTCACTGGCAAAAGGTAGTGGATGCTACCTGAAGTGTCTGACCGTAACGTTTTAAGAATTTTATCCAGTTGTTTAGGAAAATGTTATCTCAGGCATTACCGTATTTCCTGCAAGTGGATTTAAAAGTCGGCATATAGAGGTGGACGCTTCGGCAAGTTTAACTGTATTATCATTGAGTGTCATTGTCATCATTACATGTACGTTCTGTTTGTTTTGTTAGGTGATATTCAGATTATCAATGGTGTTATTTTCCTTGTGTCTTTAAGTGTTTGAACAGGACTGATATTTTCCCCCAGGAATCGGCATGTTCCTGGGCATCGTGTCCATCTGCGTGGCTGCGTGTGTGGAGATCGCGCGGAAGCGGACCATGGAGCAGGACGGCGGGTCGTTCGAGCAGACGGTGGCGGGGGAGGTGTTCGAGGCGTCCGCGCTCAGCATCTTCTGGCAGGTCCCGCAGTTCACGCTCATCGGGCTGGCGGAGGTGTTCGCCATGACGGCAGGTAAGGGATGTGGTTTGTTTCTTTTGTAGCGAAGTCCAGTGATTACCACCCCTGCCAGTAGCCTGGATACCATCCTGGTTAGTTTACGTTCACCCTTATAGTCCCTACTTGTTGGTAGTTAGCGCCAATGGGAGCAAAGGTGAACTGACCAGGATAGTACCCAGGCTACTGGGCTAAGAGGTTCTTAGTTTGAATCCCGACTGTTGTCGCTCAACCAACATGTCATGTACAAATGTACTTCACTGGTAAGGGTCACAGCCTTGAGGACTGGACGTTAAGAATGTACTGCCCCAATCAGATGTCAGTGGGATGCTGTAAACTAGAGGCGGTCAAATAGACTGTAGTACTCTTGCATATCATTCTAGTCTTTTTTTTTCCAATTCCCACTGTTTAACAGAAATCCAATGGAGTCTGGTAGAGACTAAAACGTGCTAAAACTATATCGCTTATTCCCCCTCCAGGAATCCAGTTCGCGTACACGGAGGCGCCGCGGGACCTGCGCGGGCTGCTGCAGGGCTGCTTCTCCCTGACGGTCGGGCTGGGCGGATACATGGGCAGCGTCGTCGCCGAGGTCGTCAACGTGGCCACGGAAGGTGATAGTTTCAACTTTCAACTATCACGCTTATATTAAAACAGAGTTAGAGTGTGGTGTAATCTTGTTTTGGCACCCCAGTTTGGCGAATTGCTAATTTCCCGTGTACGTGAGGCAACGAAATAAGCTATCATGGGTCATTCTATCTAGTGAAGAGTTATCAAAAAAGATTATCAAAATATGTAATTTCAGCAATTATTTGTGCAAATTGCATGTTATACCAAGGAGGGTATAGTGGATAATAGAAGTAAGGAAGTATTGCTTTTCGTTGGCTGAGCTTGTGTATCTCTTTGTACAGAGTAGGTTGACAGCACGTGGGTGGGGCAAGATTGACTTGCAAAATGACAGGAGGTCAAAGGCGTCATAAACCTGGCCGTCAGTCAATGGCTGACGTGGTGGAGGGAGCCGAGAATTTCTGGTCTTCAATTTCTTCTTTTTTCGTAGGTTCCGACTGGTTTCCTGAAGAATTGAATGACGGCTTCGTGGAACGATATTTCTTCCTCCTGGCGGCCATGTTGGCGGTTAATCTGCTCCTGTTCATCTCCGTTGCCCGTGGTTACCGCTACGTGGCCACGCCTAGCAACGGCCAGCTCATCCGGAAGTTATACGTCATCGAAGAGGAAGAAGACATTATGCTGGGTAACACGCCTAACGGGTCAACTCGGTCACGGAGAAGTTCATCAAATAGTTCCTCCGCATTATGATTGTTGAGCATAGTCGGCTAGCCTCTACCAGGCTTCAGAAGCGGCTGGAAAGAGTAGGAATTTTTATTGTACTCTCCAAGCAGAGGTTTAGGCTATTTTTGTCGTGTTTTAGGCGTTTTATTTGGGCTCTCTTTTTTATACTGGTATTTTTCACACTGCCTAACTAAATGGTAACTCTCTGGCAAATGGATACTGTCTGGTCAATTTTATACTGTCTTTGCAGCCTCATAGAGATTATAGAAACCGGCCAAATAGACGGATAACATGCCAGGGGAGATATTCCTCGAGATGAGTACAGTTTGCCTCTCTTCTGAAGCCAGGTTGAGGCTAATAGTCGGCATGTATGTTGCAATTTTCATGATTCCGAATTGGTTGTTTGAAAGCGTCTATAAATTTGTCACGTGCATAGTATGGTAGAAATATGTATATAAAGATATGTTTTCGTTTAGAATTTACAAAGTTGCAATTGGAGAATATAGAAATGTCTTGTCGTTGATTTACTTGAGAAATAAAGGTATAACGGTGTTCTGATGTTCTTGTTGGTCGTTTTTGTGTGGGTGTGTGTGTTCACGTTACTTTCTAGAAAAAAGGTGGCCTAAGGTGTAAAAGAAACGAAGATGGGCACCGCCCAATACACCAAAAGATGTAGAAAAGGATTTACGGTAACTTAACACAAGTTACTACAGGAGTGTGTTACAGAGACTAGTCCGCCCCAGTGCGGAAGGGCGTTGGTCACACGGCATTGTTTGCACAGGGTGGATCATGAAGAGGGTATGTTCCCACGGCTGACCCACTTCAAATAGGAGATGGCCCGTCAGTCGTTAGGAGGGAATCTTATATCTCAGTAACATTTAACATTTGAGGAATTCGACAACACATCTAAGGAAAACGGGGGGCTGCAACAGTTTGGGTTTTAGAAAAGGCAAAACAACAGAGACTTTAACTATTATGCCGGTACGCCTTCTGTCGGTTTGGTTTGGAAGCGCCGTGCCATGTGTCACGTATGACTTGTGTTCTGGTGCAGACAATATCAGGATTGGGCCTCAGGGTAGGGCAAGACAAGTATATTAGCTTCAGACAATATAATTCGCGAACCATCTGCGTCTTCCAAGGCGTTTTTCGTGCCGCTATGGAGTTGAAACAAACTCTCTCTCAGCACCATTTCTAACCTAACATGTAGCGGTCTTCCCTGTTGCGTTTTGGAGAGCGTGTCTTTCGGCAGACGGCTGTAGTTTGCGTCACAGTCAGTGAAGTCGAAAGATAAGCAAACTTAAGAAGTTACCTGAGGGTAGTCCACCCGTAACCCCGCGTGCAACAAGAACTATCCGGTCTGCGGCGCTCCCATTGGTCGGCCGTGTTGACGGAGGCTTGTGATTGGCTGCGAGGCGCGCTGACCCGTGACGCGGTGTGAGATAGTCCCGTAGAACAGGTTGGACCGGCCTTGGGTGGGTGGAGGCCCGGAGAATGGAATGGAATATTACATCCAACCCAGCGATGTGAGAACGTCCGTAACACCGCCACTGCTGCGCCGAATTCTTAGCCACAGACTGTAACGCCAACGTCAAACCCCGACCCGGGAGGACGACAGGACACCTGCCGACAGGTAAGTGTGAACACCTGGCGTACACGCACTGAAGCGCCGCGCGGGACGGCCCAGGATGGGTGCCTCATAGTTACACCCTGTTAATTATAATATACTCCCACATTCATACAGTCTGAAACTGTCCAAAGTCTATGACTAGAGGAAGGGTACGGGAACTAAAAAAATCCACTCGGTATAGAGCTACAAAATGTATTATTAGGCTCCTAGGAATGAATAGAATGATTTGTATTGTTCAGTAGGTGGGAGGGTGGTGGGTATATGGATTCTCTCTCTCTTAACAATGCTCAATGGCTGGACATTTTCCCATCAATTTAAAACCAATCGCAGAACCGTTGTTGTGATACGGACAAAACTATGCGGAAGTGTGTAGACCAAACATGGACGACGACGAAAAAATTACTCCGAAGTATCCATACCCTCGCCGCCTCGACTGATCGTCGTTTCCCCCCAGGCCATGTCTACCATGAGACGAATGACATTTGCATGCCATGTAGGTTCTATTTGGGTGTGATCCTTCTAAAAGATAGTGACGGTTTATATAACTGGTTACAAACTCCGACAGAAACCTAATCTCCAACCAAATAAAGGGTCTGGCGTTAGCGTTTCAGGTGTGTTTTTGAGGCTTTTGATACTTCTTGCAGGTGTTACCCTTTTTTTAACTATTCCCATCCTCTAGAGACCACTATAAAGAAGTATAAAAAGCACATAAAACGTTTCTGAAACACTACTGATTGTAGATTACAGAAATCGGCAGCGTTAACAAACAGTTGCGCGCCGACAGGATTTTAAATTAGGTTAAAATGCGAAACTGTAGCGCAAACGAGTTGGTCCGGGGAAGAATGCGGGGGCATTACTGGTCCCATTGTCTGTCTGTTTGTCACCAGGGTGAACTGTAATGCACGGTTCAACCGTGACCTTTCCAATTGGCTCTTACACCAGAAAACACTCACCTGAAGGTTACATGGCTGTAACGGTAAGATTTCTGGACTCTAGAGTTTTAGTTTTTTTATGTGTTGTTTTTCTTTGAACCATAGGAACAATGCCACAGTCGGTTTGCGTTCGTCGGACGTTCCCGTTCCTGTTTCATTTATATGTTTTGTATCATATTTACGGTGGTGACATTACTGTACACCGTTTCACTTGAGGGTGACACCACTGTGCACTGTTTTGCTACAAAGTTGCAATACATAAAAATGCCACAGTTGACAGCCAACCATTCTATAATGACCGGCGCATCTTAAAGCTTCACGAAGCTTAAGGTTTAGTTTCAACCAGCAAAAACGCCACACCTTCAGTTTCTATCGCTGAAAGAACACAGGATATACGGTCAGCAGCAAAGTAACCTAACTGAATCACCCAAACGTTCTTTCTCTAAGACGATGTTAACATGTAGTATCACAATTAAAGGGATACAGTTTATTTACATGGACTATGTTGAACTCTGTGCAAATTATAAGATAGGGGAACTCTGGCAATAGAAATAACATACAACTTCCAACAAAAAGATACGCACAGGTAAGCAGAATTATGTGTTACACCTGCATGGCTCTAGTCAGGATTTCCCCTTGGTTCCACCTTTGTGGTATAACCACGATGACTTCCAAAATAAATAAGCTACAAAGTGTTTGAAAGCACCAGTCCGTACTCAAAATAAACAGTTCTACAGCTTATATAATACCGGGACTGTCAAAAGTGACGTATATAAATATTATGCAGAATAGACCACCTAAAAATGCACTGTTTCGGCTGGTTTTGAGTAAGAAGCTGTGTAAGGTTTAAAATATTGCATTGATGAAATGTTGAGTAAAAATAGTGACAACATTTACCTCGAAGGTCATAGTCAGCGAACGCTGTACATATTTCATACATACCGCATAGTTTGAGTGATTGCAACAACAAATAGAGCAAGAACCTTGTGTAACTTGTACAGTAATTCCATATAACAATCGCCAAATTTTGTTGTTTTCCTTCCCATATCTGTAAGAGAGGTCTTTCCTTACATATCCTACAAGATTTCTTTTAAAATTGATGCTCTTAAGACACTTGAAGAAAAACCACCACCTTGGGCATTAAGAATGCATGAATAGAAGTTCGTGAGTATGGGCATGCCTGTACGTTACATTAACCGTGTTACCCTATTTTTTGTTGAGAGGCATTGGCATTTAAAATATTCATGACATCATGGCGGAGATATTGGCCATGTTCTGATGTCAATAACCTCATAAGTTAGGGCCATATACTATAGTACCGGTGACATAGAACAGATCCAGCTGTTTCTTTGTTCAATTCTACCATTGTCCCATATATCCCCTGATATGGTAGTAAAACTTAAAAGGGGGGAGTGGCTGGTGTAACGACTTCGCCCATGAATCATAATGTTGAACGCCCCACACAGACAGACACATCTGGACAGACTTTGTCTTAAATCTGTCGGTACTAACAAAGGAAGAAGCCACTGACAGGGCTATTATGAATGTAGGGTAGTTTATCGCGCCATATTTGTTCGGTGATTTGCCAGCCCTTTGAGTAATGCCGACTTCACCTTGAATAATGATGCAATATGACATTTCGCCGTGTGTTGTCTGTGATCGTCTGCTGACCTTTGACACGTTCTGGGTTCATCTTAAAACATTATCGAGTTTCTGGAATGGTTTACGGTTATGCCATGTCACGCAAACATTGTATATATATATATGATATCTTATTTTCATCAAATATTTCAACAAAACTGGCAGAATATATCTAGGTACACATATTATAAAGGAATGAATATGTCACCTGTGCCGCCATCTTTAAAAGTGGTTCTTTTGACCTCTGGAATGTCGTCTGACTTCTGTCCGCCATTTTTATTCCGAGCCTTGTCTATTCGCCCGCATTGCATCATGCAAGTCTGTGCTAAAATTACATATTCAAGCTTTAACTACACAACTGATCAAAAGTCGTTTAAATTTCTTAGAAATTTGTTTTGTTTTGCAACGTCTTGACCTTAAAATGTTTTGCAGTGTCCAGAAATAAATAAATAACTTCAGGTGTATACAAACCAAAGAAAGAATATCACGGGTGGGCGTAGATGAAAGAAGGCATGTCATTTCTACTGAAAGTTGAAGTTATTATCTACATGCCAACAAAATGACAAACGCTTCTATCAACTGCACAATAACTCAACATGACAACAAAAACATCCATCGCTTTTATGTTTTAATGCCAACCAATTTCACAGTTTAAGCCGATAAGCCTAAAGATCATCTGATAATGTCCCTTTAGAAGATTTGGCTTAATATGGTAATTATACAAACGCCTCGAACGTTTAGCACTTAATTGATGAAGACGACTTGATTCCTTCTTTCATTAAAAAGCATTACCTTCCACAATTCCTATACACAACCAATATTTTTTTCATGAAATCACAAATTTTGTAAAAATTTTAGTATTGTGAACAGTCACAGTCAGGAACAGCCTCAGTAGCAGGCTTATAGAACTGGGGGTTTGGTGGTCTTCGGCTGTTTTCTGATTAGCCCAGTTATAAAACGGGGGAAATTCAACCAGGCCGGCTATGTTGTCAATATGCAATCAGAAAATAGCACATAAAAGCTCCCAAAGACCCCCAAAACCCCCAGTTTTTGGCATGCTATGGAGGCTAGGTGTGGGATTGGAATGTAGGTGTGTCGAGAAAACCCAGTGTACAAATCTCAGCCCCGGGGTAGAGTTTATAACCTATACTTACCTCTTACGAACAAAACAGCGCCTGAAGCCTCCTGACGCTCATGCCGTACATACAAATGGGGTCAGACTTCTGCACGATAACTCAACTTCCTGGCAGCTGGGCAAAATTACAAGGAGGTTCTGTAGGTTAAGTAACACGAATTACAAGGAATCTCTTCAACAATGCTAGGAATGCTATCTTTCAATGGCTAGGAATCCTTAAAAAGTCTTGGTTTCATACCACGATCATGAGTTTATTTTAGATATTTCCAAACAGTTAATGACATCTTCTGACCAAGGCTAATTCACAAACGAACCATAACATTGGCACCTAAGAGTCTTCTTTCCAATATATTACCCTTTAGTCAAACCATTAACCAACAGATGAACGCTTTAACCTGCAGCCTGAACCATTCAGAATGCCCAAGGCTGAACTACTCTACTTGCTTACTTCAATGATAGTGTCTACAGAGATACTGAGAACACATGTATTGTTGTTTTTTCTACAGCCAGGCATGTTCTAAGACAGAAGTGAGCGCCATGACCACCAGTAAGCCAACCCCGCCTGAGTTTGCAGCCGGCCACTTCACCCTGTCCTGGAGTCTGGGCAGGGACAGTGACCAGGCGCGGCGGCCCCGCGGCAGGTACGAGCTCAAGTGTCTGTATGAGGACCTCAGGCAAGACGCGGAGACAGAGACGGGTAAGAAAACTTCGAATCGTGATACTGTTTGTTGGAAAAAAGTCAACATTTTACCTGATGTACAGTGGAATATTACCAACAGGTTGTGTGAATAGCTTCAGTCAAGTTCACTGTCATTGCTCACGGCCATTGGAAAATGGCCTCTACCAGGCTTTAGAAGCGGCTGGAAAGAGAAGCAATAGACAGATAACATGCCAAGGGAGTTGGTCCGCTAAATGACTAAACTATAGTCCTATAAAGGATCAACTCCCTTGTCATGTTTTCTGTCTATTTGGCCAATTTCTACACTTTCCAGCCGCTTTTAAAGCCTGGTATAAGCTAATTAGAAAATATGGTTCCTCTTTCACAACCTTAAAGACTTTAAACTAGTACACATGTAACGTTACTACCTTATCTAATTAGAGCTGAAAGAAGTTGCTATTACTCGCCGCTGGGTAGTGGGTGGCCAAACGTGCCTGACTCTATGTCTACCCTGTCTTCTTGTAGGCACAGTGAAGCGAGCAGTACAGAACGTGATGGGAGTTCTCGCCTACCACCTGGAGGACACCCAGGCCGCCCGCCTGTACTTCGAGTCCGTCCTGGAGGAGGACGCCGTGAACGTGAACGCGCTGGAGAACTGCTGCTTCCTGCTCAGGAAAACAGACAAGTACGACCTGGCGGAGGGGTTCGAGGACAGGGCGAGGGCGGCGGTCGGGCAAACCGAGGCCGAGGCAGATCAGGAAATGGTAATTTGAATATTGTTATGAAATTGACTATTGTGTACTCTTTGCGTATGTGTGTTTATGTGTGTTTGTGTGTGTGTGTGTGTGTGTATGTGTGTTTATGTGTGTGTGTGTGTGTGTGCGCGCGCGCGCGCGCGCGCGTGTGTGTGTGCGTCTGTGCGTGTGTTGTTGCTTTTTGCTTGTTTGTTTGCATTGACTGTTGATTTTGTGACTGATAAATGTTTATATGTTGCATTTTTTCACCAAGGTGTCGTTGGTCAAAGCGAGGGCAATGGCGGAACTCGGCTACGCATGCGCGCTGGACGTTTTCAACGCGAGAACACAAGATGATCTCATTCAGGTAATATCAAAAATAGCTTGTTGACAAAATATGTCTTCTCATGTTGCCATGTCCACGATTAAATGTCCCCAATCCAACATTTTAGGTTTTTATATCCCTTATATGGTTCCATGCCTTCTTTCGAACAGGTGTTCGAGAGATCGAACGGCTACTACCATCGCGCCCTTCGGATTGGGACAGACAACGTGACGTCATCCGAGCAGAGCCAATGGCTGTTCGCCATCGCCCTGAACTACATCCGGATCGACTCCTTACGTCAGGAGGCTAACCTTGACCTCTGCTACCAGGCGCTCGACCTCCTCAAAGACGTTGTGAAGAGCACGAAGTCGCAGTACTACAAGTGCAAGGCGCTGTGCTACACAGGGTTGCTCTTACAGAGTAGGTCCGCCCTGAATAAGGGGTTCTCGGAAGAATGTATCCGGGACAGTGGATATTTCGAACAAGACCCGCTGGACTACTTCGGCGAGGCCATACAGCAAGCCGGAGAAGACACCGCGATTCTAAACAAACTCGCCAAAATATTCGTCCAGTCCGGGCGTTACCAACTCGCCCTGGATATCCTCAACGTCTCTCGTGCCATCGTGCCCGACCATACGCAGAATCACTTCGCCTTTAGCATCAGCGTGCAGGCCAACAAGAACATGTACCTGGACCAACTAGCCAAGTACCGACAGGGAACCCTAGACGGCCGTCCGGACAAGAAGCTCCTCAACAAAGCCAGGGAGGACATGCAGGCGATTCTGGGGACACGCACGGGGGTGCACGCGTACCTGGAGCTGGCGGTGGTGTGCTACCACCTCGGGGTGGAGACCATGGACGAGTCGTCGGTTGTAGCGGAGTTCGAGCTGGCGCAGGCGGTGGAGTATGCAGCACGCGCACGGGACTGCGACATGGGAGACTCCCTGCCCGAGGTGCAGCTGATGCGAGGGAAGTGCCACCGCGCCAGGGGAGACGACTGGAAGGCGATGGACGCGTTCAAACAGGCGGTGGAGATGGAGCATCTCAACGAAGGGGCTGCGCTCACGGGTAAGGATATTCTGATGTCTATCGTGGTTGGGGCCGGCTCTCTTCGGGGCTGTAATAGTGTTCCCCCGCCCAACTCAACTGGCCGTCCGGTTGGAGTTTTGCGCCTGTAGGAGCTTTGCTAATAGAGTTTGGCACGCCGAGAGTGTGGTGGGCCTAATCAAACTCCCGCCGTCAAAAACCTACCGGGGAAACCTAGCTCAGGCGGGCGGGGAAGAGCTCCTGCAGCCCCGAAGAAAAACCTCCCAACCACGATAGACTGGTTACCAGATTACAGGCTAGGCTGCAACGACATTAATGCTAGACTAGAAAACTTGTTGACTGACATATATGACAACTGAGTTGTTAGTGTTGAAGAATAAATGGAGGTAGTTTTTCTCAATGCATTCCTCCTTATGCTTGTTAAGAGAAAGTCGGCGTAGCTTTCCGTATTATACTTTATACCCTACTACGTATACATTTACATTTTTTTACAGAATCCTACAAGCTCCTGGGAGAAATCATCCTCACCCTGCACAGGAGGGACAAAACCTGGCGGGAGGGCGCCATCGACGAAATGGAACTCTGGGTAACGGAGGGCCGGAAGCGCTACGTCGACTTCCTCCCAGAATTCCACACGTTTTGCCGGCAGAACGTCAGTGACGTCATGGAGCTGGGGAAAGAGATGGTAAAGGCAGGCAGACTGGGCATGGTCAGGCTGTGTCTGGAGGCTGTTTCCTCAGCCTAGTTCAAAGACTCAAACAGGGTAAAAATTTGCAAAATGGATGCAAAACACAGTATCGTCCAGTTTGGACAGAAATGGGACATACTTGAACAATACATCTTGAAGCAATGCAGAGAAAGCACTCAAAAAAGTGCAAAAGTCCTTGAAAGAAGTACAATCTATTTCACTTTGTCTTTGGTAAAGAACCAGTCAAAATCTTTCCATCCAAACATTATCAAATGGAGCCAAACAGCTACCAGAAACAGATTAAAAGATAGCTTTTTCACAATTATTTTCCAAAAGCGACTGAAAAGAATCAACAGTCTAAAAAAACACCATTGAAACATTAGAAACCTACTATTCAAGTCATCACAGAGGAGCTAAAGCACACCAATCTTTATGTCAGTAGGTAATGTGGAAAGCATACAATGCAGAAAGTTGTCTTCGAGCACAGATGACGTTATATGCTCAGAGTATTTTTTATGCACACAGCCACATGTAAAGAGATCATGTAGGACTACAATTTCACCGCAATAATCTATCACAAAGTGGAAATTCACAGAAATAGGATATAATTCAACAGTTGTCTTAGTTAAAAGGAAACTTTTGCACCAGTTAGATACCATCATAGAAACCGCAAGTCAGACTTTCACTGACACAAAGTAGATTGTAGACTCAGGTATCAAAGCAAGTAGTGTAATATTGGACAGGCTGCATGAACAATTTTTTTTGTCATTTCACATATTTAGTTTTATACTAAACTGATATTTCGTATTGCCAAAGCATCTTGTTGAAGAATTCTCAGATTGTGTTGCGCAGGAATGCAAAGTCACTGCTACAGATTGAAATGTAGAGGCTGTCATTCAAATAACTTAAAGGACAGAAATTTTATCAGATGTATGTATATACAAACCACTGCTTTGTTAGAAAGAAGCCACAAATGTTTAACAGAAGAGAGACTATATTTGACTACACAAATGCTGAAAGAGCAATAAAGCAATAGATAATTTCTACATGGTCATTGGTTTTCTGTAGCTAATTAAGAATAACACATATGTTAGATGCTTATGATTGCATTTAAGAGACCTCCTCAAAGCTGGATGCTGGAGTCAACAGTGAAGGCAACTTGCAAGACATCTTCTAAAAGATCATCATGAAGTCTTAAGTGATCCACCTGCTTGATTCTGAAGCACCTGTTGCCAAAGGCATCCACAGTGAGAAACCTTTGGCACTGGTACTTTGGAGTCAAGATGGTGACAATACATCACATCAGCAGCCAGAGGACAAACCACTTCAAGACACTTCAAGTCTTCTTCTTAAACACTGCCCCAAGCCCCCAGCCCAACTATTCTCACTCACGCCACTTGCAGGCTACTGGAAAGGGTGGCAGTCACATTCGAAACCGCAACCAACATTTAAAACAGGGAAAAAGATTGGGCAGTGTGTTCATAGTCACAGAGAAGCTTAAATATCAGAGATTTTATAGTGTCTGCAGCTAAAGACACTGGACTCTGGAGATTTGTATGATACAAATAAACTGTTCACAAGGCAATGCACAGAGTGTGGAAAAAAAGGTAAGGAAAGGCACAGAGTGTTTCTTACTACTAAGAAGCATACACCAGTAAATACATCTATCATGAAAAAAAAACAATTCCTTAAGTCTGATGTGGAAACTGATCATGTTCATAATGCACATGCCACGTACTGTCAACACATGGGGAAACTGGAGGGGGCCTTACTACTAGTATGACTGTAATGATAGATGCACAATCAGATACCTTATACAAGTTTGAGCCTAACATTGCATATAGCAACCCCCATCCCCTTTGGTTTACCTGGACAACTGCACACTTTGGAAAATCAGACATTCAGGAAACTGCTAACATAGATACATACAGCAAATGGCCTTAGAATTACTGTACATGCTATGAGATATGGTATGTATACAGTGCTATCAAACACTTGTACAGGTCATTTTCTAGTACTTCTAATCTGGTGCATAGCTTTTGTATTTACAGTGTATATTATATTTGATGCATGATGTGCGTTTTCTATACAACAATGCAGGTCAGTGACTCCTACCAGTATCATATCTTACAATCAAATCAGTTGAGCAGTCAACAAAAAATGTCAGTCATGTGTACCCAACACAAGAATCAGTGGTCTCCTGTCATTCATTTCAAACAACTTTCTATTGATACATTGAAAAAAACATTCATAAAAGCATTGTTAGTTGTGGGTAAAATAAAAAGATGGCTTTACATAAAACATTGAAACCATACTTTAAAATGGCTCTATCCATATTGTTTGGCAGCTACAGAAATATGCTTGCGATCAAACTAATACAAAAGTGATTGAAAACAACACAATTAAAAACAAACTTTCTTACATAATGTAAATTACAAGACATTTAGGTGACAATGGCATGAAACTTCAGTGCAAAATATACAAGTATTATTTTCAATTGATAACAGATAATCTATGCAAGTCTCAAATCTTAGCTTCTCAGCATTTTGGCTCCTTTTGAACTTAAATTTCTATCAGCACCATATATAAACACTGGCCTAACATAGTCTTCATGTATCATAAATTTACATGTGCCTCCTTAAGTTATTGGCAGGTAAGCAGTAATTACATTTCTTTATACCAAAAATGGATTACACAACTGCAATTCCTTGGTTGTTCACATAATTAAACCACGTATATAGCAAACAAAGCTTTGGCAACTCAAGTCTTAAGTGCACATAATCTTATGTTGTTCATGATCATCTGTTTCTTTTCATTGCCTACTCATGATATTGTGGGATGGTTCCAATGTTGACAATCACATATTGTCTTCATATGGCTAAGAATGGCGGACTTAGGCATCAGAAGACTGCAGAATGTAGATGTAGCCAGTAGAATTCAATGGTTGTAGTGTTATTTGAGGTATGTTGATCCAAGCTGTAGTCTTTGACATTGCCTTCAGACAGTAGGGTTGTAGGTAGCAGCACGTTGTGTTAATGGGCATGGTAGATCAGATATGTACATGCAGATTGTGTACATGTATATGTACATGCAGGTTTGTGTCCTTAACCGATGTTGAAGTTGGGAATCTCATCCCTGTCCTCATCACGCATTCTGAAAATGGAAAAAGAAGATGACCTGTGATTGGCTATTACAAGACTGAGAACAGATCTTTAACCAATAAGGAGGCAAGGTACATAAACTCGAATGCTATTACAGAGTTCACAGGGCAAATAGTCTCATATTGTAAATATTATACATATAATTTCCAAAGCAACTTTTTTCTGATGTTAACATCTTCCACCATTCTATAGTAATCAAGAAATCAACTACAGAAACCATTCTGGAATGTAATATGTGGCCAACAACCTAACCTGCACATGCAGGTCACAAGGATATATACATTGTACATATACATAAACATACCTGGCAAACCTTCTGCCATACATGTATCTCCTCCAGTGCCGAAAGACTAGGATCTGTAGGGATACTAAGATAGCGATGCCCAGGAGGCTCAGGAAGCAGCCTAACAGGATGTCCCTAGAGTAAAACATAGGTAACAAATTAGTCACAATAATTTCAACCATTACAGCCTTACCATGGAAGATTACAGCAGTTGAAAAACAATCATCAAGTCAATATACTAGTATCAAGATTAAGATCAAAGTCTAAAATTGTATTGATTAATGATAAAGGCACAGTCACATGTTACAATTTTCAATGAGACTATAGTATGACTGAACAGACTGTCAGCTGCAACCTTTTCCATCCTTTCTGAAGTTAGTTTTGTTCTAAGAATATCGTCAATTTACTGTCACAGTGGTAAACCTGTTGTATAGGGTACAATGTACTAGTATGTGACTAGACTTTAGAGGAACACAATGAAATCTTGTGCAGACTTTGTACATACCTGGAAAGGGTTGGAGTTGAGCCATTGTCTGCTGCTGTGTTTTGTTCAGTGCTGGGAGGTTTGGAGATGGAATGTGGCATAAATGTGCTGACAACAGCCTCACTAGATTCTGGGAACAACAGACATAATGCAATATCATCAGTATTTACATCAAACAGCGATACAACCTCAGTAATACAAAATATTTGTGCTTCAAGTGTTGAAAATATAATCTCACAGCAATAAAAACAACAGTCAACTTGGATATGCTTATTAACTTTTTAGTTTCTTTTCAACAGAAGGTATTCAAGTTTAAATCACCATACAGGGATTCTAATTTCCAATTTGTTTACCTCTTTTCTGTAATTTAAGTATAAAAGTTGCACTAAACCTGATCCATCCATTAAAAATATCATCAAAGAAATACTCTAGAGTTACACAACTATGCAACAATATAAACTGTACTCACTCACCTGTGGTAAAGAGAATTTTTTCAGACTCCCCGAATTTCTTGTCTCCTATAAAACACATAAACTGGACTTGATACGAGCAGTTTTTCTCCAGTTGAGTCAGCTGGTAGGACCCATTTCTCTCCAGGTCTACATCCACCAGGTTGACCTCTGACCCCTCACACTCCCAGTATAGCAGGCTACACTTGGTGACCTCTGCGCTGTGCGCGACCCAGGACAGCACGGCTGTGGAGGTCGTGACCTCGCTGACTGTCACCGACACAGCAGGCTGAGACTGAGGCTCACCTCCTATAGGACAAAAAATTGTCATGTTGAACTGAGCAGGATGTCCCTTGCGGGACTTAAGCTGATCAGTATTTATAAAGTACATAAGATGAGATAAGATTAGAAAGGCAGACATTTGCTCTGGAGTAAATGCAGCAAATGGCTTCAGGTGTCTACTTACAACATTCTAGCCTGGTAACCAGGCCCCCATGAGCTCAGTGCTATATCTTCGGGCTGGTAGCGTTTGGGGTCGCCAAACCAGGCCCCAATTACTGCGCACCGCCGGGGTAGCTTTTTGCAGATGGTTTAGGTTTCTTCACTCACAAGGTCGGCGCGCAATAGAAGACTTGGCGTAATACAGGAAGTCAGCGAATAAGAGAAACCAGTCCGTGGGATCAGAATATCTCGCCTGTGCTTAGTACTGGCCGGGGTAGGAAAACCCACCCCTAGCCGACCAAAGGTTTGGTACCCAGGCTAACAACAGTCCACCTGTAGACAGACACCACCACCAATACATTGGGAGCTATTAAAATTCACTCCTGTATACTAGTATCTTAACTGTGTGTACCTGGGGGTATTGCAGTAAAGAGGTAAAGATCTCCCAAACACACTGTTTTTCAAGTGGGGATATATGTTATGTAACCTGGTCATGGCATTTTACTGCCATAATCTAAAAATTTATGGGAGTTTCAGTAGCAGTACTAAAATAGTCGTTTCTGCCTTGCATGTACAATCAAATAAATGACAGCGGTCAAATTTTACTTGCCTTTTATGAAAGAATCGCTTAAGACTAAGAAAAAAATCCCCAAGATTACGTAATTTTGTTATTTCAACCAAGGATTGTTTCAATTAACAATGACAACAAATAATTGAAGAGTTATACTAGGCTGTTACTAATATTTGTTAGTATACACTTCATCCCATTCTTTCATCAAATATGTGCATGAACTGGACAAATGTTAGCTGAAAATCTAGTTACAGGTGGTTTTATGTTAAACTTAATTGCACAAAGGTAAACACACCACACAGACGAATTTTCTTATCATGTGGTAGGACGGAAACTTACCGCAATTTCTGACGAAGATCGCCACCGAAATCGCCAAAAATGTATGGAAGATCCTTAGCACCATGTTTTCTCTGGATCCCTATGCTAGACTACCACCGCTGAAGCCCACATCCTCGCTAAAATAGAACAATTTACCGACAGACGACGGAGATTTTTTGTTTCTCCGCCATCTTGTCTTCTTCGATCAGACGAGCATGCGCACAACTGGAAAACACTTTAGACTATGCCAATACAAATTAGGGGTGTTTATTTTGCAACTTGATTTAATAATGTTCACATAAATTGAGCTTCATTACGATAATTCAATGGCCAAATTAAAATGATAATCATTCAAATAATATATTTGTTAATTTTTACCGTAATTTTCGCTGGTACTCAATCTATTAAAACGTAACTTGTTATCCCTAGTGGAGGATTCCAAAGGTCAATGACCTGCTGGGTACTTTTCTGACCTTGGCAGCTGTCCCAAGATCTGTGTACGTCTCTGTCCGTATTTAAGAAAACGTGAGCAAAGAAGTGACTTTATCCAGTTTTAAGGCGGCACCAGGTAGTTAACATTTGCAGGTAGGTGGCACGTAGTTAACTGTGCGTTCGGAAGTTTGTGACATGTACTGTGATGCTTTACTTACAGTGATAATGCCATGTTGTTTTCGTTGGGTCAACACTAGGTCAACACCTGTTTTATACAGAAACTGTAAGGAGTTTCAACTTCAAGGACAACCATGCGTTATAAGGATGTTCATGACACCATATGAGTCCAGATATATAAACATAATATAAACAATAAATATATGATTCTGAATTCCTATGATGTTTGATTTGTAGTTTTATTTTTTACAGAATACAGTAACTATCAAAAGAGGCACTAGTCATCATGGGGTCCATTGTGGGAAAAGCCATGGATGACAACCTGGCCAAGATGCAGGCCTTCCAGCTCAACACCATGCAGATGCAGGTATTTAACAATGTTGAATGTATGATGTTGCGGCATTAGTTGCAGTGGCAGTCGTCCCTCAGTAAGGCATACATAGTTAGACTACATAACAACATTATAACTACATGTATAATGTGACAGAATGTCTGATTTTGTGTCCTTAGTTGGAGCGTCAGCTTCAGATGCAGAACCAGATGCGAGAACGGATGATGGCCATGCAGATCAGCCGGGCCAGGGAGACGCTCAACTACTTCGGCGCATTCTACGCTCTCGTCGCAGTTGGTGGGCTTGGAGCGTAAGTGTCAGGGTGTCTGGTAACATTCGCGACTTTTACTTGTAACTTTCTCTGTAACTGTCCGATGGGCTACAAGCAAAACACAGCCTCCAAAAATTGTCATGGCTGTTACTGGTATGTCAAATTCCATTTGTGCCAAAGATGAGACAAAAGTTAATTAGTTTGTCCATCAAGTGTAAGTTGGTATCGAGATGCTATAATTGCATTCTGCATTACTGTCCAGTTCGTCCTATCTATTGACAATGGGGAAGGTTAAAGCAGCTACAACTTACATTTTTGTCCATATTTTTGTAGGAATTTATGACATTAAAAATTTATTTCTCTTTCAGAACCTTGAAGAGGAAGACTCCAGCTCCCATCCTCCCACTAGTCCCTCTAACCTTCATCCTGGCCTACCAGTATGACATGGCATATGGAACCATGATACAGCGCATGAGAGGTATCAAAGTCTACTGTCACTTCACTTCACTATCCAGTTTTATTGTCTGCTATAATCTTTTTTTGTGAGAATTAGACTTGCTCACACTTCAGACGACCAATGTCGGTCATGGGACTAGGTAGGTATGTAGAACACTTCAGATGTCAAAGTATGATACAGTGTCTTAAAAACTTAAACCATCATATTGGCATATTAGAAGAATGTTTCAAGTGTCATAGAACTATATTTAACACAGATTACAAATGTGTGGTAGACTGTCATACATGCTATGCTGTAGGGTAGGTTTGGTCATTGCAGACCAAGTGAGGTAATAGGGATAATTCTAATTGATTCCTACAGTATTTGTACAGCTTTATTTTTGTAAAAATCAATTGTTATCATAATAACAATCTCCTTTTTAACTTCAGAGGGTTCGGAGCACATCATCTCAGATGAATATAACCTGCTGAACCTGCCTGCCGGTCTGCCCACTTTTGAGACCATCGAGGCAGCCAGGCTCAAGCAGAAGGGAGAGTAGTCAGGCAGCTGGCAGCAATGGTGCAATATTTGTACAGTACTTAGGACACGAGTAAAGAGGGGGCTTTAGAATTTGAAATTTTGAGATACAACATGGAAAAAAGATTGTCTTAAGTTAAGTGTGAGTCTTCTTGAGGTTGAGGGTGTCAATCTCTGATCATGTTCCTTAAGATTTCTACCACATTTTTGGATAAGACAGTCATATTAACTAGGCATAAAAAACAGTCATATTAACTAGGCTTCCATTTTCATACCTCACTGAACATCAGGGATAATTTTTGGAACAAGAGGAGGGTTATACAAACAATAGTGTATTCAGTATATCTTCCATAATCCAAGAAGATGTTACATAGTACAAATTCATATTATTTTCTAAGAAAAAGTAAATGACGACAAACCTGGAAATGGCATGACTTACTTTCAACCACTAGAGTCAAAGAATGAATTTATATAGTTAATTTAGTGTGTTTTCAAATGGTGACAATGATTTTTCTGAAATGTACGGTATTATATAGTGTGTAAGAAGATGTGTGTTTGATCAAATCAAGAACGCCTAGTTGTATCTATAAAGATTTGATATTTGCAGTTGAGAAACTTTAAATGATGAAATATAATCCTAATATCCAATAAAAATACATTTGAAATGTAGCTTTTTTGTCTTATTGTCTTGTGTCCACTGTTAGGTAGTTAGTTACACAATCAGGAGAAGTGAGCTGGTTGATACAATAATAGGGATTGTGGTGGCAGAACCATGGTTGTGCTCTTCATTTAAAGCCAATAGATACTCAAATGCTTTTCTCCTAATGAATAACAAGTGACTACATTATCATAGTGTAATCAAAGCGGACTGCACAAAGACAAGAGGGCTCTTCAACAACAGGAACTCTTTAATGAAACAACTAAAAAAGTTCAGAGTGTAAGCAATGTTAAAACTTTACCCACATGTCCCATGGGTGGCATTAAAGATATCAAAGATTTGGTGAACAGGTGAGTCAAGGGCCAACATTTTCAGTAGTAATCCAAATGGAGTGCCAGGATAAACCTTTGACAACCTCAAATCAGATACCAGCCTAACTGGAGTAGCAGAGATCCGGTCTCTGATAGAGGATGAGAAAAGTAAGTGTATGTACATTCAATAAACAGTATGATCTTCATCAGACATTTGATCTATACATGGCTCAACTCCAGCAATGCATTCCTTTTTTTGAGAAACAAAATGGTAACGTTATAGTCAGTATGCAGCATTTTAGTTGTCTTGCGTGTACAGTAAAACATTAGAAGCATATGCATATTGGACATGTGATGGCAACCAAAAAATGCCATAATACACAGTATAATGTGTAAAAGAACTGAAAACTAATACATTTTTTTTCGTTGGCTCCCATAAAGGTTTCCATTTTTTCTAATCTTAATATATATTTTTTTAACTTTTTTGTACAACCTGTTGGGGAATCGTACCCGTAGAAAGAACGATTTAGGCAGTCCCGAAGATACACATTGGCATCAGTTCATATATATACCGGGCTGCTGCTCGTTTCTAACGGTAGAACGGACCCCTCCTGATCAGCTGTGTGATCCTGTTCGCCATGACTTGTACTGGTTCCACCAGGATCCTCAGAGCGCCGCCTTGGGAGTGAGCGAAGATGAATATCAGCACCTGGATAGCGAACATCAGCTCGATGATAGCGGGCGGTATCACGGCTCTCGGCAGGGCGGCCAGTGGTCGCTGCTCCAGGACTGGCACTAATACTGGCTGCTGTCCCCGCACTGGAGAGAGAGGGCGGACGTCTGGAAGCCACATCGGGGCGCCCGGCGCGTCGTAGAACGTGTCTTCAGCTTCAGGCAGCTTCATCGGCAGGCCAATGGCATCGTAGAAGATTTCTTCCTCCATATTCCACATAGAGAGCCCGGGGACGTCATAGAAGACTTCTTCCTCCTTCTCAAGGCGCGAGTTGTCGCCGACTTGGACTTTCCCAGCGCGGGGGAACTCTGCAGATTCCGTACGGTGCACGATGGAACGGTCGCCGGCACAGTGCACCTCTCCGTACACCTCTCCCATATCCCGCAGGGCGGCAAAGAAGCCCGCGTCGCCAAACACTGAGGTGGCGGACCTGATCGCGATACGATCAGACTTGCGGGGCGGACGGCGGGAAGGCTGGCGGGGTCGGGGCTGCTGGGCTGCCGGGCGGCGCGGCTGGCCTAGGTTAGGGCAGCTCTGGCTCTCCGTCGGCACGAAGGTGGCACGGTGGGTATAAGCTGAAACACATCGGTTCAGGGCTACGTCAGACTAGAAAAGACACATTTGTTACACAATTGGCGTTCTTTACAAACCCTTGGTATTCAGGAAAAGTCTTAAAAACACAAATTGGACGACTAGGGTGCCCCGTATTGTGATATAGTAGCTATTAGCATGTTTCTGTCTGTATGGACTGTGTTCAGCACCAAGGACAGGCATGTTCATTCGTTCATTGTTCTAGAACGCAAGACTCTAACAAAACGCACGGATTGCAATACACACACATATGCACATGTAGAACATATTTACCCAATATAGATCTATATCTATCTATATCCTTACTATATTTACTCGTATATCTTACCTCCTGAGGGCCCGTCATACTTGTCGACCCACTCCTCCAACACGACTGTCTCAAAATCGTCTTCATCGTCGTACAGACGGTCACTTCTGTCGTCACGGCGGGAAAGTTTTGGGATCAACATCGTCCTTGGTTTCCGTGGGACATCTTTCCTTTCCTTCTTCTGCTTTCTGTCTGTGTCAAACATGTACAAACAAGCGTGAATTATCTGAAAACTTCTGCTGAAAGTAGAATTAAAACTGTATGTACCTAACCGGAGGTTGTAGCTTCAAATCGGATCGTTAGCTTGTGATAGCTCCCTGGCAGTTGGAGGGTAAAGAAACTGTTTTGTATCATGAAGACTGAGATTGCCGTTATTCTGGGGAAACTGACATAAAAGGCAGGGATTAATACTAAAAGTCATTAAGAATTAATCAGGTACAGATGAGATATTGAAACCAGACCAACTCACCTTCTTTAAGAATGAACCAAAGCACGGTTACAAGTGTAGCGGCTGTCAGTAGGCTCATCACTACGGGATGATGAAACCCCGTTCTGCCGATCGGCATGTTGGCAGTGTACTGAAGTACAATTTGGCTGAAGATGTGGGAGAATCCAAGTATTCTCTCTGTCAACCAAAACTTTGCAAAAACGCCTGGTAAAACCAGAGTAGAGCTCTGTTTTTGTCGGAGCGGAGACAAATCGTGCTCTCACAACAAAACGACAACTGTTGCTCTGAAGTTTTGTGACGTCACAGTCGCGTGGAAGAACGGCGACTCTCATATTCTTAACCGCGCATGCGCTGACTTTATTAGCTTTTTGGCGGAATTTTCGTCTTCAATTTTTAATAAAAGTACAAACATTTCAAGACCAAATACCTGGTCCGTCACCTTTGATGTTTTTTTTTATCGCAGGATCTAGAAAAAACGTACAGAAATTTAGAATTCGCATATGTGAGGGGTTCTCGAACAACTACTAGTATATGATAGAAAAAGTACCAAAACTTATGATTGTAACACTTTATGAAAGACTTGTGCTAGCCCTTACTGTTTGAATAATGAAGCAATAAAGCTCTTCTATATAATGCATCGCACACAGATATCAGATCGAAATCCATTTTAGATCTCACGATGACGTCATTATTCTCACCTTGAATTCTCACCTTGAAGATCAGCCAGTAGGTACCATCTAGGGTAATGAGGCTGGCCTAGCTTGGCGGTAGTGGCAGTCAGTAGCTAAAGTTGTACTGGAACTGGTCCGGATGATCCTTCCACTCGATCGCCAGTCTTGCTTTAAACTGGTTCACAGTACTTCTGGATACTGTACTCTCTGACAGTCTATTCCAGGCTGGAATCGCTCGTGTGAAGAAGAAGTTTGACCTCTGCCCTTTTGCCAGTTGGACCTGGTACTTGTATTGGTGACCCCTGGTATTTGTGGCACTGCTGCGTGTGAGTGACATTCTGTTGCACAACTTGCACTGGTTTGTACGCACCATGTCTATCCCATGTGTGATTTTGAACAGCTGTATCACATCTGTTCTCTGCCTTCTGTAGTACAGCGTTGGTAGGCCCAGGACTGCTAGCCTTTCCGAATATGAGAGGTGGGCTATACTTGACACTAGCTTTGTCGCTCTTCGCTGTACCCTTTCTAACAGGTCTCTGTCCCTCTTGGTTCTGGGTGACCATACAGCTGTAGCGTACTCCAAGTGTGGGCGGACTAGGCTCTTGTATAGCAACATGAAAGAGTCCTCATCCAGGTACTTAAAGGTGTGTTTGATAGTCCCCAGTACTCTGCTGGCCTTGTTGACCTGGGTTTGTACATGGCTACTGAAACTCAGCTTACTGTCGATTAGTACACCCAGGTCCTTTTCTTCCTCGATGCACTCTATCCTGTGCAGTGTGCCATCTGCTTTTGACATGGTGTATTCATGCCGAGGATTGTTTTTCCCAAGGTGTAGGACCTTGCATTTATCCGGGTGAAATCTCATCTGCATCCGCTCTGACCATTCTTGGAGTTTTCCTAGGTCGGCTTGCAGACACTCACTGTGGGAGTTCTCTTCGCATTCTTGCGCCGCTGCATAAACTTTAGTGTCGTCCGCAAAAAGTGATACAAAGTTTTTTAGCTCTGCGGGGATATCGCTGACAAAGATCATGAATAATAGCGGGCCCAAGACCGACCCTTGCGGAACTCCGCTGGCTACATGCTTAGGGCTGGATGCTTTGCCATTCACCACGACTTGTTGCGTGCGGCGTGTGAGAAATGTTCTTATCCATTTCAAGAGTTTCCCCACAATCCCATGTGACTCAAGTTTCCTTAGCAATCTCTCGTGTGGTACTGTATCAAACGCTTTCGCGTAATCAAGGAATATGACGTCAACAGGTACTTGGTGGCTCAAAGTTTCAGTCCACACATCTAGGGCCTCTAGCAGGTTAGTCACCGTTGACTTGCCTTGGGTAAAGCCGTGCTGTTGTACACAGCTGAGGTCATTTTTCTTGATGTGATCAATTATTGCGTCAGAAATGAGTCTCTCCATCATCTTGCACGGTACCGATGTGAGTGACACTGGTCTGTAGTTAGCTGGGTCCGATTTATCTCCCTTCTTGTAAATCGGGGTGATGCTGGCTTCTGTCCATTGGTCAGGAAGTTCAGCATTGTTAATGCTTAGTTGAAATATTGAGGTCAGTGGTCTAACAATCACATGTGCAAGTTCTCTCAGTATCCTGGGATGCATCCCATCGTTCCCTGGGGATTTATCCGTCCTTAGTGACTTGAGTTGTTTGTACACCAGGTCCTCAGTCACTTCTATGGTTTCCAGAGTTGAGCCTTGGTGGCACTGGAATACTGGAATATTATCCCGGTTCTCATGTGTGAATGTTTTGTAATACTGTTCATTCAGCACCTCTGCTTTTTGTTTGTCAGTTGTTGCAATATTCCCATGTGCATCCCTAAGTTGTCCTACTTGTGATTTGGTTGTTCTTCTGCTGTTCACGTAGCTCCAGAATGCTTTGTTGTTGGTTTTGGCCTCTTTAGCAAGCATTTTCTCAAAGCTTCTGCGTGCATACTTGGTTGCATGAGTGGCCGCGTTTCTCGCTTTCTTGTACGCTTCCCAATCACGCGTGCTCTTGGTGTTGAGATATTTTGTCCATGCATGGTGCTTTTTTTTTGCTTCCGATAGAAGTTTCTGTTCATCCATTTCGGCTTTAGTCTTGTTTTTCCACAGTCAAGTGTTTTTTTTGGAACTATGTTTTTTTACTGCTTTAGTGATGTTAGACTGTAGCTCGTTAAAGGCCTCTGTGTCGACTTGCCTAATAACAGCTGGTCCCAGTCTAAGTCTAGGTCTTCTCCCATCATTTTCGTAGTTGGCTTTGTCGTATTTCAAC